>NC_142156.1:7762375-8069750 GCF_024610735.1 Ursus americanus | reverse complement strand
AGTAATATAAGAAAGATAAGGTTAAGCACAAACCCCTTAGTTATGTATTTGAATTGATAGAATGAACTCATCATGCATTTTGAGATACTTTCTTGCTTCCTGTAAGATGGGGAGCAAGACAAAATGCCCACTCTCACCACTCATATTCAACACAATACTAGAAGTCCTAGCCAGAGCAATTGGGCAAGAAAAAAAATAAATAAATAAAAGGCATCAGAATTGGAAAAGAGGAAGTAAAACTCTCTCTCTCTCTTTGCAGGTAGCATGATTTTACATATAGAAAACCCTAAAGACTCCATCAAAAAATTGTTAGATCTAATCAACAAACCCACTAAACTGGCAGGATACAAAATTGACATACAGAGATCAGTAGCATTTCTCTACACTATCCATGAATTATCTGGAAAGGAACTAAAACAATCCCATAAAGAATACTTCCTCATTCTCTCTACTAAGAAGACAGAAACAATGACCAACCTAGTAGCAATGAGTATCCCTAAGGTCTGATTTCAGTACCTACCACTTTCCCACAAAGAAACCAGAGCTCATGAAAATATATAAGACAAACCTGAGACAACTCGGCATCCTGATAAGCAAGGAAGCTCTCGAAGACTGTTAAGGCCATGTCAAAAGGACACAAGAGTCATTTAATAGGTTCCCACTAGCCAAAAATGAGATACTCTGGGCATCAATAAGGATAATAATTGCGATGGGATGACACCCATTAAAACACTTAAGTCCATGAACTCAAAATGATATTGAAAACTGACGATCACCTTTGGAGGATGCAATGGAACCAACTCATTATTCTGAAAACTGATAGGCATTTATCCTGCTTTGCCTATTTAAACTGTACCTCAAGCCATCCAAATAGTTTATGTAAAGATCCCAGCTAATAAATGAAGAAGGAGCAGTAGACCTGGAATATTACCATTTTTTACAAACTCCTAAAACAAATGACCTGTGTGGGAACATTGACTTCTTAAAAGACAGCCAGAACTTCTGTGTCTTCTGCTGGAAGAATTCACTGCCTAGAAAGTCTTTTGGCCAGAACAAATCAGCCCTGTATCTGATCAAGCCCCTAGATTAAACTACCAATTTTTCAGGAAATGCAGGAGAAAGAGGAACACCTTAAATGAACTCAGAAGAATGCAATCAACAAAATCCAGAATGTGGACAAACTGTCCAGTTTCAAGTTGTGAGAAAATAAAGGGAGGGCAGGGGACCCTACTGAATAAGAAACTTGGGAGACACATCAACTAAATACAATATGTGGACCTTGTTAGGATCCTGATTTGAATAAGCCAACAGTAGAAAAAAAAAAGAAAAAAAAAAGAAACTTGAACATTGAGTATGATAATTAGGGAATTATTGGGGTGCCTGCATGGCTCAGTCAGTTGAGCATCCTTCTCTTGACTTTGGCTCAGTCATGATCTCAGGGTCATGGGATCAAGCCCTGCATCAGGCTCTGCGCCCAGTGGGGAGTCTGCTTGAGAGTCTCTCTCTCCCTTTGCTCCTCCCTCCTGAATGCGCGTTTTCTCTCTCTTTCTCTCTAAACTATATAAATCTTGAAAAAAATTAATTTGAAGTCCTTTATGTATGACAATGGTATTATGTACATGTATTTTGAAAGAATTCTGATCTTTCAGAGATACCTACTGAAATATTTATAAAGTTTGTGACTTTCTTGGAACGAACCCATTGTTGGGAGGAGAGGCGGGGCATAGCTGAAATAACCGAGGCCATAGGTTGGTATTTATTGATGCTGGGTAATGGGTACCTTGGCTTTGTTGTGCTTTTGATGCTTTACTTTTATGTGTAAGCGTCTTTCATAATAAAAGCTATAACTGTATATATTTACAGGAAAAAACTAAAGAAATTGTGAGGTAAAAGAATAATATTGGCGGTGCACGGGTAGGAGTATACATGTGAAGGGAGAAGTCAACGAAGCCCAGGGCACGGGATTCGGGAAGATACGGAGGGCTTTGCCAACTCTCCTCTGCCCTGGGGCTTCCCACACTCTCTCCCACATGCCCACGGGTAACCTGGTAAGACTTTCCCCTTTAACCAGAAAAGCTTTGCTTTCTTTATTTTTACATATTGAGGTTTCTTATGACTTTCCTTGGAAAAAACGGTCCTGGAGCATAAAATGTCAAAAGCTACAACTCTAGGGCTTATCTTCTGCCCTTAAAAAAAAAAAAATGGCCCCTTCTCATATTCCAAACTTCAGAGTAGTAGCCAGAACAGCTGGCAAAGTTGAACGTGCAAGAGTCGTGACTCACAGTCAAAGTGCTGTTCTCCCAATGGAAAAACCCTTTTCTGCATGCGCATGAGTCAGGACAAGCAGCCTTCAGCTGCAATAACAAGCAGCCCCAATTCTCAGAAGTTTGCCATAACAGGAATTTCCTTCTTGCTTACACAAAGCCTACTGTGGATTTTGATGATTCTTTTTTTTTTTTTTTAAGAGAGGACAAGCAAGCAAGCATAGTAAGGGGTAGGGGGAGAGGGAGAGGGAGAATCCCAAGCAGCTTCCTCACTCGGCATGGAACCCAATGCGGGGCTTGATCTCATGACCCCGAGATCATGACCTGCACCGAAATCAAGAGTCAGACGCTTAACTGACTGAGCCCCCCAGGTGCTCCTGGGTCTTGATGATTAGAAGATCTCTCTTCCCTGTGATGACTCAGGAATCTAGGCTATATTGATTTTGTACCTCGTCCATTCAACCAGAGAAATTCTCAGTCACTGTGGCCTCAAAGGAGTCCAGATAACCCAATGGAGGAGCTGGCACAAACGTCCCTTCTACTCACAACCTGTTGGCCAGAAATAGTCATGTGAGTCCACCTAGCTGCAGGGGGAAATGTCGGGAAATGCATGGAATGTGTGGCAGGCATTTTGGTCTCTGTCACAGCATTTAGCCACCTTGATATGCATGGTGTCCCCTCCCCCCCACCCATACACACACTGGGTCAAGGGCTAGGTCGTGTAGAAGGTGATAGGGTCAGGTCACCACTGAGTATACGAGGCTTCCAAAATAATGCTCCTAGCGGGAGCATCTCTTTGAATCCCCCACCTGCGTATAAGTGAAGTATCTAAACCATGTGGGACAAACGGTGACTAGCTTGCTTTTGGCCATTGTCCCACCGGATGAAGTATGTGCAACAGGATTTCACATAAAATTCTAAATTTCTGACTTTTCTTGAATAATTGGAGGGCCCGGCAACACAGGCCGTGCATTCGCACCTGGTGTCACCTAGTGGAGCCAAGCAGTGGCTACCCAGCCTAGATGCCTATTCATTCCCTAGTCTAAGTGGGTCCCCAGCACCCAGCGGCTTGACTCAGTCCTAGTCCTTGGGGCGCCTGGGTGGCTCAGTCATTAAGCGTCTGCCTTCAGCCCAGGGCATGATCCCGGCGTTCTGGGATCGAGTCCCACCTGAGGCTCTTCCGCTGGGAGCCTGCTTCTTCCTCTCCCACTCCCCCTGCTTGTGTTCCCTCTCTCGCTGGCTGTCTCTCTGTCACATAAATAAATAAAATCTTTAAAAAAAAAAAAAAATCCTAGTCCTTGCCCAGGACCTTGCAGGCAGCAGAGTCTGTGAGCCCTGATCTGGGGGTTTGCACAGCAGTATCTTCCTACAAAGTTGTATCACCCCAAAGATGTTCATTCTTAGGTGTCATAAAAATATCTCTCTTGAATTTCCTCTCTCTTATTTGGTCATTTCTGGGTTTAATCATCTCTTCACCATAAAATCCTTTAGTCCTCTTCTTTTTGTCAAAGCTGAACTAGCCCAATTTCTTTACCACCCTACCCCCTTCTGCCCCAATAGTCATCCCTTTGACGGTTCCGTCCGTCTTATTAGGATGCTCTAGTTTCCTCGTGCCCTTTTAAGATCTTTGGAAATGAACTAGATTAAAGGAACCCAGATATAGGGAATTGAAATGTCGCAGCAAACAAAAGCCCAGTCTGAAGTGGAGAGAGTGGGCTTTGGCCCTTGCAAGTCGAAATCACTGTCCCGTCCCTTAATCTTCAAGGTTTTGTCGAATCTTTTTGGGCTGCAAGTCACATAAAGCCCTAGGTACCGACCACAGAGCTCATTCTGCAAGCACACACCTACCTCTAGGACTGGGATAAGAAAGCTTTTACATTTCCACACCCACCACCTGCAGAGATCAGACTGTGGTGATACTTGTGGGCACAGCTCCAGACATGATTTCAGACTCCAGCCCACTCCCCGTTCAATAGGGGCTTGCCAACTACTAGCCGGCACATTTTTTTTTTTTTTCGCTTTATTTTCTTGTTTCTAATAATCGTATTAGCAATACTAATGAGGATAGAAGCAAGAGCTTCTGGCGCTGTTCCAAGGGCTTTCCATGGTCTGTCCAAACCAACAACCCTGTGAAGGAGGTACAATTATGTTTCCATTTTATAGACATGAAACAGAGACAGGGGCTTGGAGAGGTAGACTTTCCCAAAGTTGTACCACCAGGAAGCAACAGAGGCGGGATTTAAACCCAGGCAGGCTCATGTTCCAGAGTGCTTGTGCGAAATCACGACGCTATACTGCCTCTCTTACACACACACACACACACACACACACACACACACACACACACACACACACACACACTTTAAGATGGGGATATGCAGAATCACTAAGATATTCTTTGATCTACATGCATTGTTTTCTTCCTTAGCAAGTGCTTGTTCTAGCTCTGGTTGACTAGTGTAGAGAGACACCTGGTGGCCATTCTGGTTTTCAAAACTTTATGCAAAATTTCAACTACATACAAAGTAAACAGAAGAGTTTATAATAAATCCCCCTTACACTCATCACCCAGCTTCAACAAGTATTACCCTTCTGCCATTCTGTTTCCACTTCTACCTCCACCCACTCTCTCTCCCCTCCCCACTTACTTCCTTTTTGTGGTCCTTTTTAAAATAAAATTTACATATGTGGAAATCTACAAAATCTCAACAAGGTATCTTGACAAATGGCCACACCCGTGTAACTCACAGCCCTACCAAGACAAAGAATGTTTCCATCACTCCCAAACTGTCCTTTGTCAGACCATCCCGCTAACCAGGCAACAATTGTTCTGATTTTTCACTGCAGATTAGTTTTGCTTCTAGAATCTAATATAAATGGAATCGTAGGGCATGCACTCCTTTGTGTTTGAGTTCTTTCACTCAGTATAATGTCTGTGAGAGTCATCCGTGTCGTGCGTACCGGTCATTTCTCTTTTAGTGCTGTACCCATTCTATTGTATAGATTCCACTCCATTCTCCAGTTGATGGAAATTTGGATTGTTTCCAGTTTGGGGCCATCATGAATCAAGTGGCTGTAAACCTTTATGTTCGAGTCTTTTTGTGACTATATGTTTACATTTCCCTTATGTAAATACTTAGGAAGGGGACTGCTGGATCAAAGGATGGAGGCATGGTTAACTTTATTAGAAACTGCCAGACCTTTCCCCAAAGTGATTCTATCATTTCGCATTCCTGCCAGCGATGTAGGAACGTTCCATCTGTTCCACATCCTCGCTCATGGTTGATGTTGTCAGTCTTTTTCATTTGAACTATTCTGGGGTTTATCTCACTGTGGTTCTAAGTCACATTTGCCTGATGACTAATGACATTGAGCATTTTCCCCACTTAGTTACTATTTGTCTATCTTCCACTGTGAAGTGTCCGTTCAACTCTTCTGCCCAATTTTTACTGGGTTTGACTTTTAATTATTAAACCATAGGGGTCTTTTATCCTGGATACAAATCCTTTTCAGGTATATATTTTGTGAACACTTTCTGCCAGTCCCTGGCTTGCCTATTTGTTCTCTTAAAGGTGCCTTCTGGGAGATGTTTTATATTTGATGAAGTCAAATTTCTTATTTTTTTCTTTTATAGTTATTTCTTCCTGTGTCATAAGAAAACTACCTTCTTCTAGTTGCAGAGATATTCTCCTTGTC
Organism: Ursus americanus; assembly: GCF_024610735.1. NCBI lineage: Eukaryota > Metazoa > Chordata > Mammalia > Carnivora > Ursidae > Ursus > Ursus americanus. The sequence goes on along the minus strand of NC_142156.1, from coordinate 8,063,790 downwards.
TTCTCCCTGAGGCCTTATAGATCACGCATCTACATTTAGGTCTAAGATTCATCCTAAGTTTATATATATACAAATAAAATGTTATAAAATAATATTATAACATATACATGTCTTTATAATTTATATCTTCATGTATTATGAAATAGGAATTGTTTATAAAGTTTATATACAATAGTTTTCTCTCTATAGTTTCATATATCAGCTTATACAGTATATGGATATATAAAAAGTTCTATATAGTTTTACATATATGTTTATACAGTATGTAAAAAGTTCTATATATAGTTTTATATATCCGAGTTTATACAGTATATATATTAAAAAGTTCTATATAAAGTTTTACATATATAAGTTTATATAATATATAAATTAAATAATGAACACATATTTTGTAAGATATGTTACTAAAAGCGTTATCTTATAACATTTTATAATAAAAATACACAAATATATTATGGGGGGTGAAATGAAATTTATTTCATTACGATATCTAGTTATTCCTGTACTATTGTAAGGATTTTCCTTTTCTGCACTGAATTGTCTTGGACCTTTGTTAAAAGTCAATCCACACACGGTCTTGATTACTTCAAGGGAAGAAGCCCGAGTCCTCCGGCTTCGTTTTCCTTTTTCAAGGCTGTGCTCCAGCTGTCCTAGAGCCTCTGCATACCCAAAGATAGCAGGTGTCAATTTCCTGTCTCTCAGATCCAGATTCATCCTTCAGTCCCTGCTCTGTGATAACAAACTGGCCTCCTTCAGCATTTCTCCTGGAAGGGAGCATATTAATCTTTGTCACTAGAGGGCGCTGGAGGGACACTGCGATAGCCAGAGGTTTGTCTTCCTGGCTCTCTTTGCTGTTTTGCTTGTTCTTTTGGGCTGCGTAGCCACCTGCACACTGGGACGCGTGTGAGGGATATGCATCGACTGTGTGCCCAGAGCACAGTCCCTCGATGCCTTTGCAGCCTGGGCCAGGTGACCGCCTTGTGCTATCCTCCCAACACAGACCTCGCCCCCCGCCCCAGGCCACCTCCTACAGCCGTGGCCCCCACTCTCTCTGTACACCCTCCAGTCTCCAGCCTCAGCTTGCCCGAGACCTGGGGAGCTGTTTCCCACAGCCCTCCCGACTCAGGCAGTGCAGCCCCAGGTCTCCTGCCCAGTGCTGATCTGACTCCCTTTGCTTACCTGTGCCCAGGAGGGTCATTCTGCTGCCTGGTGACCATGGACAAGCTCTGCCCCCTAGTAATGCAGTGAGATTCTCCACCATCCAGTGGGCCTGCAACCACTCCTTTTCCAGGGAGCTCTGAAGCCCAGCCTTGGGGAGAGGACCCTCCAGGTTTGTCCTTCCTTAAGAACTCACTCCCCTGTAACAAGAAATTCCCATTCCAACCAAACTCCTCATCACTCATGTCAGAATTACATAGCCGGGGGCGTCTGGGTGGCTCAGTTGTTAAGCGTCTGCCTTCGGCTCAGGTCATGATCCCAGTGTTCTGGGAACGAGCCCTGCGTTGGGCTCCCCACTCAGCGGGAAGCCTGCTTCTCCCTCTTCCTCTCCCCCTGTTTGTGTTCCCTCTCTTGCTGCCTCTCTCTCTGTCAAATAAATAAAATCTTAAAAAAAAAAAAAAAAAAGACACAGCCAGTTTGGGCAACTAATGCAGTTGAGTAAGTGATGGTGAGGAAAGTGTGCTCTGGGGCCAGGCTGTCTAGGTTCGTGTCCTGGCTCTGCGTTTTGGCAGGACGAATACATGTTTTGTAATGTCTCTGTCCTCTGTTGCTGCATCTGTTAAATGGACATGGTAATAGCGCTTGCTTCACAGGGTCAGAACGAGGGTTAAAGGAGATAATACAGGTCAAGTATTTAGCGTGGTACCTAACACGGGACCTGCCCAGCTCCCGTCAGCTGCGCTGTTGCTGTTAGTGCTTTTATTACCATCCCCTTGCATCCCTAACCAGGTGGTCAGCTCTTAACGGAGAGCATAATCTGATCTCCGTGCTCTACTGTCCCCAGGGGTGGGTATCCGGCTATGTCCATATTACATGAGCAACAGGAACTACAGAATAAGTGAGCTGCTGGGAATGTTCTGTTTGCTGCAGAAAGAAGAAGTGAGGAGGAGACACATTCGACTGCACATGGAAGGCGCGCTCACCGCCAGGGACAAGGTCGGGGTGCAGGATTTTGTGCTGTTGGACGCCTACACCAGCGAATCTGCTTTTCTGGACAACCTTCGCAAGCGTTTCAGCGAGAACCTCATCTATGTAACGTAACCCGTTTCTTGCTGTTTTCCTAGACTGGTCGTTCCCCCACCCCACTCCACCCTGCCTGTCTTCATGGCCTTGATGATAGCCAACAACAGCCTTTAAAGGGACGGGTGAAGGGACCACTGCCAGATGCAGGCCGATCCTTCGTGTTCGGCCTTTAGGGCTGCCAGTGACAGAGACCCAGTTTACACAGGCCTAACCCCCAAGACGGAATCTATCGATCTATACTTTGGGGACCAGAAATGGATCTAGGGTCTAGGGTGTTGAGTCTCGAAGAGCCTTGAGAGCTCTTTCTCCATCCGGAGGACTATTTCCCACCTCTCTCCTCACTTTTGCAATGCTCCCTTTCTGGGGCCGACTCTGCAAGGCGGCAAGGTGACTGCCAGCAGGACCAGGCTATGCTGGTACAGAGACGATAGCAAGTCTTCCTGGAGACACAGACATTGGTTGGCTCTGATTGGCCCATCTTGGGTCATGTGCCTACCGCTGAACCAATCCCCGTAGCTAGGATGAGGACTATTCTGATTGGCCAGGCTATTTACCTAGTCCCAGCCCTGGAGGTGATGGGCGAGGCCAGTGTGCATCTTACTGTAGGATGTGGACTGGAGAAGGTTCCTCAAAGGAATCTGCTGGAAGAAGGGGGTCTAGATACCAGACAGGCAAACATAAGGATGACCACTGCCTCCCACGAATCTTCAAGAGTCAAGGCTGAAACATTTTACCGGACTCTTTTTGGCTTGGTCTAGTTGCTTCTAGTATGGTCAGTTTTTAACTTCCCCATTTATCACCCCACCTTGATTTGATTGGTCAGTTTTCAGTAAATTCCTTTAAGGTAAACTCCATAGTGTGTCTGTGTGTGTGGTGGGGTGTTATTAAACGTAATTAACTTTATCGAGATCTTACTAGCTTTTGCTAAGGGTAAAACAGACAATCAAAAGCAATCTAAAAATATTTGTCTCACAGCTAGTTTGTTTTCAATGGTGACTGTGACTTAGTCTGCATGTTGGAACCAAGGTTACTAGAAGAAATAATCAAAGGGCTTCTCACAGTATATATTTTTAATTGTGGAAATAAATTTTATGCATAAGCAAAGGAAAAAGAGTGTGGTTTGGAGAAGTATACGTGGGATGATAGGGTCATCAGGAACAAATAATTTCCAGTTTGAACAGATAGACTTCAGAAACTATATTCTACCCTGGAAGATTTCTACTGATGGAAGCACTGCAGAATTTTAGCCGAAACACAGTATTCTTATCTGTTCTGGTTCTCTGTGTGACTCTGTCCTCTAGATTAGAAACATTCGTGAGAAAGATTTCCGGCGTAATTTAGCATAACCTTGGGAACCTCCAAAATTGAGACTCTGGAATGAAAACCCACAACAAACTCAGAATCGGAAAACTCTGGATGCATTTTTCAAAGGAGCCCAAATATTTATTTTTCCCCCCTCTTTCAGAGCCTAGAGCTTTGTTTATTCATAACTGTATGCCAAGAAGCTTTTGTGTTAGTGGTTCTATTCCAAATGGAAGCACTCGAAAAACTGGACTCGTAATAGAATCCCACGTCGAAATCCAGGGAAAAGGATGCCAGCAGCGGGAGTGTCCGTCCAGCTGGGAGTCGGCTGGGATGCGCCCGCACCCTGCTTTCACCCAGCGGCCAGAGAGACCTCTGTGACACACAAACATAAATCAGATCGTGGTGCTCCCATCTTAAAGCTATCCAGTTGGCCTAACGGTTTAAGGCGTTGCAGTTGGAATAAACCCCCAATTCTTCATGCCCTGTGCGCTCTGAACTTGCTCCCTCTCGGGCGCCATGCCTTACAATTTCCGTTCTCCCCTCCCCCACTGGCCTCCAGAACAGTCAGCCTGCCACCTTTGTCCCCTCAGCCTGACCTGCCCTTCCTTTCCTGCTTCCTTTTTTCATGACTGGCTTCTCATCCTTTAAGTCCCAGCTCAAAGTCTGCTCCTTGGAGACGACTTCCCTAAGCCCAGGAGCTCAGGTGGCGGTTCTCATGACCCTACGTACACCTTTCTTACCATTCAAATTGAAACAGTCTCGATCCCTTGGTTGGTTGTCTGGTCCCCCTCCTCTGCAACCATGCGCACACATGGAAGTTCATGACAGCACAGACAGCACCTGTCTTATTTATTGTTTTATATCCCCAGCCTGGAATGAACGCACGGGGGATCGTAACATGTGATGGTCTTTTGCTTTAGCAGTTTGCACCCCAGAATTCCTCACTAGTGCCTTGGTCTGTTCCTCTAGACCTATATTGGGACCCTCCTTGTGTCTGTGAACCCGTACCAGGAGCTTGGAATCTACACTGTGAGCCAGATGGAACTTTATCAAGGGGTCAATTTCTTTGAGCTGCCACCACATATGTAAGTAACACGTATGAGGGTCATCAATAGTATTTTTCTTTCTCTTTCCTTCCTCTTTCTCTTTTTTCTCTCCCTCCTTCTTACCCACCCATCATCCATCCAAATCCTTGATGCACGCTCATAGATTCTGACTTAAGTTCCGTACCTCACTTAGACTGCCGCCTTCTTATGAAATGTCTTTCAGTGCAACAGAAAACATAAGATCATGTTGGAGTCTCCGCTTAAATATCAAGAGAGGTGGAATCTTTTCTGACTGCTGAGAGATCCGAGAGTGTGGCTAGAGAGGTGTCTTCTCTGTTTTGAGGTTTGCTATAGTGCCATCTACCGGTGTCTGGGTATCATGGCGGCTAAGGAGCATCCCCGTGGGTAGCAGGACTTCAGATCCGGAGGACAAGCAATTTCCTATCCGATCTACATGTGACTCAGGCTTTGCTCAATTTCTCAGTTCTCCCTGGTTGGCTTCTGGAATAATATTTAGGCGCTCCCTCCATTTTTCTTGGTGACTCATCTGTTCACCTCCTAAGGCTTTTATAAACCTTCGTGCATCACTACCATCACCAATTTCGGAAAGAGCCAGCTTTCCAACTCAGCCACATGGGGAGGTTAGTGTCTTGGGAGATTTTCATGCTTTGGTTTCTGATCTTGAAGATAAAGCCCTTATAACAGTGGTACCTCTTGTCCTATAGATATCACAGAGCTTTTAAGGTATATTCAGTTTCCTGTCTCTGTTCTCTTACTTCAGAAGGTTTTGAGGGAAAGAGGAAACATGAGATCTTAGTTTATCTACTGAGTGTTTAAAATATTTAGACGAGATGTTATTTCCACCTACAGTTAATAGAACGTCTCCTGGGGATATCATTTAGTATCTGGCTTATTCTTATAAGAAATGTTGGATTTTTCAAAATCAGTTCATTCCATTGTTGTTCGGATTCTCCATTTTAACTCAACTGTTTGAGTATTGATTTCTGGAACACTTCATGCGCATGATCAGTTAATGGGTCGTGGTGAGAGTTCGATAGCTGAGCTCAGTGTCTTGTACCACTTTGTCTGGATGTGGTTTCCTGGAGGCAGGGAGCTCTGATGATGTCACCGCTGAGGGAAGTAGCATTATGGCCACTTCCCACTCCTTCCATTTCTGCCCCACTCCTTCTCCAGCTACGCCATAGCTGACAACGCCTACCGCATGATGTGCTCTGAGCTAAATAACCACTTCATCCTCATTTCTGGAGAGAGCGGGGCAGGGAAAACAGAGGCCTCCAAGAAGATTCTCCAGTATTTTGCTGTGACCTGCCCAATGACCAAGTCGCTACAAATAGCCCGTGACAGACTGCTGCTCTCCAATCCAGTGTTGGAGGTAAGTGACCTTTGAGGACCTGTGGAGGGGAGTTCTAGGAAGGTCGCTAAGTAGGAAGCGTCCTCTGTCTGGGCAGGTTAGTCAGAATGGGCAGGTCACCCTCTGGGAGTTAAGCAGAGGGTCTCAAGGGCAGCATGACGGTTAAGGGTATAGCTTTGATGTCCAGCAGGCATGGATGCTGACCCCAGGGCAGCCACGAGCCAGCAAGCTTCGACAAACCACTCCCAGATCCTGTTAGCCTTACTGTGGAATGGGTCTATTCATAATTTCTACCTCGTCGGAGATTTCGAGGCTAAAACAAGATGGTTGCATAAAAAGCACCTGGCAGATTAGTAGGCACTAAAGTCATTAATATTCTTATTTAATTGAAATTGTCTTGATTATTCTGCCATTGCAATTCACTGACTTGCTGGTTGATTTTGAACAAGTTATTCTGTGTTTTCGTTGCCTTTCATGTTAAAGACATTTGTGGTCGAAGGAATTTTCCCAATAGACCTATGGTCTGAACAATTTACCTCTTTGATATAAAAAGGGGTCTGGTACTGTATCTTCTAGAAAAGCGTAGGTTCCTCCCTCTCTCTCTCTCTCTCTGTCTGTCTTCATAGTCATTCCTAGATTGGATGCCAGAGAGAAGATATTTCTTCCTCCTCTCCAGCCCCATTCCGGTATTTGGCATCAAATCCTCTATACTTACTGGTTCCTTCTTAGAAGATAAAGTATGGCTTTCATTCCTGGTTCCCCTTCTCTCCTCCACTTTCATAATCATGGCATTTGGGGTTAGGAAGTTGACGAGCACAGTGAGCTTAAATGACCAGTCATCACAGTTTGGTTCAGTCTGTCCCTGTCTCCCTCACTTTGTATTCCAAGGCTTTTGGAAATGCCAAAACACTCCGGAATGACAACTCCAGCAGATTTGGAAAATACATGGACATACAGTTTGACTATAAGGTACACTGAAGTTCCTATTACTGGTTCATGGGGACCGCTTAACTGGCCAGTGACAGCAACCTGACCCAAGGTACCTTAAGGGAGGAATGGCTTTATTGACTCAAATAATGGAAACATCCAGGGTTAGTGCTATTTCGGGAAATGCAAATAAAGACCACAATGAGATATCATTTCATACTTTCTAGAAGGGGTAAAACTTAAGAAGTCTAGTGATACCAGCTACTGGTGGAGGTGTGGGTAATCAGGAGCTCTAACATCGCCGGTGGGGCATACGTGGGTGTGACCCATTTGGGAAACAGAATGTTATCTCGGGGAAGTTGAAATCCACGTAATCTAAGGTAGAGCCATTCCACTCCTGGAGATACTCCTGTAGATTTGCAAGCTTGGGCACAAGGGCGCTGCTCACGATGGTAAAAGGACTGGAAACAGCCAACACATCTAGAGGACTGAGTGTCATCGACACAATGGCTAAATGGCGGGATGTCCATCCAGTGAAGCGTCACATAGCAGCGAGAGCGAATGAATGCTGAGAGTGACATATACCACTGTCACGTCTTAGGATTGTCCCGTGTGTCGGGGTGATGCCGTTTCTTAAAAGCCTGAGAGCAATCCCATGGAAACAATGTGTTGTTTAGGCATATGTAGTCATATGGCATAGGTTGGCAAACGTTTTCCGATAGGGCCAGGTAGTCGATATTTTAGACTTTGCGGACCATGTCGTTCTGGTCACAACCACTCGGCTCTGCTGTCGGGGCATGGAAGCACCCAGAGACCATACATAATGAGAGGGTATGGTTGTACGTTGCACTGAATTTAAACGGGGCTGATGCCGGTGGGGGGAGGGTCGACAGAGTTCTCAAGGACCTAGAATTCCAGGTGACAGAGCGCGTCACTTGGACAGGGGAACAGTCGCTGGCCGAGTGTTGAGTATAGTGACGACAGACTGGCTCAGGGCTTTCCAGAAGCTGGTACATGGACTTCTGGCAAGTGTGCCTAGACTTTGGAAAAAATTGAACAGTTATGCCTGTTTTAAAACTTCTTGAAATTCAACACACATACTAAAGAGCACGAGTCACAAGTACAGCGTGAGGAGTTGTATATGTGTGTGTCTGATTGTGATAACTGGCACACAGATCAAGACAGAAAAATTTCTAGGGATGCCTGGGTGGCTCAGTCGGTGAAGCGTCTGCCTTCTCCCTCTCCCTCCCGCTCCCCCTGCTTGTGCGCACTCTCTCTCTCTCTCTCTGACAAATAAATAAATAAAATCTTTTAAAAAGAATATATAAAAGAATATATAAAAATTTCTAGTGCCTAGGAGAATCTCCTACCCTTCTCTGAAAGTACCTGCCTTCCCACAGGTTACCAACTGTTCCAACCTCTATAATCAGATTAATTTTGCTGGTCCTTGAGCCTCGTGGAAATGGAATTATACAGTACGTTCTATTTTGTGTCCGGCTCCTTTCAATCAACATGCCCTCATTCTCTCAATCAGATTCATTCGTGTAGCAGTTGGTCATTTTTGGCTTGGGTGACCTCCTCGCTATTTGCTCTCCTGTTGATAAACATTTGGCTTTTCCGATTTGGGGCTATTGCAAACCGTGCTCTGAGCATCCCTGCATGTGTCTTTGAGGAGAGAGTAGTGCTTCCTTACGTGGGGCGCATGCCCAGAAGTGGCGTTGCTGGCTTCTTACCAGCAATTTTATGACAATTAATGACAGTTCCCGTTGCCAGCGGGGTTCTCCACACCCTTGTCAACATGTGGTATTGCCAGTGCCCTTGGTTTGAGACATTCAGTGCTTTCCTGCTGTGATTTATGTTTGTATTTCCCTGAGTATAAACGAAGTCCTGATAACTGGCCAATTAAAACTTTTGTGGTAAAGCCTTTTGCCCACTTTTAATTAGGCTGTTTTTCTCATATTGATCTGCGGGACTTCTGTATATGTTCTGGAATACAAATCCTTTACTGGAATATTCTTAAAACAGTGTGGGGGCACCTGGGTGGCTCAGTCGGTTAAGTGGCTGCCTTCAGCCCAGGTCACGATTCCAGGGTCCTGGGATGGAGCCCAACATGGGGCTCCCTACTCAGCAGGGAGCCTGCTTCTCCCTCTCCCTCTGCCTCCTCCCCCCACTCGTGCTCTCTCTCTCTCAAATAAAATCTTTAAAAAAATAGAAGTGTGCTATTGGCACAAGGATATATAAACAGGCCAGTGGGCCAGAATGGAGTCTACAAAGGTTTCCACGTATGATATGGTCACCTGGCTTATGACAAAGGCACCACTGTGATTAAATAGGGATACGATTACCTTTCCAATAAACGGTGCTATCAGTTGGAAATCCATGTGGATAAGAAGACCTTTGACCCCCTGCCTCACTCCATACACAAAATTTCAATCACAGTCCTAAATGTGAATGGTAAGATAATCATACTTCTAGACAGAAGTATAGAAAATATCTCTCATGACCTCAGGGTAGGCAAAAATACTTTTAAAAAGAGCCCAGAAAACACTTAGGCTTAGAAGAATCATCATTCAAATTCAGAATTTCTGTCGCTCGGAAGACACCAGCAAGAGAACGGCTTAGTTACTGTCGTCATTGTGCATTTTTTGTTCTGAAGGGCGTTCCCGTAGGTGGGCATATCATCAGTTACCTGATAGAAAAGTCTCGCGTCGTCTTTCAAAACCAGGGCGAGAGGAACTTCCACATCTTCTACCAGCTGCTGGAGGGTGGCGAAGAGGAGCTCCTTGCTTGCCTGGGACTTGAGCGGGACCCCCAGCTGTACAAATACCTCTCACAGGTTGGAAGGACCAGCACCTGGCTTGGGTGGTCCCTTGGAGGCAGGGATCAAGAGTGGTAGTGGGGGCTTCTATGGGATGGTCCGGAAGTTTCTCCTCACCATTCTGGAGGTATCTACGGACTGGTTTGTTGACACTTATCATAACCCCTCTGTTTATGCCTGGCAGGTAGATGGTAGACCATCTTGGTAAAGTAACCGATCTCTAGGTGAGTGGTTCTCAGCACTGGCTGGAGTTAGAATCACCCAAGGAGGTTTTTTCAAAACACACACACACACACACACACACACACACACACACACACACACACACACACCCTGAGCCCTCCCCTCCAGAGACACAGATCTAATTGGTCTGGGGTGGGAGTTGGACATTAGGGTTGTGTTAAGCACTCCCCTGTGATTCCGTGGAATTAAATGAATCCCTGGTGATTCTAATGACCAGCGGAAGTGAGAACTGCTGGTCTAGGTGTGAGAGTAACTTGCTGTCCCTCCATGTCCGCAACCTGTGCTGCATCCTTGTGCTTTCAAAACTAGTTAGGAAATGATTCTCCGCCTCCTTGCCTCCCATTCTGAGAATTGTTGGCTGCAAAAGGAACACGCCTCCTTATAGAAGGAGTCCAGGCCATTCCCATAAGCAGCCCTGGGGGCTGGTGCTGTGATGTGGACTTTCAGAATGTAACCCCCCACCATTCTGCAGCCAGCACTATCTTTGATGTCACTAGTACCTTTTTGCCCCAAGATTTTTGGATTTTTCTCTTCTTTACTGGGCCTGGCTTCGAATGGGGGTCGCTTGTCAGAGTGCACGTGGGGACATCATTTGAGAAAGAGAACGAGGTCTTATGAAGTGAATCTTGTAAAAGAAGGACCAACATTTCCTAGTGAGTCTTGGAGGAAGAGTAGACGTGACTGAAATTTATCTTCAAAAATGAAGCCATATAATGAAGATAAAAGAATCCCGTAATCTCCTTTTACAAACTTTGTACTGATTGTTAGAATGAAGAGTAATTCAAATTTGATTTTTTTTTCCCTTGAGGACCTCGTTTTTCTAACAAAGCTGTATGGCAGCATCACATTGGATTTTTTATAACCTGGTCAGAGAGGGTCAATTTATAACAAGTATTTGTGGGCTTCATTCTTCTTCCCAAGGGTTTCTCCTAGCCCTTTGGTATTCAAATTATTCCCTTTTGGAATGTATCTTGTCTTTACCCTTGCAGATTTTTTTGCTAGTCTGTTTAATTTGGCCAGATCTTTATGCCACAGTGGCTTTGGAAATGGTTCGAACGATTCACCAGTATTATTTTGTTCAATTTTGTGTTCTCCCGTAACTTTGGCAAACTTTGTGGCTTTACTTGGGAGGCGGCCACGCTGCTTCTAAACCGCTAGGTGTCCTCCAAGGACTGGTCCCACCCTTAGGGCGGGGACTTAAGATGGCCCCACCCTTAGGGGGCGGGGACCTAAGCTGGCCCCACCCTTAGGGGGCGGGAGCAGATGCTGCTGGTTGACCCGGGAGGGATATTTGGGAAGTCACAGATTGAACATCGGCCAGTTCACTGGTGAATGTTTTCATGCTACGGTGGCACCTCTGGTTTCCCTGTGCAACAAGAAAATCTTTGAAGGTGACAAATCTTCAGATAGGAATCCAGGAAACACCCTGTACTACAAAAGCAAAAAAAAAAAAAAAAAAAAACCCTCATCTAGAACATCTTCCCTTTAAATTGTGACATTTGGTGGTGTGTGTCTTATCTAGAAGACAACTTCTAAAGTAGTGGGAAGTCTCATCACATTTCTGCAGGTGATTGTCTCCATATAACCTGCCTTTCTCTAAATGCCAAACTTTTATTTTCTCGAGTGAGGGTCTCTTTTCACCTGGTCCCACACTGCAGTTCCCACTAGAGGTTGTAAATACATCAAGATGCTTTCCAAATTTCAGTGCTGTCCTCTCCCTGCATATTTTAGCAGATGTTTATTGAGACAAACATCTTCAGCTTATTTGGCAAATATGACAAGGAAAACTATTTTAAAAAAACATTCCACATTCAGGGGCGCCTGGATGGCTCGGTCAGTTGAGTGTCTGCCTTCAGCTCAGGTCATGATCCCAGGGTCCTGGGATCGAGTCCCACATGGGGCTCCCTGCTCATGGGGAGCCTGCTTCTACCTCTTCTTCTGCCCCTCCCCCAGCTTGTACACTCTCTCCCCCTTTCTCTCTCCCTCCCCCCTCAAATAAATAGATAAAAATCTTTAAAAAATGAATAAAAAAATTAAACACATTCAAAGAGATATACCACTAATGTGTACCTTTGAAAGTTTTCCCAGAATAGAGATAAAATTCTAAAATTTGAAAAAAGCAGCAGTTGGCAAGTCACCATATGCTAGACGACTAGTTAAACCTACCTTTTTACAATTCAGAACATCATAGAACTAGCTCTTGTGTGCTTATAGAGAAAAACATTTCGATTCAAGACTAGGTGTGGGCATGCCTCACTGCCCTTAAAAACTGACGTTAAGCAAACCAATTCTGTGTCAACAGGGTCACTGTGCCAAAGAGTCGTCTATTAACGACAAGAACGACTGGAAAACTGTTTCCAGTGCCTTTTCTGTCATCGATTTTACTGAAGATGACCTCGAGGTATGAGCCCCAAGGGCAGAACTGCTGGTCAGTGGGGTCTGGGATTGACGAAACAGTCCTGGGTTCTTGGTGACCCCCTAGTAGGGTTGCTAGATTCAGCCAATAAAAATATAGCATGCCTAGCTACTTTTAAGGGGCACCATTATTTGGTGACACCATTTGGGATCAAAATTAGTCATTGTTTATCTGAAATTCAAATGTTAACTGTGTGATCTGCATTTCATCCTGCAGACTTCAGATTTCCCAGCGCTGTATGCGAGGAGGCGGTCATGTTTCGTCCTTCTCTCAAATCCAATCTCAAATATTTAGATGTCCTAGAACTACAGGATTACCATTTATTTACACTTCTATTTTTAAACAAACTGGAGCAAATTGTAGGATTTATAAACATTGTGTTTTTACATCTTTTTTTTTTTTTGGATGGTTAAAATTATTATTCTTTCAACCACCAGAATTATAATTTAAAATACTATGTATTTATGTAAATAGATATATATATTTATGTAAATAGATATATATATTTACGTAAATATATATATTATGTAAATAGATATATATTTATATATCTATTATATATATAAATTTATATATTTATATATATATTTACATAAGTAGATATATCTTTATATATTTATATAATTTATCTATATTTATATATTATCTATAAATATATATTTATATATTATCTATATATTTATATATTATCTATATATATATTTATAAATAGATATATATATTTACGTAAATAGATATTTATGTAAATAGATATATATTTATGTAAATAGATATAGATATATATTTACATATATCTATGTGGGATCATGGCATTTGCATATAAAATGGTTTATTGGTGGAAAGGGGGTGGGGAAGATATAAAAATAGAAGTGGCCTTTGCTGGAGATGGGGGGAGGCATCCTCCCCACCCTGTGCTGAAGCTGTTTATTTCTCTTCCCTTAACATCTGAGGTGGGCAAGAGGCTGATTTCTGGGGAAGGAGGAAATCAGCTTGGTTCTGCAAGCTCAGGACTGGAATTGGGAAGGGGGTGGTTTTTCTGGTGATGACATCTCCTGCGATGACATTCGTCAGTTAGGTGGCTGCCCTTCTCTCCCTGTTCTCCTCGCCTTTTCCCCCATGTTCCTAGAATCTCTTTGGAATTATTGCCAGTGTCCTACACCTGGGGAACATCTGTTTCGAAGAGAACCACCAAGGCTGTGCCACCGTGCCAGACACCCACGAGATCAAATGGATCTCCAAGGTGAGTGAGGGCAATCCATTGAAGAGCACAGGGAAGGGCAGGGGAGGGGAGCTCGAGGCAGCTGGATGCCCAGGTCCCAAGTGCCTAATACCCTGTCCATCTGGCTGATACTGTCTAGGAGAATTAAAGAGCGTGGGGGCAGGTGAGGAAGTGGGTAAAAGCCAGCTGGTCAAAAGATCGAATGTGATCTGTTTCACATTTAATCAAGATTATCAGTCAGGGCATATAATCCCGGGCCTGGAAATTGCACCAATTCTTTATAGGTTGGCAAAAAATCAAATCCAGTCACTGAATGGCATTTTGGTTTCCATTTTTTCAGCTCCTGGGGGTCCACCCATCCATCCTTCTGGAAGCTCTCACCCACAGAAAGATTGAAGCGAAAACTGAGGAGGTAAATGGCTCTAGGTGGAAATGTTCCTGCCTTCCTGCTATGGCTGCTGCCTGCCTCCTATAAGAGCAGGATGGTGGTCTTAGAGGAGGCCGGACCCCAGCCTTCCAGCTCCTGCAGGGGTCTCCTGCCACAGCCCCACCCCCCCAACCCCAGCCATTATACAAGCGCTCCATGCCTCCCTTTCACCATGCCTTTCCTCCATGAGGTCTTTGCACATGCTGTTCCCACTGTTGGAACACTGTTCCCTGTGCTTCTCTAGCACCTTCTCATCCTTCAGTTCCTGGGGTCACATTCTCAAAGAGCCTTCCTTATCATCCCACCCCTATCCTAAAAAACCATAGGTATCTCCTCACATTGCTCTCAGCTTGCAACATGACTGTGCGTGATGCACGAACATCCCATCCCCCAACTGTGAGCCCACAGAGGCTGGAACTATTTGTCTTGGTCATGGCTGTATCTCAGCAGCTCCGTGCCTGGCACACAGTGGGCACTCAAGAAATAGCTATGGTCTGAACGCTTGCAGGTGGGGGTGGCGTCTTCCCCCAGCACATATCCTTCACTGGCCATCATTAAAGGCTAATTTGAAAACTCAGGAGGGGGTGGAATTTTTTTTTTTTTAACCTCTGTAATGATGCACCTGTTGTTGTTCTCAGGTAATATGCCCATTGACACTAGAGCTCTCTGTCTACGCTAGAGATGCAATGGCCAAGGCCGTTTACGGACGGACATTTACTTGGCTGGTCAACAAAATCAATTCCTCCTTAGTGAACAAGGTTAGTCCACACATTTTTCGTTGACTCGCTCTCAGTTAACGTGGTAACGTTTTATAACCGACGTCATCACTCTAAAGGATTTGCGAGCATCGCCTGTTGGCTCCCGATGAGCAGGGAAGGTGCCTTAGGTGTCTACGTTTCCAGCACACAGTAGGCTCACAGAAATGCCCACTGAATGATTGTGTCCCAAAGTGTGGGGTGCACAGTATTTGCAGCACGCCAGACAGCTTTTAGCGTAACAGACATTTTGGACAGTACCAGTAGTATGTTTTAACGTGTATAAGAAAAAAATACAAGTCCTTCAAATTTACCCTAAGTGGAATTGTTTAAGGAATAAGGGGGAGTTTATTCAAAGCTAGAAATTAAGGAAAGGATACTGGGGCACAGACAGAGATGTAAAACTTAAGGAAGTAGTGTGTAAAAGACAAATTTGGAAGGCATTGGCTCAGTGCACCATACAGGATGTAAAATTGTGGCCCATTCGAAAAAACAGTCCTGTTCTCTTTAAATATCCATCCTGTCTGACAGCGCTTGGTCCTCTGTTTAAAATGGTATTCAAACCATCTGCCTTCTCTCCTAGACAAACCGCTCCTTTGCTGCTGTCTGTAGAGGTCTCTCTCTTTCTTTGAGGTCGATGTGGACTCAGGAGACTGAGAAGGGCTGAAGCAAGGGAGTGAATCAGAAGGGGGAGGTCTCACTTCTCCCTGGTAGACACGGAAGCTGCAGGGGGATCCTGGCGGGCGTCAGGCCAGAGGAGTGGGCTGGGAAATTCATTTCCACCCTGCAATTCCTCTGTGAGCCAGTGTTGGAAAGAGAGGTGTGAGCTGTGTAACCAAGTCCCAGCTTTGGAGACAGCTACTGGGTTTTAAGAGTCATTAAGTAAAAGACCTAACAGCAAGCAATGTGTGTTACGTTGACTAGGATTTCACCAAGAAAACTGTGATCGGTCTGCTGGATATCTATGGGTTTGAGGTCTTCGACAAGAATGGGTGAGTTTGTCAGCACTTACCGGTCTTCTGTTCTTCTCTAGGGTCTGAGACTGGTTGAAGGCATCTCTAGTGTTACTGGAATTGGTTTTCCCATCCTCAGCAATTCCCTGGATTTCCATAGCCGCTAATGCATAGAGCGTTCCAAAATTGGAACAACCATAAAAAATGCAAACATCTCTTACCATGACTCTTCCGATCTAGTTAGTAAATGATGTGATTAATAGGGGCGCCTGGGTGGCACAGCGGTTGAGCGTCTGCCTTTGGCTCAGGGCGTGATCCCGGCGTTATGGGATCGAGCCCCACATCAGGCTCCTCCGCTATGAGCCTGCTTCTTCCTCTCCCACTCCCCCTGCTTGTGTTCCCTCTCTCGCTGGCTGTCTCTCTCTGTCAAATAAAGAAATAAAATCTTTTAAAAAAATGATGTGATTAATAAGGACGTTGCTTTCTCTGTTAAAAAAAATCTTTAAAAATAAGTAAATACACTTTTTAATTGGTCTCCGTGCGTAGCTTTACCTTTTAAATGTTTGCATCTCGAGGCGCCTGGGTGGCTCAGTCTAAGTGTCTGCCTTTGACTCAGGTCATGATCCCAAGGTCCTGGGATCCAGCCCGCTTTGGGCTGCTTCTCCCTCTGCCTGCTGCTCCTCCCTCTGCCTGCTGCTCCCCCTGCTTCTGCTTTCTCTCTCTCTCTCTGTCAAATAAATAAATAAAATCTTTTAAAATAAATAAACAAACAAATAAATACGTTTTTGCATCTCTAGTTTTGAACAGTTCTGCATCAATTATTGCAACGAGAAACTCCAGCAGCTGTTAATTGAGAGAACACTGAAGGCGGAACAGGCAGAATATGAAATGGAAGGTATAGAGGTAAAACATTTTAATGTTTTCTCCTCATTTGATTTCTTACTCCAGTAAAAGAGATTCACTTGCACAATAATATTTCATTGGAGATTTTATTCTCATTAATACTCAGAATTATGTTTCATGCTTTCTCTGAGTATTTCCGGGGAAATTAGTTTGACATTCAGAAAGTTTGTTTTTGTTTTTGTTTTTGTTTTTTTTAATGGTGGAGATAAAAAATCAGATTTTGGAAAAATAACATTGGAAAATCACTTGAAAAGAGAGAGATTTTGTGTTCACCTGCATCCTCCTTGGGGAATTGTTTTCTCTTTGTCGTTTTAGTGGGAACCAATTCAGTATTTCAACAACAAGATCATCTGTGATTTGGTGGAAGAGAGACACAAAGGGATCATTTCCATTCTGGTGAGAGAATTAATGTTGGCTTAGCGTCTTCGTACAGTGTTGCCAACACGCAGAGGAATTTCCCCCCAGGCTTCAAAGTGTTGCTCAGCAGGAACGGAAACCCAGAAAACGTAAAGGACGGTTTTACGAAGAACGTCTGTTGATCCTGAGTTGGGGCTTTTCGGGGTGCACGTGTGACCTTACCTTGAACGGTCGCACCTCCCGAGAACATCTGTGGCTGCCAATCCAGTCGTTCCAATGTAGACATCACTTTTTAAATCTAAAGGCCAATGAGAAGCTATTTCTTTGCCTTTCCATTTGCAACTATCTCCCTTCTAACGAAAATAACGCGTCTCTTTTCTCCTCCTGCCCCCTCCTCCATCTAACTGTTGTGTGAACAAGATTCTAAAGCCCAGCAGGGACGTTAACGGCTGGTGACTGTAGTTGCCAGGAACATGGGCACCACCCGGATTCAGATCCCAGCCCCCTCCCCATGCTTACTAGCTGTGTAAACTTAGGTGGGTGTTTTAACCTCTCTGAGCTCCAATCTCCTTGTCTTTAAGTGGGTGCAATGATACCGAGCACTTATCTTAAGAGGAGTCATAAGGACGAGCTGAGCTTGTATGTGCCCAGGGCTTAGAATTATGCGGGTGTGGGGTAAGCATTCAGACTCTGTTCACTCAACAGCGACTCATCAGCGCTTACTTGGTGGCATGATTGTACCTTGTGCTTCGGGGCACAGCAGTGGACAGAACAGATCGAATCCGCTACACTCACGAGGCTTTAAATTCCGGCACAGAGACTGACAAGAAGCAGGTTAATGGGCAAAATCAGGGGCGCCTAGGTGGCGCAGTTGTTAAGTGTCTGCCTTCGGCTCAGGGCATGATCCCAGCGTTATGGGATCGAGCCCCACATCAGGCTCCTCTGCTATGAGCCTGCTTCTTCCTCTCCCACTCCCCCTGCTTGTGTTCCCTCTCTTGCTGGCTGTCTCTATCTCTGTCGAATAAATAAATAAAATCTTAAAAAAAAAAAAAAAGGCAAAATCAGCGGGTTGCACAATGAAGAGAAACGCAGGAAAGATTAGATGTGGTGGGGAGGACAATTCAATTTTAGGTAAGATGGTCTGGGAAGGGCCGTGTGGCCATCTGGGGAAGCACGTTCCGGGAAGCGCAGACTGACCTAAGCTATTCTGTGCGCGCTCAATGCTCATACGGATTGCTAGACTAGTATTTTGTAAATATTTTAGGAATAAATACTTGTTCCTGTGTGGTTTTCCATAGATGGAATCAGGAAGCATAGAGATGCTACTTCGAGAGAGTTGTCTCACCAACCTGAACCCGGTTTTTTGTTTTTTTTTTTTTCTTGCTGTTTTAATAAAAGCTCCAGGGTCGGTTCATTTTTTCAGATGGTCAGTTAAATGCTAACAATGTTAAGGACTCGAAATAGGAAATAGACACAGTTGGAGAAATGTGAAAAATTAGATGGACCTGGTTTTATGGCTTTCTTTCCGTGGAGATTTTGCTCCTGGTTAAAGGGGATTTGTCCTTAGCCAGCGATGACTGGTGAAGAGAAAATGAGGTGGTATGTTTGAGTAAGCTGGTCATGGAGGCCGTGGAGCGTCCTTGGGAAGACTCTGGGTATATGGCAAGTCCGATGGGTGGGAGCATTGACTTTTCAAAGGATTTCCAGTCCCTCTGAGGCGTTAAGCGCGTGTAACAGATCGCTGCCCTCCCACCCCCCATGTTCACCTGCGCTTGGGTTAGATGACAGAATTTTAGTCCGACACATTCTGCCACAGCCGCGAAGGCATTTCAACTTGGAATTGATGGCGTGTGACGGACGCTATGGATCAAGGCTTCTCTTTTTCTCTGGAAGGATGAAGAATGTATCCGTCCTGGTCCCGCTACAGACTTGAGTTTCCTGGAGAAATTGGAAGAGAAAGTAGGCAAGCATGCACACTTCCAAACGTATGTATTTCACTCGACAAGCTGTTGCATGGGGAAGGTCATTGTATATCCGCTTTCTTGGGTATGTGGGCGGTGGACCCCAAGAATACAGCCATGTCTTCATACATTGAGACGTGAGGTACCACAATGATACACCAACTCATTTACACACAAACCTTTTCTTAGTGGAAATCAAATTCAAATGAGTCCCGGGTAGAATGTTCTAAGATTTTGTATCTTTCTTATGATTGCTACATTTTGGATAGGGTTGCATGCATGAAACAGTTTTTTCTTTTAACGGTCTTTTTTAAAAGTTAGGTTTAAAATATAAAATACATACAGTGATATGTGTAGTCTGAAGTACACAACCGCACAAATTCTTCACATTTGTGTGTACCCCCACAACACCACCACCAGATCAAGACATAGAGCATTTACAGCACCCCAGAAAATTGAGGGGACTGGCAGTGTTCTGTTTCTTGATCTGGGTGTTGGTTACATGGGTGTGTTTATTGTGCCAAAACTCACTGAACCCTACACTTAGGATATCTGCACTGTCATTACGTATATGGATATATGTTTCAAGAAATGGTTATAAAAATTAGGAATCCCCAGAATCTGAAAAATAATGTTTCGTGAGTATTATAGTCACTCAACATCATAAAAACGTAAGGTAGTGCAATTGTTTCTTAGTGATCACCTGGAAAAAATAAAATTTATTTCACTGTATAAGTAATGTCTCTGTGGCTCACATGTTTTTTAATTCCTCAGTTCTTAGAAGAGGGACCTAATTTTAAGTTTTTATTTTGAGTTAACATACAGTATAATATTAGTTTCCTGGGTACAGTATAGTGATTCGTCACTTCCATACATCACCCCATGCTCATCACCACAAGTACCCTCCTTCACCCCCATCACCTACTTCCCCCATCCGCCCCCACCTGCCTCCCCTCTGGTCACCATCAGTGTGTTCTCTATAACTAAGAGTCTGTTTCTTGATTTGTCTTTCCGTCCCTTTCCCCCCTTTGTTTATTTGTTTCTTAAATTTTGCATATGAGTGAAATCGTATGGTGTCTTTCTCAGACTTCACTTAGCATTATTTTCCCTAGCTCCACCCATGTTGTTGCAAATGGCAAGATTTTATTCTTTTTTATGGCTGAGTAATATTCCACTGTATATCTATACACTCTATCTTCTTTATCCATTCATTCATTGCTGGTCGCTTGGGCTGCTTCCGTAATTTGGCTATTGTAGCTAATGCTGCTATAAACATTGGGGTGCATGTGTCCTTTTGAATTAGTATTTTTTGTATTCTTGGGGTAAATACTAGTGGCGCGATTTGCTGGATCCTAAGGCAGTTCTATTTTGACTTTCTGGGGAACCTCCGCACTGTTTTCCAGAGTGCCTGCACCAGTCTGCATTCCCACCACCGGTGCAAGAGCATTCCCCTTTCTGCACAGAAAGGGGTCTAATATTAGACCTATGCGTGTTTGGCTTCCAATGCTGGCCTTCAGTCCATTGTCATGTTCCTAAACGACTTCTCTAGGCTTCTCTTTTCTCTTTGCTTCCTATATCAGTACATTTTGTTGCCCCGAACTAGGAAGGTTCAGTTCGGGTCTATTTCTGTCTTGCTGCAGCCGGAAGCTGGCGGGGTCAAAGGGCCGGAAGAGGATTGGCTGGATGGAGTTCCGGCTCTGCCACTATGCGGGGGAGGTCACGTACTGCACGAAAGGCAAGTGTCACGGCCATGCAGGTGCCCTGTGTCCATTGACCACATGGTTTTGCGTGCATCCCAGTTGTTCACTGACTCTGCCTGCAGGCGTGCCATTTGATTTTTTTTTTTTTTTAATTCATGATTTGGACGTATAACCACTTCATTTCACCCATTTAAAGTGTCCAATCTGGTAGTTTTTACCGTATGCACTTTATAGTTATGCAACCATGACCACAGTGCATTTTAGAACGCTTCACCCCAAAAGGAAACCCCGCGTGCACTAACCACCACTCCCTTTTCCCCAGTCCCCGCCCTCCCCCCGCCCCCAGCCCTAGGCTACGAACTCCTCTATTTTCTGTCTCTGCAGATTTGCCCATTCTGAGTAGTTCATATAGATGGAGTCTCACCATGTGTGGTCTTTGGTGTCTGGCTTCTCCCACTTAGCATCACGTTTTCGAGGTTCTTCCTTGTTGTTATTTTTATTGCTAAATAACATTCCGTTTTATGGATCGACCCCATTTGTTTATCCGTTCATCAGCTGATAGGCATTTGGGTTTGTGCACACTTTTGAGCTATTAGTAATAATGCTCCTATGAACATTTTCTTTCAAAATGTTTAAAAAATATTTTCGTTGGTCACTTCTGCTTTAGGTTCTAAATTATTTTCACTTCTTTCATTTTTTCTTTAAAAAAAATTTTTTTTACATTTTTTTTTAAAAAGTAGTTTCCATGCCCAACGTGGGGGTTGAACTCACGACTCTGAAATCAAGAGTCACATGCTCTATCGACTCAGCCAGCCAGGCGCCCCTCAATTATTTTCACTTCTAAATAAGTTTATTTCTCTAAGAATCTTTAAAAAGTAATATAATTTTTTCCCTTAAATTCCCAGGGGCATAAAAACAGAAAACATTTCAAAATAGGACGACTCTCTCTCCGCAGATCATCAACTGATTTTTGTTTAAAGAATAGGATACATGTAAGGCTGGAAGTTGCTGTCCCTACAGAAAAGTCCAAAAAGGAAACCTTTACTCCTAGCGTCTCCCTGAGGTAACCACGGGAACCACCAGTTTCTTGTACTTTTTCAGGAAAACAGAAATATCTTCTACTTACATCTGTGGGGGCACACATATTTGTATGCCAAATAACATGCATATGCACACACATTTAAATAACACATGTTGTGATGTTGTGGTCTCTATTTTGCATCTCTTCGTTTAATGACTATTAGAGATCATATGGATTCCAATTCACACTCAGTGAGCACTTACCGCGTTGCCAGGCGCTGTCCCAGCGCTGAAGTGCTTTAAACCTCACAGAACCCTTTTCTGCTGCTGCTGCTGCTGCTGCTGCTGCTGCTGCTGCTGCTGCTTCTTCTTCTTCTTCTTCTTCTTCTTCTTCTTCTTCTTCTTCTTCCTTCCTCCTCCTTCCTCCTCCTCCTTCCTCCTCCTTCCTCCTCCTTCCTCCTCCTTCCTCCTCCTCCCTCCTCCTTCCTCCTCCTCCCTCCTCCTCCCTCCTCCTCCCTCCTCCTCCCCCCTCCTCCCTCCTCCTCTCCTCCTCCTCTCCTCCTCCTCTCCTCCTCCTCTCCTCCTCCTCCTCTCCTCCTCCTCCTTCCTCCTCTCCTCCTCCTTCCTCCTCCTCCCTCCTCCTCCCTCCTCCTCCCCCCTCCTCCCTCCTCCTCTCCTCCTCCTCTCCTCCTCCTCTCCTCCTCCTCTCCTCCTCCTCTCCTCCTCCTCCTCTCCTCCTCCTCCTTCCTCCTCTCCTCCTCCTTCTTCCTCTCCTCCTCCTCCCTCTTCTTATCATCCCCTTATTTTTTTAAAAAGATTTTATTTATTTATTTGACAGAGAGAGAGACAGCCAGCGAGAGAGGGAACACAGGCAGGGGGAGTGGGAGAGGAAGAAGCAGGCTCCCAGCAGAAGAGCCTGATGTGGGGCTCGATCCCAGGACTCTGGGATCACGCCCTGAGCCGAAGGCAGATGCTTAACAACTGAGCCACCCAGGGGCCCCTGTCATCTCCCTTTTAATCTATGAGGCAACTGAGCTCAGAGAAGTCCAGTCACTTGCCCAAGGTCACCAAGCTAGTAAGTGGCAGAGCTGGGGTTCAGACCCACGCCTTTTGCCTCCAGACCCTCATTCCTCATCCATTCTCCACAGCAACTCACAGATTTGACCACATTTCTTTTTGAGAGGCTACAGGCCCTTCTCTAGGGCTGTGTCCTTTGACCAATTTGACGGACACTGCTTGTTTCCAGCTTTGTCTCCTGTAAACACTGCTGTGTTTGATGTTTTTGCATATTTCACTTGGCTCATATGGGTGCCCGTTATACACACAGGCTAAATTCCCAGAACCAGAAGTGGCATTGCTCATTTAAAAGTTCTATCCGGGGATGCCTGGGTGGCTCCGTCGGTTAAACATCTACCTTCAGCTCAGGTCATGATCCCGGGGTCCTGGGATCGAGCCCCACGTCAGGCTCCCTGCTCAGTGGAGTGCCTGCTTCTCCCTCTGCCTCTGCCTGCCTCTCTGCCTACTTGTGTGTTCTCTCTCTCTCCCCCTGTCAAATAAATAAATAAATAAATATTAAAAAAAAAAAAAAGCTTCCAGCAGAAGTTAGTTTGGACCCCTTCTGGGTGTGCACCTGAAAGAATTGAAAGCAGAGACTTGAACAGATATTTGTACATCCACATTCATAGCAGCATTATTCACAGTAGCCAAAAGGTGAAAACAACCCAAGTGTCTATCGATGGCTGTGTGGGTCGACACAATGTGCTCCATATAAACAGAATGTTATTCGGTCCTAGAAAGGAAAGAAGTTCTATCATTCCGCACGGATGAAACCTTGAAGACCTATGTTAAATGAAATCAGCCAGTCATGAAAGGATGAAAACTATGATTCCGATGACAAGGTGCCCAGAGTGGTCAAAAGCATTGAGACAGAAAGTAGAATAGTGGTTACCGGGGGCTGGGGGAGAGGGAATGGGGAACTAGCAGTTAATGGGGTCAGAGTTTCAGTTTGAGAAAACGCGTTCTGGAGACAGATGGTGGTGATGGCTGCACAACAAGGTGACTGTCCTTAATGCCACCGAACACTTAAAAATAGCTAAAATGATAAATTTTGTGTTATGTGTCTTTTACCACAATAAAAATGTTAGTTTCGATAGCTCCAAATAGTCTTCTAAAAAGATTGTATCTTAGATGTTTTTGATACACATCTTTTTTAGCAGGTTCTGATTTTTAAAAAATTTTTAAGTAGACTCCACGCCCAGCGTGGAATCCAAAGTGGGGCTTGAACTCACGACCATGAGATCAAGACCTGAGCTGAGATCAAGAGTTGGACGCTTAACTGACTGAGCCACCCAGGCACCCCTGGTGCTGATTTTGTAATGTCATTTAGTTACTATTAATTATTATTGACGGACTAGGATTTAAGTGAGTACTTAAAATCCAAGTTTTAAAATTGGAAATGGCACATCCTCCTTTGTATGAAGATACCGTTGGGTCCCTCTAGTCCTGGCACTCCAGTTTCGCTTTCCTCAGTGGTGGGGATGATTTTCTCACTTGGCTTCCCCTGCCCACTCTTGAAATTCAATACTCCCTCCATTGTTTCGATGTCATTCTTTTTTTTTTTTTAGATTTTATTTATTCATTTATTTTAGAGAGGTGTGCAAGTGGGGGGAGGAGGAGAGGGACAAGCAGACTCTGAGCTGAGTGCAGAGCCTGACACGGGGCTCGATCCCATGACCCTGAGATCGTGTCACGAGCCAGAAGGAAGAGTTGGACGCTCAACTGACTGAGCGACACAGGCACCCCTCGATGTCATTCCTTTTTTGCGTAGCTCTTTGCAACTGGACTAGGACATGTGTACAATACTTTGCATTAAGACTATGTGTGTGATAGCTAGTAAGAGGTTAGAGTGTAGTGTGTGTGTGCCATCAATTCAATACTGTGGACCTCGTTCTCAACCAGGGATGGGATTAGTCTTCCAGGAACATCTGGCAATGTCTAGAGACGAATTTGGTTTTCCCAACTGGGGAAGGTGCTACTGACATTGAGTGGGTAGAGGTCAAGGATGCTGTTAACTCTTGCAATTCACAAGACAGTCCTCACAATAAAGAATTCTCCAGCCCCAAATGTCAGTAGTGCCAAGGCTGAGAAACTCTGATCTGAGCCTAGGAGATTCTTTTCAGGAATTCCCTTTACAGTCAATTGGGATGGAATTGCATTTTTAGGCAAAGCCAATCATTCAAACGTTTTTCAATGTTTTACAGGATTCTTAGAAAAAAACAATGATCTCCTCTACAGACATCTGAAAGAAGTAAGTCTGGAATTTAACTATATGTATTTCTGATGGTATCACCCATGACGCTGATTTGGGGGTAGAATTGGCCTTCTGGATTTTTCTGTTCAATGCACTATTGTTAGAACTCCAGCATGTCATGGCCAGAACAGATATTCAAGGTCATCTGTATGACATGCCCTTGATTCAAGAATGTATGTTGGTCCTACTGTGTGCCAGGCTAGTTCCGGGCAGTCCTTGTTCTCATGGGGCTTACCATGGGGGCAGGGAGTGGCCAAGAATAAATATATACAGGTGACCTTGAACAACATGACCCCGCCAATTTCCTATGCAGTCAAAAATCCACGTATAACTTTTAACTCTCCCAAAACTTAACCACCAATAGCCTTGACTGGGAGCCTTACTGATACGTAAACAGTTGATTAACATATTTCGTATGTTATATATTATATAGTATATACTGTATTCTTACAGTGAAATAAGCTAAAGAAAAAATATTAGTAGGAAAATCCTAAGGAAAATACATTTACAGTCCTGTTCTATAAAAAAAATCTGCATATAAGGGGATCCACATGGGTCAAACCCATTTTGTTCAAGGGTCAACTGGACACAAATAAGTTACCCATCCGTGAGAAGTGCTACAAAGAAAATAAGGAGACATGATTGAGAGGGACATTTGTAGTTTAAGAGATCAGAGAAAACACCCCTGTGGAGATGACTTTGGGCTGAAACCTGAGTGAGAATGCTATTGGCCATGGAAAGATTGGGGTGAATTCAGGTTGATGGACCAGTGTGTGCAAAGGCCCTGAGGCCCAGACGAATTCAACGTGTGTTCAGTGAGGGGTATGATGGTAGGAGAGGGGACAGAGCCCAGCAGCGTAAGGTCCCCAGGGAGGAGCAGAGATTTTTTATTCTGGTGCAGTGGGAATATACCAGGGCAGCATGAACAGAGGATGAGAAAACTGAGACCCAGAGAAGTCTCAACTTCCTCAAAGTCACATCATGAATCAGGGCTGGAGCTGAAGTTTGCCCCTGGGGCTGCTGTTGAAACTCCCAATCTCCTTCCATATACCTCACTGATCAGACGAACCTTGGGTGTTTTGAAGCCTTACTTTGTATTGAACAGTTAACCGTTTTATAAAAATTGGATTTTACTTAATTAGCTTGGTTTACAAAAAGCTTAAATGTAGGGAGACCTTTTCAGAGTGAACACACAGACTGTGCATTACAGGAGTAACTTCTGGCCTCGTCGATCTTTCTCTGCCACGTCTAGGACCCCTTGTCCCAATCCCTGGGCTTCAGGATAGAGAACTATTCCTAACTTTGGATCTCTGCTCTAGGCGGGTGCTCTCTGGGGCTGCGTGTCAGCCCCACCTTTTCCCAGCTGGGGGGTCTCAAGTGGATTTCCCCACCAGTGGGCTGGATCTGGTGGTGCCTCCCTCCCAGAGTCACCATGAATGACCCAGGAGTGGAAGGGCTGACACAGGGAACGTAGTACTCCTCTCCTGACTTTGCCTTTCCTTGCCACGCCCACGTCCTTCACAAACCCACCCACGGAGGGTGCTTCCCATGGAAAATCTCAGAGCTTCTTACTTCACCAGCCAGGGCTGAAGCTCCTTGCCCTTTCTTTTGACTTTAAGATGGGCCATTTTAATGTGTTCACTCTTGTCTGCAAATTGTTCTTTCGAGCCATCGCAAGTGCAGAATTAGAGTGGATTAAACCATTTTTTTTAATTTAAAGAAACATCAAATTGTGGTAAAATGCATGTACCATAAAATTTATCATCTCAACCATTTCTAAATATGCAAGTCGGTAGTGTTAAGCTCTGTCACCTCATTGGGCATCCAAAATCCAAGATCCTTTTCATCTTGGAAAACTGAAACTCTGCCTCCGTTAAAACACTAACTCCCCGTTCCTCCTCCCTCAGCCCCAGTAGCCACCACCCTATTTCCTGTCTCTCTGAATTTGATTCCTCTAGGAACCTCATGTAAGTGGGGTCATACAGTACTTGTCCTTCGGAGTCTCATTTCTGTCCCTTAGCATAATGCCCTTGGTTTCATCCATGTTCCTACGCGTGTCACAATTTCCCTCCTTTTTAAAGGCTGAGGGGCGCCTGGGTGGCTCAGTCAGTTAAGCATCTGCCTTCGGCTCAGGTCATGATCCCAGGGTCCTGGGATGGAGCCCACATCAGGCTCCCTGCTCAGTGGGGAACCTGTTTCTCCCTCTCTCTCTGCTGCTCCCCCTGCTTGTGCTCTCTTTCTCTCTCTCTTTCTCTCTCTCTCTGACAAACGAATAAACAAAGTATTTTTAAAAAATAAAGGCTGAATAATATTTCATTGTGTGGCTATGAGGAAAAGAGTTTTAGTGTCAAATTAATTTTTTTTTAATTAAAGATTCTTGGGGCACCTAGGAGGCTCAGTAAGTTGAGTGTCCTACTCTTGACTGTGGCTCAGGTCATGATCTCAGGGTTGTGAGATCGAGCCACGTGTTGGACTCCACGCTGAGTGTGGAGCCTGCTTAAGATTCTCTGTCTCCCTCTCCCTCTGCCCCCCCCCACTCTCTCTCAAATGAATCTTTTAAAAATATAAATAAAATTAAAGATTTTTGGTAATGCAGGTTATTTTGAAAATACATGCCCAGGGGGGGAAAATCAAACCGTACAAAAACTGGTGTCTTTGACCCCATGTCACCAACTCTCTCTCTCCTGAGAGCCAGCTGTTCTAGCCACTTGATTGTGTATCCTTCCAGGGATGGTAGAGACCAAGGGGTGTGTGTATCTCCCTCTTTTTCCTTTCTCCTCACACAACAATCGCACACTGCACATGTAGTCCTCATCTTGCTTTTTTTTTTTTTTAACACCATATCTTGGAGATCACTTGTCAAGAGCTGGTTCATTCTGTAGCAGCTGGACTGGGAGCAATGTTTCCTTCACCATGTCAGAGGAAAAACAATCAGACGGCCTCACCACATAGAGCAGTGGATCCAGTATTTAAACATTTCCTTCCATGTTTGTCTTTATTCCCATCGTCAGGTGCTCCCAGAACAAACAGCTCTGGGCTGCTGTGCACACTTAGGCAAGGGAAAGACCCTTGGTGACTTCTGAAGCAGTGAATGTGGGGCTCATTTCCTTTACTTGCAGGTGCTGTGCAGGTCCAAAAACCGCATCCTGAAGGAATGCTTCCTGGTGGCCGAGTTAGAAAACCGGAGAAGGCCGCCAACGGTGAGTGGGGGAAAAAAGAGGGTGCAATTATTCTCAGTTGCTTACACATTTTAAACTGCCCTTCCTTTTTCTGAAAGTGTCACTTTCATACTCTAACACATACTACTAAATATATACTTTCCAAGTGTAGCAACCAGTGTGTTTAATTGCAGACATTCACGGAGTGCCTGTGTGTCAGGCACTGCGCGTGGGGCACAAGATTTAGCAATAACAGAATGGACAAGGTCCCTGTTCTTATGGGAGGTATAATCTAGTGGGAGAGAGTATAGGAAAATACCACCAAAGAAAGAGAGAACTTATAACAGCACAAGGGTCATAAAGGAAGCTTGGTAACAAGGAAATGGGAGGCTGGTGGGGGTGATGGTCTCAATGGCGATACTGGCTCCTACGAGGTGCTCACCACGTATTTGCTGAGTGAGGAAAGCATCCTGGACAGGTGCTTGTCCAGCCCCTGTTGACCAGTCTGAGCTTGGACTTCTGAGGCCAGAACATCCAAAATCTTCTTAGTGGGCAGGATGGTAATGGGTAGGGCAATCTGTCCGGAGCTGGGGTCTAAAGAGCTGGAGTCTTGTGCCCTAGCCAATCTGCTCTGTATTTACTGGGAGAAGTACTATCTGCTTAGCTCATTCTCTCTCTCTGAAGGTGGGGACTCAGTTTAAAAACAGCCTGAGCAGCCTTCTGGAAATCCTGATCTCTAAGGAACCTTCGTACATCCGTTGCATCAAGCCCAATGACAGGAAAGAACCCAGTGAGTCGTGAATCATTCTGAGCACCGAGCTCAGGGAAATGAGGCTGGGGGGAAAGCCGAGATGGCAGTGTGTTAAAATCCTAAAACCCCCCATAGGCTTGCTCCTTGTCCTTTGTACATGAATTCTTTTCACTTTTAAATAATAGAAGGCAAATGAATAGGGAGGGAGAGTTTTTTTGGTGGTCCTGAGTGAGCATTGCTCAGAGCCTGGCCAGTTTCAGGAGCAACACAGCTGAGCCAGACAGATGTCAGAGGTGAGGGGAGCAGTGTTGCTTCTCTCCCGCCAGAGGATGGTCTTCCAAGATGGTCTGTGGCTTGGCTGTCTTCCAAGCTCATGCCGTGGTCGGTAACACAGTTGTACAGAAGGTCGGCAGGAAGAGCAAATGAGTGAAGCAGACTGGTTGTAAGGCAGTAGGGAGGGGAGGGGACTGTGGCAAACTGCAAAGGGCATGTGCCCCCAGGGGCAGCCCTATTCCCTTCCAACCAATTGTTCCCACGTGGAACTCAAGCCCAGAATGACCAGATATCATGGTTTTTTTCAAGAGAAAGCAGAAATCCAGATTTTCCTGTAAAATTCCCCCATTAAAACACACAGACACACACACAATTAGGACCTGACAAAATATGTCCATAGCCAGATCCAGCCCACGATGGTCAGCTTGCAGCCTGTGGTCTTTCTCGGTTGAAACAGAGCCATGGGGTCCTGTACTGTCACTCTCCCTTCTGTGTTTCCAAAGGCAAGTTTGACGACTTGCTCATAAGGCATCAGATCAAGTATCTGGGGCTGATGGAGCACCTGCGGGTGAGACGGGCGGGCTTTGCATACCGGCGGAAATACGAGCATTTCTTGCAAAGGTAACGTTTGTTTTGTTGATCCTAAGACGGCACAGTCAAAAACCTACTGTGTGGGGAGTCTCTGGGGGTGTGGCGATGAATAAAAGGTCATCCCCCAGGGAACTCAGTTTGGTTCTCCTGGAGCAGTAACTGTGATGAACACTAACAGTTTGGAGACTAGGAAGCTGACTCAGTTTACCTCCTTCCCTTTGTCTCCCTAAGCCTGTAACTTCTTGGAGTCCAGGAAGTGCAAGGCTGATGCACAGACCTGACACTAGGGGGCAGACGCGGGCAGCACACCACTCTGTACCTAGTTGGGAAAGACCCTCCCCAAGGTGACTGTAGGGGATTGGTTTAGTGCCGTCAGTCTGGGAGCCAACCTCTTGGCCTCATGGGCTATCCAGAGAAGCAGGTGTAGTGGTGGGAACATGGGCATTGAAGCCACGCAAACTTGGGTGGGAATCCCCATCCGGTCTCTTCTAGCCATGACCTATTTCCTTGTCGTAACATAGAGATTAAATTGTCTGCTCTCAGGGAGCTCATCAGGATGTAATGATGTGATCCCACCGCCACCCCAGCTGCTGGGCACTAATACTTCATTGGTGGTGGGCTGCGTGTGAATTTGTGCTACCAAACAGAATCAACACATTCTCGCCCTCTCGAGGGGAGCGTAACGGTTATTTTTATAGGTCGACGTGGTTGAATGAATGTGGGCAATTTCACATTTCAACCTGATTCCTAGCCTTCTTTTGAACTACAGCTTCACAAAGCTCATGTACATGAGCTTACGTTTTTCATCTAATTTCTTGTATTTTGCAACTTCTGTCAAGATTCTGCCTTTTCAAACTTGAGCATTTCCTAGCTGCTCTTATTTTTTTTTTAAAGATTTTATTTATTTATTTGACAGAGAGAGACAGCCAGTGAGAGAGGGAACACAAGCAGGGGGAGTGGGAGAGGAAGAAGCAGGCTCATAGCGGAGGAGCCCGATGTGGGGCTCGATCCCATAACGCTGGGATCACGTCCTGAGCCGAAGGCAGACGCTTAACCGCTGTGCCACCCAGGCGCCCCAGCAGCTCTTATTTTTAGCCCCTGATTTAGTGATCTCAGCTCTTTCTCTACCAAGGATCATGCTGGTTTTTCTCCCATGAGTCTCATGTCTTGATAGGTAGTATCTGCTTATATGCATTTATTAAGTAATAATCTGTTTCCTCACTGTTATTTTATTTTTATTTAAATTCTGGTTGGTTAACACACAGTGCAATATTGGTTTCTGGAGTAGAATTCAGTGATTCATCATCACTTATGTACAACCCCCAGCGCTCATCATAACAAATGCCCTCCTTAATCCCCATCCCCCAGCGAGCCCATCCCCCACCCACCTCCCTCCATCAACCCTCAGTTCTCTGTCGTCAAGAATCTCTTATGGCTTGTTTCCCTCTCTCCTTTTGTTCTTCTCCCCCTTCCCATATGTTCATGTGTTTTCTTAAATTCCACATGTGAGTGAGATCATATGGTATTTGTCTTTCTCTGACTTATTTCGCTTAGCATAATACACTCTAGTTTTATTCACGTGGTTGCAAATGGCAAGATTTCATTCTTTTTGATGGCTGAGTAATATTCCGTGTGTGTGTGTGTGTGTGTGTGTGTGTGTGTGTGTGTGTGTGTACGTACACACACCACATCTTCTTCTTCATCCACTCCTCAGTCGATGAACATCTGGGCTCTGTCCATAGTTTGGCTATTGTTGATAATGCTGTTATAAACATCGGGGTGCATGTGCCCCTTCAAATCTATATTTTTGTCTCCTTTGGGTAAAATACCTAGTACTGCGATTGCTGGATCATAGGGTAATTCTATTTTTAAATTTTGTTTACTGTTCGCCAGCCCCACTGTTATGTCGATGACTGATATACTTGCTGATACCCTTTAGCTCTAACCCCTTATTTCCTTACCACCCCGGCCCCCGGCCCTAAGCAACTATTAAGCTGTTTCCTGTCTCTATAGATTTCCCTATTCAGGAAATTTCATATGCGTGGAATCATACAGTCCGTGGCCTTTTGTGACTTTGCACGATGTTTTCAAGGTTCGTCTCCATGGTAGCGCAGTTCAGCACTTCATTCCTTTTAGGGCTGAATCATACTCCATTGTGTGGATAGACCACATTTTATTTATCAGTTGTTGGGCATTTGGGTTGTTTCCATTCGGAGCCACTATGAATAACGCTGCTAGAAACATACATGTACAGGTTTTTATGTGGATATGTGGTTTTTGCTGGGGGGGTGTATACCTAGGAGTAGATTACTAGGTCATAGGATAACTCAGTGTTTCATTGGTCGAGGAACTACCAGCCTATTTGCCTTTTTTCCCCCGAGGTACCTCCTTTGCATGCTGTTTTTGCTCTTCAGCTACAAGTTGTTCATTTTTTCCCATATTCATTTTTTCTGAATCTGACTTCCGGTGGAGATGGCCAGAGTCAGCAGCCGCTGCCCGCCCCACCCCCCAAGCGCCTGCGCATGTCACGTTCCCAGTTTTCCGCAGTTTTGACACCGCACACGTCTTTTTTCTGCTTTGTTGTCATCTGAGGCTCGTCTACTCTGTTGGTTAAATACTAGCGAGGTGGGAACTGGGCCGGCTGGAGGACCAGCTAGGAGGGCCCGCAAGGCTGCAGGTCAGGGGTGGGGGTGGGGGTCCGGGGGAGGGGCTGGAGCTCCTCGGAGGAGATGTGTGCCCTGCCTGGCGCCGCCTCCCTTGATCAGGAAGCAGCTGCATCTCAGAGTCGAAAAGGACAGAGTTTCCAGCCCCTCTGCCTGTGGGTGTTTAAGACCTCTTCCCATTCCCTTCATCTGTCTGCCCCATGTTGGGACCTATTTGATGGCGTGTGCTAGTGACAGGCGTGGACTGGACAGGGGGCAGCAGGGCCTGAGGCCCTACTGCGTTCCCTGGGGTAGGCACGCACCTGCGCCTTGGTGTGTGTGCCTGGACCGAGAGAGGTCATCGGGGAAGAACGTGGGACGCTTAATGTCTCCGTTCGGGCTGCTGTAACAGATACCATGACCTGGGCGGCTCATAAACAACAGAACAGTACTTCTCACGGTTTTGGAGGCTGGAAATCCGAGATCAAGATACCAGCAAGGTCATGTTCTGGGGAGAACCCCGTCTGGGTTGCATGCAGACTGCCCTTCTCTCGGGTCCTCACATGATGGAAAGAGGGCGAGGGAGCTCTCTGGGGTCTCTCTTATAAGGGCACTGACCCCATTCGTGGCGGCTCCACGCTCATGACCTCATCACCTCCCAAAAGGCCCTCACCTCCTAATACGTTCACATGGTGGGTTAGGATTTCAGCCTATGAGTTCAGGATGAGGGGGACGACATAGATATCCACCCGTGGCAATGCCCTTAATGGACTTTTTCATTAAGTATAGTTCCAGGAAAATAAACATGTTTTTAACAGTTTAAAATGTGATTTTTTAAAAAAACATTTTATATATCTGTCAGAGAGAGAGCACAAACAGGGGGAGAAACAGGCTCCCCGCTGAGCAAGGAGCCCGATGCGGGACTCGATCCCAGGACCCTGGGATCCTGACCTGAGTGGAAGGCAGCCGCTTAACCGACTGAGCCACCCAGGTGTCCCTAAAGTGTGATTTTAAAAACAGAACAAACTCTATCACAATAGTAAGGGTAAGAAGCATAATAGGAACACCATAGCTAACATTTTTTGCAGCTTGGACTATGTCCAGTACTGTCCATGGATTATCTGACTTCGGCCCCGTGACGGCCCCACGAGGAAGGTCTTGTTACTTGTTCTCGTTGCAGAGGTGAGGAGGCAAGTGGACTTGCCCAGCTCCTGAGCTGGACTCGAACCCAGGTAGTGCAGGCCGGCCCAGCGGCTCTAGCCTTAGTCCACAGGCACTTGTAATCCTGCCTTCTCTTATTTCATCATGTTGCAGACCACATGGGTTGTTTTTTTTTTTTATAGTGACCACATACTAGAAATGTGGGCTGAAATCAGGATCTTAAGTCATCATTGGGTCCAAGTTCCTCATTCCTTACCAGGCATGGAATCTTTTCTTTCTGTGCTGGCCCATGTTTATTTTGTCCACTCGTTCATCAGCAGACGGACATTTGGGTCGTTTCTACCTTTTGTCTATGATGACTAAAGACACTGTGACGCTGAGCGTTCACGTATGATCTTGTATGTCGATGTATGTTTTCGTGTCTCTGCATGTATACTTAGGAGTGGAATGGAGTTTCTTGGATGGAGTGTCTGATGATGTCATTGTTCTATGAAGACAAGCCAGACCTACCCTATTGAAACAGTTTCGCCTTTTTATCTTTCTTGCCAAGT
The DNA here is from genome assembly GCF_024610735.1 of Ursus americanus. Classification (NCBI taxonomy): domain Eukaryota; kingdom Metazoa; phylum Chordata; class Mammalia; order Carnivora; family Ursidae; genus Ursus; species Ursus americanus. The sequence goes on along the minus strand of NC_142156.1, from coordinate 8,029,690 downwards.
GTATCTTGTTGAATTCAAGGAAGTTGGTGTGACGAGTCTGCTAGATAGTGTTGAGTGACTGGCATGCCACAGCTGGGCAAAGCTGACCTCTGGCCGGGGGGAGGAGGGGGAGGGGCGCGGGCGAGTGTCAGGTCTGATGGCTTCCTAGAAGGGCCTCTCCTCTCCCCAGGTACAAGTCCCTGTGCCCAGACACCTGGCCGCACTGGCACGGGCCTCCAGCAGAGGGCGTGGAACGCCTGATCCGGTATATCGGCTATACACCGGAGGAGTACAAGTTAGGGAGGTAAGCGGCCAGGAAATCCCCGTTAAAAAGTTCTGTGCATTCATCCATATGCGTTGAGAGCCCAGAGATGAATTTTTAAAGAATTTATGTCGATTTACAAGCAGATACTTACATCCACTCGATTTAAATGCAGCTCTATAAAGAAAAAACGTGTGTGTGCCTGCTCTCGGTACTTTGCTCACACTCAGAACATTCCACAATACTTCTGAGAGCAGCTGGGTGTCCTACACTTCAATTCTGACTCGGTCTCCCCCAGCTAGTATCAGATGCCCAAGATAAGGACTCAGTCCCACAAGGCTGTCTGTCCCCCACTTCAGATGCCAATTGCAAGTCCCCGTTGTCACCTATGCTTCTGATGACCGACTGGATATCTATTCCGCTCAGGACCCCCTCTTTGGGTTCGACTGATTTGCTACGGCAGCACACAGAACTCAGAAAATATTTTACTTACTGGATTACTGGCTTATTGCACAAGGGTAGAACTCAGGAAGAGCCAGTTGGAAGAGATGCATGGGGCGGGGCATAGGGGAAAAGCATAGCGCTTCCATGCTCTCTCCAGGCGCACCCAGAACATCAAACCATGTCCTTTTTGGGGTTTTATGGAAACTTCATTACACGGTTATGATTGATAAAACTATTGGCCGTTGGTCATCTCTTCAACCCCCAGCCCCTCTTCCCTAACTGGAGGTGGGGCTGAAAGTTCTGAGCCTCTCATCTCAAGCTTGGTTCCCCTGGCAACCAGCCCCCATCCTTAGGTTATCCAGGGGCTTGACAAACATCACCTCCTTCGCATAAACTCAGGTGTGGTGCAGTCGAAAGGGACCTGTTATAAGTAGCAAGCCACCCATTTCACTTTTATCACTTTGAAACTATCTCAGGAACAAGGTCCAAATATTATAACAGAAGATGCCCCTATTGCTCTAGTTATAAGGCTTTGGGGAGCCAGGGCACTAGAATGGGACAAAGACCACATACGTATTTCTTGTTACGAATCACAGTATCACAAGCTCCAGGCGGCTGGAAGGGTGTTGGAGGAGACGAAGTTAGAAAGGAGCCCTGTGTTCTATACCTGACCTGGGGCTGGGTTGCACATCTTTGCCTGCAAAACGAGTTTGCCTGGTCTTTTTATTGTTCAAATGCACGCGGGACCTTGCAGAGGGGGTATCAGGACTTATGTGAAGTGAAAGGTCCTGTGGCATCCCAGAAGGTGGTGTTCTAGAACTCTGAGCACATTACTGTAGCTGTACTTGTCCAGGAGCAGGAGGACTTTCATACACGTTGAGAGCATTGAGACAAACTCAGTGGGGTGAACCGGGAAGATTTTAGTCTGTCCTGTTAGTCATTTTGGTCAGGGTTGATGTGGTGGTAAGGAACAGTGCCCAAGGATGTAGACGGGCATTCCCAGGCTGCAGAGAATTTCTGCCTTTGAATCCATTGATGGAATTTGCCTGCCAACCCCTAACTCCCCTAACTTCTATATAGCCCTCTGTGGCCACCCTGGTCCCTCTCCATCCTTACACTTCTGTCCCCGGCCCTGCTTCGAGAATTAATTACATTTCCAAGCCAGATCCCTGAGGGGAATGGGGCTTAGCACATCCTGAGGGAGGCAGATGGTGGAGGTCTTAGGTAGTATCTGTCCCCATTCCCTCCTCTGGGATGGGAACGTGGGATCACGTGGCATGAGGCATTGCTGCCCCCTGGTGGCTGCCCTGGGAAGTTTTCCTCACAGGGTGGGTAGGGCAGGCAGGAAGTGATGGATATTGATGATTGATCTTTGCTGGTTGATGGGATTTTCTTTTAAACTTAGACTCCTATTCCTTCTCATCAATTTTCAAAGCCCAGAGAAGTAACGTCAGGTTAAATTGGTGTCGTAGTTTCCTGAGGCTGGATAGCAAAGGACCACGGACTGGCTGGCTTAGAACAGGAAAGTACTCTCTCACGGTTAGTTCTCAAGGCTCGAAGTCCAAAATCAAGGTGTCAGCGAGCTCTGCAGGAGGATCCTTTCTTGCCTCTTCCAGCTTCTGCTGGCTCCTGACATTCTTTGGCTCGTGGCCCCATCTCTCCAGTCTCTGCCCGTCTTCAGATGAACTTCCCTGTGCGTGTGTGTGTGTGTCCCCTTTTCTCTTATAGGCACACACTCATTGGGTTTAGGTCACCCCTAATTCCATACTATCTCCTGTCAGTCCCTACCTTAATGACATCTGCAAAGACCCTATTTCCTGATAAGATCACATTTTTTTTTTTAAGACTTTGACAGTGTGAGAGAGCACAAGCAGGGGGAGCAGCAGAGGAAGGGGGAGAAGCAGGCTCCCTGCCAAGCAGGGAGTCTGATGCAGGACTCAATTCCAGGACCCCGAGACCATGACCTGAGCCAAAAGCAGACGTTTAACCAACGGAATCACCCCGGCATCCCTAAGATCACATTCTGAGGCTCTGGGGGAGGGGACACTATTGAAGCCAATGCAGGTGGTAACCAACCAAATTAATCATGACAACAATCTCTCTTTTCACTTCTAGAACCAAAATATTCATTCGATTCCCCAGAACTCTGTTTGCTACTGAAGATGCCTTTGAATTTAGTAAACATCAATTAGGTATGATTTTCTCTGTCCTGACTTCAGTAGAATGTGAAATGAACCAGCTTAGCGGGGGAGACGCCTTACCAGGGTGTGCGATGCAGCGTCAGAAGTGTTGGCTTTGGAAACCAGAACAAGATATGGGGTTATGATAAGATATATGTTTGCCTAAATGTGCGTTTGGAGGGCAGTCATGGGTGCACACGGACACTTAAACACTGGATTTCTGTCCCAGTTCTCGTTAGGACCCAACTCTTGGGCCACACCAGGGCCTAAAGCTCAAATGAAGCTTTGAAAACTTCATTCCGAATGGGTATCTGATGTTGGAAGGTGTTGCTTCAAAGCCTGCAGCTGGGGGGGGGGGTGTGTGAACAGTGAATGAGGAAAGTTGTGGGGTAGGGGTGGAGGTGGGGCAGTGCGAATTTTTTTTTAACTACTGAAGTGGAGTGGAGCTTCTCCCTTGAAATCTCAACTGCTCTGTTGAGACATACACTATTAAGTGATCTGAGTGCTTGCTGCATATTAAGTCCTCTGCACTCAGGACCTCAGTGTGTTCTTAGAACAAATCTGCGTGGCCACATTATGTCCACTTTACATTCTGGGAAACTGAGGTCCAAGATGTCGGTAAATTGCAGAAGGCTGTGCAGCTAGTAAGTGGCAGAGCTGGGGTTTGAACCTGGGTCTCTCTGGGTTCGGGACCTGGGCTTGTAACCACTGTGCTTACAGATCTCATTTATTTTTTGACCCTGACAGCAGCAAGCACTGATCCCAGGACCTGGGACAGTGCAGGTGCTGGCTGCAGGTGGGGCAGGGGGGCACTCAGTCAGCATTACTAATCAGCCCCCGGGATATGGGATGTCGCTGGTCTGCAGTGGGGGGGCAGGGGCGGTGGGCTTGATGAGCTTGGCCTGTGGTGGGAACTGGCTCAGCAGGTGGAGGGGGAAGCTCCGGGGTGAGTGTGCGTGTGGCCCCGCATCCCCAGGTTCACACTCCTCAGCAGCCACACTGCTGTGCCCTGCAGCTGTCTCCACCGCCCAAGCCTGCACACCCATGTGCGGCATGTACTTGACACCTGCCTTGAGGGGTGGGTGTGCGGATGAAACAGTGCCTAGCCTGGAACCTGGGGCCCACCGGCCCTCAGCAGACCGTGTGGGGGGCTCTTATCACCGAGTCTGTTCTTTACCCTGGGGGAGGGAGCCAGGAGCTTCTGGCAGCCAGGCTTCCTGTACGCCCCCCACCCTGCCCCCCGCACCAGTCCCTGGGTCAGCCGTCAGCTCTGCACTGCGCCACCCCGAGGCCCCTTCTGACCTCCCCCCTGAAGAGCACAACTACAGAGTTGCAGAGCTGAAAGCCGTTTCACCAACACTTTTATCTTCAGTTGCGAGGATCCAAGCCAAATACAAAGCCTGCCTAGAAAGGAGAGAGTATGTGAAAAAAAGACAAGCAGGTAAGAATTAAACAGAAACTTGCCTGTTTGCAGAGCCAGAGCTCTGCCGTCTCTCTCTCTCACCCATGGGGCACCTGGAGGCAGAGGCTCTTTGTGGCTTCTCTCCCCCTGCTGGTCCTTGAAACCTGGGTGTGGCTCATCTTTATTCTGTTAACCCCAGGTTGTAACGCAGTGGCCCGCATCAGTCCCACCAACGTGGCTTATTTGATCCACAGCATGTGACCATTTAAAGAATCATTTGTTCAAAAGGATACTAACCCTGGGAGTACCCGGGAACCGTCCCCTGTGGCTTTCCAGTCTTTTCTCAACCCCGCACCCCCCATCTCTCTTCTGAATTTCACCTTTATCCTTCCCTTGCTTTTCTCTATAGCTTTACCATTGATGGATGCATCACTAAACGATATATTGCATGTTTTGAATTTCATTAAATTATACCATTTGTATTTTTAGGGACATTTTTGTTCCTGAATTCAACCAGTTAGCGTTGCGTAGATTTGGTCGTTTATTTTCATATAAAGCTGCATAGATTGCACGGTATCAGATGTTGGCAAGCTTTTTCTTCAAGGCCAGATGGTCCTTGAGACTTTTGTGGGTCATCTGGCCCCTGCCACAGCTACTCAACTCTGATGCTGTAGAAGAAGGTACTTTAGGCAATACGTAAATAAATGGGCATAGTCCTGTTGCAGTGAAACTTTATTTACAAAAACAGGTGGCGGGTCTGAGGGCTGTAGTTTGCTGACCCCTGTGCTGTAGGAGTCTACCACAATCCAGCCGTTCCCTTGGTGGACGTGTGGGTTGTCGTAGTTGTTTTTGGAACCGAAACAGTGCTGCTATGAGGAACAAAAGCTCTATTTATTTGAGACAGAGAGGGAGAGAGCGAATTTCAAGCAGACTGTGCTGAGCGCAGAGCCTGACTCAGGGCCTTGGTCCCACAATCCATGAGATCATGACCTGAGCTGAAACCAAGAGTCGGATGCTTAACGAACTGAGCCGCCCAGGCGCCCCAGAAAACATTTTTAAACAATCTGGATACTGAACAAAATATGAAAAGCATTTAAAAATTGGGAAACAAGCCCGAAATCTCTGTGTGTCCTAATTGACGCGTCTCGGTTTTTAAGTGTGGACAACTAAAGCACACACTGGACGAGACAAAGCAAACGCAGCCCCACGACCACCGCGTGCCCCTCAAGACGACCTGGGGAAACTGACCCCTCACGCAATGTCAGGGCCCTCCTCGAAGCTTCCTGCAGCACTGCCGGAGTTCCTCAGACGCCTGGCCTGAGCACCCCCAGATAGGAACTTGTGACACTCAGCAACTTTCCATCCCGGGGGCCTGCCGAGTGCGGCGGTGGGCGTCCAGATGTCTGGGAGGGGGGTGAGCGATTCTGAAAAGAGCCTTTTAAGTGTGATTGCACTCAGCCTCTAACACCAGCAGTGAACTCTTTCAGCCATCAGACTTGAAGCGCACTGGAGAGGGGCCCTGGCTCGGAAGGCGGCCCAAAGGAGAACGTGGGCTGTGCGGACCGTGAGGAAGTGAGTTCCCTGCAGAAGGTGATCGTGGACTTGGTTGAGTGCTTTGGCTCCGTGCAGAAAGCTAAGCTTCCCTTCTGGATGTCAGGCCTTAGGGATTCGGCTCCACTGCTCTCCTCTGAGCTGCCTAATCTGACGGTGATCACAATGGCCATGACGCTTGTTAGTTTCTTAGTTCAAGTCGCAAGGTCAGCGGCTAGTGGTTGTTAGCAACTAATTCAAACTGCTCAAAACAAAACAAAAAAGAGTATGGGTGAACTAGAACCTATCTTTAGGGCAGACTCGACCTATGGGCTACGTGACTGTCGTCCTGCGTGGCGACCAAAGCAATCTCCACCATTTTTGGCCTCCTTTGAAATTAAACAGGTGGAGAGAATCTCAGGGAAGAAATGGGCCAGAAAACTAACAAAACGCTTGCCTCTTTAGGTTCATAAAGGGATTCATCAACCGCAACAAACCCCTCTGCCCCGACAACGAGGAGTTTATCGTGTTCGTGCGGAAGAATTACATCTTGAATCTTCGGTATCATGTCCCAAAGAATGTCTTGGATAAGAGCTGGCTGAGGCCTCCTGGCATCTTGGAAAATGTGAGGACCGAACGGGGACTCCTGTTGCAAGTGACTCGGGCACTGATGGGGCTCAGCTTTTGCGTCTTCACGCAGCCTCCCTTGGCTAGAAAGGGTTGCCGTAGCAAAGCGTTGCCTTAGCAAGGCTGTTACACAGGGAAATGTCACTCCTCTGAACTCATACTCTAAAGCCAACAGGTCTGTTTGCACAGAACGTTTGTGAATAGTTCCTATCCTTGATGTAGCCTTCCCGATGGCTTTTAATGACTGTCACCTGAAAAGTGTTTCTCAAAAGATGGTTCCGAGGACCCTCTGTCTAGTGCACAGTGGGGGCCACTGTAAGATCCTGGGCCCCAGCCTGGGTCTACTGAGCATCTCTAAGAGTCCCCCCTCCTTTTTTTTGCCAGATCCTCGGATGACTCAAACACATTGAAGTTTAAGAACCAGTAGTTTAGGGGTGCCCGGATGGCTCAGTCATTAAGCGTCTGCCTTCGGCTCGGGTCATGATCCCAGCGTTCTGGGATCGAGCCCCACATCAGGATCTCTGCTGAGCAGGGAGCCTCCTTCTCCCTCTCCCACTCCCCCTGCTGTGTTCCCTCTCTCGCTCTCTGTCAAATAAATAAAATCTTAAAAAAAAAAAAAAAAAACCCACCAGTAGTTCAGCAACAGTTAGCAACAGAAAAGGTAGTGCAAGATTGGCACATGAGCTGCCTTCTTGGGAGTTTTAAATACTAATGCTGCACTTTGATTTTTTTAAATAAAGATTTTTATTTATTTATTAGAGTGAGCACAGGCAGGGGGAACGGCAGGCAGAGGGACAGGGAGAAGCAGGCTTCCCACCGAGCAGGGAGCTCGACGCAGGGCTCGATCCTGACGTGAGCAGAAGGCACGTGCTCAACCGCTTGAGCCGCCCAGGCGCCCCAATGTTCTCTACATGAGACTGGATTCAACTGTGCTTTCAACGCTCTGTCTTTGCGGCCACAGCCCAAGAACTGGGTGTGAGCGAGGCAGGTGGGACAGAAGTGTGTTCTCCACACAGGCATCGGACCTGCTCAGGAAAATGTGCACAAGGAACCTGGTCCGGAAGTACTGTTGCGGGATCACGGCCGAGAGGAAAGCGCTGGTAGGGATGGGGGGAGCACGGGCAGGTGGCAAGGTGGGGGAGGGGCCGGGGCTGGTGGTGCGCGCCCCGGGGCTGGTGGTGCCCACCTGGGAGCCGAGGGGCGCACTGGGCCCATGCCTTGTATGTGTGTTGAGGATTAAACACACCTAGGCCACTTGGCGCAGGGCTCTGGCTCCAGGGCAGCTGTTCTAAGTAACGCGGCTCACATTGTTGCCCTGGGAACATGACCCAGGTGGTCCCCTACGCAGCCCAGAAGGCAGGACCCTTTCTCTGCTGCAGGGTTTGGTTTATGCTTTCTGCAGGTTGGCAGACTTTTTCTGTAAAGCACTAGAGAGTAATATCTTGGGGTCTACGGGCCACATGATCGCTGTTACAATCACTCCACTCTGCCAGCGGACCACGAAAGCTGCCAGAGACAACATGCGCGGACGGCAGAGCCGTGCTGCCAAAACCCCCCCCCAGAAATTAAAAAAAAAAAAACAAAAAAAAAACCCCAAAAAACTTACAAATAATGAGCAGCAGGCTGAATGTGGCCCTTCGGTTGTAGTTTGCGGATCTCTGACCTAGAAGGAAGGACTTGCTCTCTGAAATTCAAAAATTCCACTTCTGGGAAGAGCGTGCGAGAGACCGGCATTAAGTGTCAGCTCTGGTCTCTGCCGGTATAATTTTTAGGGCATTTTGGCCAAAGCCTGGAACGTGTTGTGATTTCTGTGCCAAAGGAGGACGAGGCTCCTACAGCTTATCCAGAAAGTAAGCCATCCCGTGGACCTAAGGGGCCTCTGTCCCAAGGGTCCCCGTGGCTACCACGCTGCACTTCCAATTCTGTATCATCAGATGCAGCAAAAGGTGGTTACAAGCGAACTCTTCAGGGGAAAGAAAGAAGGTTACGCAGAAGTCTTAAGCCAGCCCTTTGCCAACAGTCGGATCGGTGAGTACATTTTTCCATCTGTACACTCGCTTCTCCTATTTTAAGAGTTGAAAGACGCTGCCTGACTCCATAGCATTTCCTGACCGTAGCTGAGGTCTTGGTCATGGAGGGGCGTAAACCCAGCAGCTGCCAACGCACCAAGATGGTATTTAGTGATGACTGGCTGTGTTCTGGTTCCCTCCCCAGATGAAGGAGACATTAATCCCAAAGTGCTTCAACTCATTAGCACGGAGAAAATCCAGGTAAGGAAATGTGTGTCCTTGGGTCCAACAGGATTCCCTTAACAGGGTCTGTTTACTGTATGAAGACTGCCTGGAAGCAGGGCTGAAATGCAGGGCGGCGTGGGGGTGGGTCAGGCGCTCGACTGTAATGCGCTGGGTATTAACGAAGACTGTGGGCCCATGTGACCACTAGGTATCCGTCACCCTAGAAACTGGGTTTGGTTTTCTTTCTTTTTAAAAAGACTTTATCTGAGAGCGAGTGAGTGAGCGAGCATGAGCAGGGGGAGGGGCAGACAGAGAAGCAGACTCCCTGCCGAGCAGGGAGCCTGATGCAGGGTTCGATCCCAGGACCCCAGGATCATGACCTGCGCCGAAGACAGACGCTTAATAGACTGAGCCACCCAGGCGCCCCATGGGTTTGGTTTTCTATGATATTGAGTGAAACGCTGCCGTAAACGTCATCAGTGCACACCCCCTCTTAGAAGCAGTGTGGCAGGGTGCCAATGCGGGCTTCATGACTTAGCTGCCCATCCGGGCAGGTTCCCTGAGCTCTTGCTGCCTCTGTCCTTCTGTGAGTAGGGATGTGGGGGTACGGAGAGGCCGAAGGGGTTGATGGTGGGAAGCGCTGTGTGGTAATACTGGTTTGTCTGAGCCTCTCTTGGTCTGAGCGCTTGAAGGAACTGGTCTTAGCAGAGTCTGGAGTAAGAAGGAACTCCGTACTCCGCCCTCTCCCCCCACGAAGTCACCCTGCCCTCCTTGCAGTACGGTATCCCGGTCATTAAATATGACAGGAAAGGCTTCAAGGCCCGGCAGCGCCAACTCCTCCTTACCCAGAAAGCGGCTTACGTGGTGGAGCTTGCCAGAATCAAGCAGAAAATAGAATACTCAACCCTCAAAGGTAAGAGGCAGGCTGCCTTCAGACCATTCACTGGGTTGACTTAGCTCCCGGGGAACACCAGTAAGGAAGGCGCTCTCCACAGGAAGACAGAAGTGTAGGGTGCCTAGGAAGCCTGGGGCTGCCCAGGGCCTGGGCTGTGATGCTTTTTTCTGGCATAAATGTCAGCGGCTGCCCTTTCCCCCCCAAGTATCCGGGTCAGACAACAGTCCCCTTCTCCGATGACCTATGTTTTATTCTAAGTGCAGCCCTTCACAGCCTCGTAGCATGCTGACTGCTGGGCTGTGCCCTTCATCCTCCGGGGCCCAGCGAGGAGGGACAGAGCGTGGGGTTGGGGTGCCCCTAGGTACACCGCCTCTTTTTTCTGCAAGATGTCCAGTTGTTCAGTTCCTGGTCCCTCACTGTGGGATCTGTCCTAAGGTGTCTCTACTAGCAGCCTCAGTGATGGCATCCTGGTCATTCACGTCTCGCCGGAGGACCACAAACAAAAGGTAAGTGACGGCCACCAGTGTCTGCTGGAGGAGGGAGACCCTGCCACGCTACTGAGCTGCCCGCCGTGAAGCCTCCGTATGGAAGAGTATTTTTCTTTGAAGCCACTGCTACCGCAACTGCCATGTCCTCTCCTCGCCAGGGGGATGCCATCTTACGGTGTGAGCACGTCTTCGAAGCAGTCACGAAGCTCGTCATGCTGCTGAAGAGGGGCAACGTTGTGAATGTCGTCCAGGGAAGGTAGGTGGTTTCTTCAGTGATCGCTCGTTCACCAAGGCAACCGGCACAGTTCTCCAAGGAGGGACCTCGGGGCCGGGGCAGGTGACAGCCACACCTTTCCTGATGAGGCCTGTTGTCTAGGACAGTTGGCTGAACACTGTGGGCCGCAGCTTGGCAGGCTGCTTACCACTGAGGAGAGGACAGGGGTAAAATTTCTTTAGGACATAGAGGAAAAACACTTGGCACAGAGGGTGCTCTTATGTAAGTCTCCACGCTGAAGGAGCTGCCAGGTTTTGTTTCACGGACACAAGGTGGCTGAACAGCAGGCCCAGTGTCAGCTGGCTGGTCAGGGGCGGTGTGGGGGTTCCTGAGGCTGAATCAGGCACAGCACCATCAGCGCTGTTCTCCCAGAGCCCCCATGCTGGCAGGCTGACGCCCCACCCCTGCTGCTACTGCTCCTAGTGGGTCTCAAGCCACTGTAGGCTGATGAGCAAATTCCTATGTGCAAAAGGGAGAGACAGTGGGGAGCGCTCTGCTGGATCTCAGGGGAGACCTGGCCACCCCATGAGCGTTTCAGGACCTATGCGGGTGGTTCTTCAGATGGCAGATTGGCCCCCTGAAGAACTGAACATGCTCAGGTGATTTGGGAATAGCCCCCAGAACATGTGGTAAAGTTCCCAGCTGTGGCCATGGTTGTCTTTTGAGGACTCAAATGTGCAGTAAAACTCTAATAATACAAACGGGAATTTGATCTTGAAACTAGTAAAGCCCCATAAGTGAGTTTCTCTTGTAGACAGAAGGTGAAAAATAGAACGTTCAGTAATTGATTACTTGGTGTGTTTTCAGTTTACAGTTTTATATCCGTCCTGGAAAAAAAGGCACGATTGTTTTCGACACAGGACCGGAAGAACAAGTCTACAAAGATAAAAACGGACAGTTAACAGTGGTGAGTGGCTGTGGCGGGAGGTGTGTTACTTGAGACTATAGATTAGAATGAGACCAATGGGAGCCCTCCTCTAGACTGTTCGTGTCTCCCTCTATGCCCGACTCTACATCAAGACAACCGGAAGGGACGGGCGCCAGACACACACTCACACACGGAATGAAAGGGTTTGGAGAAGGCAAGTTGACCTCCCATGTGTAGGTGTTAGTGAACAGGGCGGTGACGTTAAATCCTTCTCGGTTTTAAATGCTGAAGTCAACTTTACACTGGATGGCAAAGGCCTTAGGCCTTATTGTGTCTCCGACGATGGACTCTCCTGGTGAGCTTCAGAAAATACCCGTGCCTGAGTCTCGGCCCTGGACGCTGTGATGTGACTGGTGGGGGAGCCATGTCGGGTCTGAAGAGCATAGCTGACTGCTGTCTGGTTCAGTCCAGGCTGGGTGCTCAGTGCTTAGTCCTCCCTGCCGGTCCCACTGTGCTGGGCCCGGCATCCCCACAGCCCTCGCTGGCAAGTAGTACACAGGGCTTGTTTGATGCCATTTTGCTAGGAAATGACAGATTAAAACCTGAGGGGCTGAATCTTTCAGATGTGTTTTGTAGGTGCACCCAGTGGTATTACCTAATACAAGTGAACGAGCAAACAGTCTGTCAATATACGGGCTGTCTCGTACATACTTATATTCAACGGGCTGTCTCGTACATACTTATATTCACATCCCCTTAACTATGAAACTCTTTGTGGGTGTAAATGGTACCCAAAAGGCTTTCATAACATAATTGCCTCTGAACTCCTTCAGGGAGAAGTTAAAATCTTGAAGTATCATTTCATATATAACCTATCAGGTGATTTGTCAGTTTACATGCTGTCTTAGGGGTATGACATTTAAGAATGATTTTGCCTTGGGAGTCACACAGCTTGTCTGCCTGACTGGCTCGGGCTGAAGATGCTAAGCAGTCTCAGTGAGTCCTTTTTCTAAATGCCCTTTGTCTCAGTGGCAGGTGGGGCAGGCTTCTAGAAGCTCGTCCACACCGCTGCTGGGTCACAGAAGGTCTCTAACCTAAGTGTGGGCACTCTCCCAAGGTGTCAGTCCGCACGAAGTCCTCCTGACCGCTCCCACGGCCGTCTCTGCTCTGGCTGAGGAAAGCACCCAGGAAGCCGGAGGCTGTGCAGGGAGCTACACCTTCAAGGAAAGCGGTCCCAGCAGCTCTAGGGCAAAGGAGCACCTGTGAAGAATCGGAGTGGCATCTGCCCGTCTCGGTTCTCGGTGGCCCTGGGGCGCTAAAGGAAAAGGTCCTCTTCAGGGGCCCCAGCTCCAGTCACCTGCGGGGATGGGTTTCAATGTCCCTCCCATGTCCTTCCCTCGATGGGTACCTGAACGTGTCCTCACAAGGCGGGCACCAGACCCTCCACCTTTGCCAAGCTGCCCCGGAGGAGCAACGACGGAGTATATACATGGTCTGCGAGGGCGTCCTGGTAATTTCATAAAGCAAAATTCAAAATCTGCAGCTTTAATTAAATGGACCTTGGGTTCCATATGGGGAGCTGTAGCAGAAATGTTAAGGCCTTGGGTGGGTTTGTTTCTTTCTCCCCCTTCCCTCATGTGAAAGCGGCAGCAACCCCAGCTGATGCATTCTGCTTTCCACCTAAGACTCCCTTACAGTGTTTTAATAGAACAGAACAATGACCCCCACCCTCCCCGGCGCCTTCAAGGTGATAAAGCAGAATGAAGGGAGGACGGAGGCCTTGGTCTCTTTGATGCGAACCCCACCACACTGGGGGGGGGGGGTGATGCTGGGTGTTTCTGAAAAGATCCAGAAAACATTTAAACAGAAGCATTATGCAACTTTTATTTTACACGTCCACAAATGCTCGTACAACATAGTGACTACTTCTAACGTTTATAGCAATTTTTTCATAGCACGAAGAGGAAGAAAGGTTAGTGCCACAGAGGGGTGCTACAGTCATGCTGGGTGGAGCCCTCAGGAGCACACGGCACAGAGGAGGGCTGAGCTGCTGACACGGGGCGGGGGGGGCCGAGCAGCTGCTGGGACGTGCAGGCGAGCCCACCTACGTGGAGCGTGGGGTCCCCGCCTCGCGGCCAGGCTGCTCATCTACCTACCGGGGGGGGGGGGGGGTTGCACAACAGAAGAGGCTGCTCCAGGATTGTCTTGGGCACGGGCCCCCAAGTCACCACAAACAAGGACTTCTTCGAAAAAACAGCTATTCTACTTCAACTGTAAGCTCTTACAATGTAATAAAACTCAACTCGTCACCAAATCTTATGCCAGCGTTTTACTTACTTAGATGGTTCTTAAGTATAAATATGGACCCCTGTTTGTTTGCCCTTCATGCTAGCATCAGAGTCCGTTCCTTGTGGAATACATCTGCTAACAGAGCTTGGACCAGCCAACACTTGCTGTCAGCTCCTGGCTATGCAGCTAACGGTGTGTCATTCACCACGGAATGTTTCAGGAACCTGTTCAGATCCCAGGAAAGCAAAGACTCACTCAAAACTACAAGTGCAAAGTCAAGGACAAGTGGAAAGACTGCCTGAAACATTAGCTCATTCGGTGTTGAAGCCCAAACGAATCCGATTGTTCCGCACACTTACTCTTCACAGAAATATTTAAAAAACAATTCATATGATGGCTTTTCCATTCCTACAGAAAACATCAGAACCAACATTCACTTTAACTTTCTAAAAAAGTTCAACCCAAACGTCAGGGTTGGTGTTTAAAACTGAAACGGTATATAAAATATTTACGAAACAGTATTGAAGTCCCCCTTTCCTCAGCACTTAATAAAACCCGAATGGCCTGATATGAAAGTTCCCCACACAACAGTTTAAAAGTCATCGACCCCCATACATGATTTTTTAGGTTCGGTCAAGATTGTTTCCAAGTTTTAGTGTAGGCTTTGCTGCTGGATACAAAATAAAGGTAGGTATACAACTGTCCCAAGAAGGGCAGTATGTACAAAGCCTAAGCTGTAAAAACCATTTTAAAATATAAACTCGTTTTTTGGAATACACTGTCAAAGGCTGCCCGCTTAACTAATACCTTTGGTATAACACTAACGTTTCCCTTGAACAAATCCCATCCCTTCCCTTACACATGCTCACATCTCCTTGTAACTACTCTACCTAGTCTAGTCGCGACCAGCCGCATCGGTCACCACTCACTTCTGTCCCTTCACAGGCGCAGAGGAGACTGGGAGGTAGGTAACCGAGAACGTCCGCCCTACACGAGCACCGTGTGGACAGCCGGGTTCCAGCGCGGGCCCCCTGCGCCCCACAAGCACACATCCCCATCTACAGTCGCACACGTCCCTTAAACATGAACATAAACACTTAACTGGACCCCAAAGGAGCTTCACATCCTCTTACTCTGCTCGCTGTGGCCACTCCATACCGTGTAAAAATCCGAGGCAGAGACACAAAGGGGATCTCCAGGTGACAGCTGCGTCTAGAGCAGGAGAGCGGCCTGCCCAGAGACTGCTGGTGTGAATGGGCTTCCTGCCTGGATGCCAGGCTGGGGGGACAGAGGCCAGGCCATGTCCACATTCTAAGCAAAGGGCAGGGCTTCTGCTTGAGACAGGAAGCCCAGCTTCACAGGGAAGAAGTCTGAGAAAGAAAGACTGGAGCCCGGGAAGTGGCAGTTTGTGAGCCCCGCCCATAACCAGGCCATGAGGCCTTCGCTGAACGGAGCTGGTCAACAAGGGGGGCAAGTGGAAGGCACAGGAGGCGGGGAAGGAGCCAGGAACAGAGGGGTGCACTCCCTGCCGGGGCCAGCTCTGCCCTTAGCCAGGCATGTGGGGTCCCAACAGGCCTGCCCCTCAAACAGAGCTGGGCACCCAGAGCTACGCTAGAACAGTCAGAGGCACGCAGCTCATCGGTCCTATCTTCCGTGCCACAAACTGCACTCATCTACCTATAAGCCGGAGGGGAGAAATCCCGGGGCAGAACGGACTTCCGGCCAAGTCCGGGAGACGGCCCGGCCTAAAGCACGGTCACACAGCCAGAGTGCTGGGCCGGAGATTAGGAAACAGGGAGCTCAGAGAAACTTCTGATGGCCACCAACTGCAGGATCCCTCTCAGAGCGGTCCGACTGAACCCCAAGGGAATGCTGCCCCGAAGCCCAAATAGGTAGTCAGCACCCACCAAAATAAATACTGCAAACAAAATTTCTCACGTTCACTTCATACCCACTCATACTTTTCTCCGAGAACCAAGAAAGCCTGGCTCCAAGGATTCCCCGATCTCCACGGAAGGGGGACAGCTTGGACACCGCTTGCTCAAGAACAGGGGTGTATTCACCTGGGGAAAGACAGTCACCTGGTCGAGAAATATCAAAATAATCATCTGGCTTGTTACAAAAGTATCTCCAGACTCCCGGGGAAGTGGAAGGCGCCCAGAAGCCGGCAGGAATCGGAGTGAACGGCGGGGGAGGAGGGTGGTGGAGGGCGGCTCGCTCACTTGCTCACTGGTGGAGGTGGGCGCGGTCGTCCGGCCGCTTGATGTGAATCCGCCGCACACGCTCGATCCGCTCCCGCTCTCGCTCCTCGTCTTCATCCAGGTGGTGGGAGCGTCCCGCCGCCCCGCCTGTGGCCTCCAGGAGCGCGTTGTCAGGTCCTCGGCCGTCCTGGGCCTCGTACAACAAAATATTGAGGGTCTCCTCATAAATCCGGGCCTCTGGGAACTCCACCTGCATTCCCACAGAACACAAGGCAGGGGGTTAGCATCACACGCCCCCTCCCCACCTCTGCTGCCACCTGGTACTTCTGGGCAGGGCCGCTGGCTCAGGCCCCTGGGATTCCTTTTTAGACTGCTGTTATTAGTTTTACAGTAGCTTTTCTTTTCCACAGGCAATACTTACACATGGTGCTTACACTAGCAACAAAAGGGATATAGTACATGTAAAAGCAGGACCATACACATATATTCACACACTTTACAACCCATGAAAGGTGGCCCATCACACACTCCTCTGCACCTTTTGCTTTCCCCTAATTTGGGAGATCCTTCCACAGCAGGGAATTACAACGATGTAACAATGCAATTAACCAATGAGGTCCTTTCCAATAGGTTTCTACTAATAACAGATCTGCACCCTTGGAGCTGCTCCGCACCCTCGAGCAGCCTTTAAAGCAGCCCCATTTTTTGAACAGGGAGCAGCTGAAAAGGACATGCCCCCTATTGCTTGGTAAAGCTCGGTGTCTGCTGCTTGCCCTTTGGGGGTTAAAGCACTGAAGTGAAGGGAGACTGCCCAAGTGGGCCCCCGGCACTTGATTCACAGAGGAGACTTTGCTTTCAAGGGCAGAATTCTGAGGTTCCCAGAGAAATGGAGGCACCACGCTCTCCTCTGTCTTTCCCACTGAGGCCACAAAACCAGGAGAGAGAATGTGCAGCGGGTGAGGACTGAGACATAAATTGTGGCAGACGGAGCGGGGAAAAGACCAGAGTTTGGAATAACACCTGAGCAGCAGAGAGTTTACTGCCCGGAGGGAGGTCAGTGCAGCCTGCACCCCAGACTGAGCATCACTCAGGGGGGCCACCAGTCTCCTAACACCTAGACAGAGTTCCCGGTTTTCCTTCCGTCCTTTTTTCCTTTCTCCATTCTCTTGCACCCCCATCCCCCAAAATCTTGTGGCAGCAATAGCCAGAGCCTGGGGGAGTCAAAACTCTGAAACCTTCCTTTCTGATGAGGAGAGCTGTGGTCCCATCAGGGTGGAGCGAATCTCTGCTGTTTTTCTCTCCCTTCTTCATGCCGCTTGGCTCTGGGTACAGGTCAAGTCACGGGCAGTGTGTGGCAGAGCGGGGACCTGAAGCCTCTGCTTTCTGGCCAGATGACTGAAAAGGGGAGCCCCAGGGAAGCAGGAAGCGCCGAAAGATGGAAGGAGGGATGCTTGGGAAAGCAGCTTCTCGGGCTCGTGCGTGGACTCCTGTGCTCGAGCCCGGCTGTCAACCTGGCCCTCGAGAGCATGCACAGAACTGAGCAATGGGACAGACCGATGCCCGCGACACAGACCCGCCCTCGGTGCGGCCCAGAGCTGAGGGCTTTGACACCTGGGCTGTCACCGGCACTGAGGCCCGGTGCTGCTTGCAACTTGTGGCCTGAACCCAACTGGGTCAACTGCCGGCTAGAACAGGAAAAAAAAATCAATGTTCTTGTTAGGATTTAAACAAGACCTAGAGCCCTGTAACACTTGGAATATCCAGGATACAATTTCAAAGTTCCTGGCATAATGAAGAACCAGAATAATCTCAACTCCTGAGGGAAAACACAATCAACAGATACCAATGCCAAGTCCAAGATGACCCAAGATGTTGGAATTATCTGACAGACTTGAAAGCAGCTGTTTTAAAAATGTCACAATAAGGAAAGGCAAACTTTCTTAAAGCAAATACAAACACAGGAAGTCTCAGCAAGGAGACAGAACATAGAAGAAAAAAATGAAAACTGTATGACTGAAAAATACAGCAACCAAGACCAACACAAAAACAAACAAACAAAAAAAACCCAATTCACTGGCAGGGTTCAAGATCAGAATGGAGAAGACAGAGGAGAGTTCGGGAACTTGAAGACAGAGCAAAAGAAGTGGTATCACTGAGCAACAGAACAAAGACCAATAAAGGGCACAGTTCTGTGCTCTATTATCACCAGTTCCCGGTGAGTCAGAATCAAAAACCAAACGGACAACATGTGTATTACATACCTACTCAAGCCTTACTCTCAGCAAGCCATACCCTTAAGAATTAGCAGAGCACCTGGAATGTTGTACCAAGAAAGACAGTGCTACAAAAAATCCCCAACAGGAACATCCGCCCAGTTACTTGAAACAAGTGTCGGCTCCAAAGCGTGGCTCTTAAAAGTGTGGGCCCCAAGCAGGCACCTGCTCCTGTAGGGACAGCCATTCCCTGATGTGAACCCCCTGGAAAGCCAGTCACATGCTTCCCCCGGAGCAAGGAAGAAGCCCTTGGGGACAGGACGGCAGAGCCAAGGGAGCCGTGGCTAGGGGCCCTGGCCTGCCACCCCGGGCCCTGCCTCTAGCCAGTTTCAAAAACACAAGCACAGGCTCACTCTGGAACCTGGGGGTTCATCTACAAATGGCTGGGATCAGATCACGTGGTCTCTGAATCCTTTGCTCCCTATTAAACTCTGAAAATGTAAAGTCAGTATTTTAAAGTTTAATCAATATGATTACCCTGTTAATATCCAAGAACAAAGGCAACCCGTGTATATATAACAAAACCAAACTGACAAGATGGGGAAGCTAGTTATAGGCAGAATTCACAGCCCTAAAAAAGTTCACAGGAGAAAACAAGGTGGGTCTTGCTAACGTGGAAAAGGGAAGCAAGTGATTCTGATCTCCCTGCAATCTTTGAAAGAAAAGATTTTTCTTTTTAAAAGTCTTTAAGGGGCACCTTGGTGGCTCAGTCGGTTAGGCGGCTGCCTTTGGCTCAGGTCATGATCCCAGGGTCCTCGAATTGAGTCCTGCATCGGGCTCCCTACTCTGCAGGGAGCCTGCCCCACTCTCTCTGTCTCGTGAATAAATAAAATCTTTAAAAAAAAACAAAGTAAAAAAATAAGTCTTTAAAAAAAATGCTTAGAACTCTAGTTTCTACTTCGTGGTCTCAGTTTCCCTTATTTGCCTTTTCTTCTGAGGCCAGCTCTAGAATCACAGAGAACTGTGTGCTCCTGGAGTTACAGTGATCACGGGAGCCTGACTGGATCATCTACAGATTTGTGCATGAAGACCTGCTCAGCAGACCCACCGCATGCCCCTGGTAATCAGGGTTCCCTTAGCAAGGCTCAGAAGGAAGGGACAGTGTATCGTAGAATTTTTTTTTTTAAGAGGAAGAAAACCGAGTTGCATAGCCCAAGAAGGGCAAGCAAGCAGAGGACCCGAAGGGAGCGAAGTTCCATTAAGGGCAGACCAGACCTCCAACAGCATCGTGTGGCACGATCTAGTTTCACAGAATGGCACAGTGACAGAGGTCAAGTCTACTGGTTTAGAGAAGATGAAGCAGGAGTGTCCACAGAGTCCAGATCTGTCAGGAAGTCGTGTGCTCAGAAGGAAGCCAATAAGCCTGGGAGCCAAGGAATGCCCAGCAGGCCCATGGAGGGCAGAGGGCCACTCTAGGTCAGTGGGTCAGAGGAGGACAGACAGATGGCAGTAAGTCATAGGTCATGACTAGAAAGCCAAGGTCAAGCTCTTAAGGGTAGCATGGTCCCTCTGATGATTGAGATGGGATGAGGCCGTGCTGGCGGGAAATGGCGGTACGTGGAGGGTGAGGAACAGCACAGGCCGTGTCCCATCACCGATAGGAGACAATGCTGGTGGCCCAGTGACAGCAGTACGAGGGTACATCTGAATCGACTTTTTCCTTTTTCTTTTCTTTTTTTTAAGGTTTTGTTTTTAAGTAACCTCTACACCCAACATGGGGCTCACACTCACAACCTAGAGATCAGGAGTTGCACCCTCTACCGACTGAGCCAGCCAGGCGCCGTTCTGAATCAACACTTATGGCAAAGGGACTGAGGTGCTGTAGGACGGTCCCTGTCTGCCAACGGTCAGAAAGGAAATGCCATTCTCTATCTCCAAGACCTACATGTGACTCTCTCCAGGGCCCCGAAGATACTTAGTATTTTTACAATGAGCAATCAGGCGTCAAGGAAAGCATTTTTAAAGCCTGTCCCTCTTTAAGTTTGTTTTGCTCAAGGAGAAAGGGAAGCGGTACAAGTATGTATCTCAGACTAGCCACCCGGAGCCGCCCCCTTGGAGCTCTTACCTTGGTCTGTTTCTTCTCAGTGGCATAGACAATGGAGGTGCAGCAGACCTCGGCAATCTTGCGGCCCTGACCGTAAAAGGACCAGCAGCAGATTTCATCCCCAATGACATCCTTTATGAACAGGACCCTTCCATTAAAGCGCAGAGAGAGCTTATCAAAGAGCTCAATGTTTTTCAACATATTATCGTCAGAATTGCTGCAAAAGAGCATTTGAGAAGGTGAACGCCGACTGGTTCTAACTGCAGGAGTCTCCACATCCCACACTAGGGCGGCCGCTCTGCCGGGCTCCGCTGCGGCCAGGGAGGAATTGTGAATGATTCGGGGCCTGCTGGCACAGGCACCAGGTCTGGAGCGTGGAGTGAGCCCCTCGAGCCCCAGGGGTGGCAGAATGCAACTGTCCAAGGGAGACTTTTCATCTTGGGTCCATTTATGGGTCTTGAGGAACCTCATTAAACGGCCTACAGCTGAGACCACATGGCACCAAGAAGCAGAAGACATTCTAGAAATCTGTATATATTGCTGGTGGAAATGTAAAATGGAGCAGCGTCTTTGGAAAACCAGTTTGGCAGGTCTAATGACTAAAACTAGAGTTACCACTGGACCCACCAATTCTACTCCTAGGTACCCCCAAGAGAAATTAAAACCTTCGTTTTTATTGTAAATAAACGTGCATACGAATGCTCGCAGCAGCAGACCCCAACAACGGCCCCAAAGTGGCAACAGCCCTGATTGTGCACCCACTGATGAATGGATCAACAAAATGCAGTAAAGATCCATACGATGGGACGTTATTCAGCCATAAACGGAGACGAGGTATTGATACACATGCCACAAGGATGAACCCTGACGACATGACGCCAAGTGAAAGAAGCCAGTCATAAAAGGCCATGTACTGTATGAGTCCATCTCTACGACATGTCCAGGAGGCAGAGGGCAGTGTTTGCCAAGGGCTGGGGGGATGGGGCGGGGGGGGGGGGAGCGGCTGGAGGGGAATGAAAAGTGACTAATTGGTTTCTTCTGAGGTGATGGAAGTGTTCGCAAAGTAGGCACGTGGGGATGGCCGAGCAACTCTGCAAATATACTCAAACCCACTGACTGATATACTTTCAAAAGGGCAGTCTTCACGGTATGTGTGAAGTCAACCTTTTATCTATCATCTGTCTCCCTGGGCATCCTCGAGGTGCCAGGTGGGTGCTGGGCCTGGCCCGCGTGAGCGGAAGCCCTCCTAGCCGACGTGGACGGCTCTTCTCGCCGACACCTTACCTGGTGTAGGAGTATTTGTTGTTACTTCTGTTGTACAGCAGCTTCACGGCTGGCTGAGGGCGGTGATCAAAAAGAGAGAGAAGAGTCACTTCGAGTGGAGGTACCGTGGACTGTGGGCTTCCCACGGGGCTGGGCCCTGCCACCGCGTCAGGGAGGCAGTGGGGCAGAGCTGGCAGAATGGGGGAGGGGGGAGCAGGGGCGGAGAGTGAGACTGCAGGACCCACAGCACAAGATGGGCTGCGGGTCCCCATTCCGCATTCCTCCTTGGGCCTTGCTCAGGCCCTTCCACAGGTTCCTACTTCACACCGTATTCACCATGCGAGTGGCTAAAGAAACGTCACGAGGGTGCCTCCAACATACCTTATTTGAAGTCGCTATAAGTTTCTGCTCTTCCTTGGACGAGGTGATGACAGGAACTTTGCAGAAAGGCTCGTAAGTATCTTTGTTCTGCTGGAACAAAACATGCTTTCAGCCTAGGAGGCCTGCCCAGCATCGGATCATTTAAGCTGGCCTGCCGGGCAAAGACAGGGCTCTGGTGAGGGAAGATGGGGCTGCCAGCGCTGGGAAGAGAGGAGGATTCTTACCACCAGTTATTAGGGTGGGGGACAGCTAAGAGTCGAGTTCTCCAGTAAGTCTGCTCTTTGGCCAGAGTGCTCAGTAAATCCTAACAACGATGACACACTTCCACAGCCCAGGGAGTCACTTAAAAATATACTCTAAACATGGCAGACGAAATATGATTGTATCGAAGCACCCCATGGCAACAACTGCAGAAGAACTTAAAAAGTTTAAGCCTATAAGGAGAAAAAGAATGGGAGAAGTGAGGTCTACGGACAAAAGAGGTCGAAAATCTGAGGCTGGGAAGCAGATGAGGGATAACTAAGGGGAAAGAGAAAGCCAAAACTTAAGACGGCAGATGGGAAAGAATCCTGGAGGTTTTCAAAGAACAGTTCTGAAGGCTGGTGGGCAAAGGGCAAGAGCAGAAGAGGACTGCTAGCCAGTCAGAAGAAGCACCAGTGAGACACCCCCCCCCCGCCCCCCGCCGCCACAATCCCCTTCCCCTGGCAGAAGAAAGGTCTACTTTCCTAGAGTGGCTTGTACAGATAAGGACACGGCTGAGCTGGTCTTCTGAAAACAGGGGGATTAAGTGAATGGTCCACACACTAAATAGTGAGCCCCAGCTCCCAGCCCCTTCTCTTACTCAGATCCCAGAAGGCAGCCAGTCAGGCTTATCCCCACCAGGCAAGAGAGTGAAGGATTCCTCCCCGGGGATCTGATCTATCCAGGAAAAGGCAGACTGACACTGGGGTTTCCCACTGAAAGAGCCTTATCATCTACCACTATGGCCCACTGGACACACATACAGCTTTTCAGAACCTTACTCTTGAATTTTAACAGACCAAAAATCATCAGATTATATGTGGAAAGCCTCTCCACTATGAGACTGAAACCAAAATAAAGAGGAAAAGGGAATGAGTCATGACAAGGGCATCAGAAAGAAAACTTCAAGATAGAGGAGGGCAGATACTGAATCCTATGAAACAGGAGCAGTGTTCTATATAAAAAAGAACACTCAGAGAACGTAAAAAGGCTCTTGGAAATTAGAAATAGGATAGAAATGCAAAGTTCAAAAGAAGGGTTGAAAAGATAAAACTGAAGAAAATCTCTGAGGAAGTAGAAGAGGAAGACAAAATCAACAGAAACTGAGAGGAGATCAGTCCTGGAGGTTCAATCTTAGACTAACAGAAACCACAGAAAGGGAACCCACAGAGCTTGTCTCTAAGACAAAGAAGAAACAGAGATTCACTGGTGTGTCTGAACACACTAATAGGAGCTTGACTTTTCTAACCATTCAGGGATGAATTAGGGCTATGCACTTAAAAAACCAAACAGACAAAACAACGAGGTAATCACTAACTCTGGCAAATTGAAAAGCTGCACAATAAAGAAAATTTTCACTGTATGCTGACTCAACTGTTAACGATATTTAGACATCACAACGTAAACTGTGAACACCAATTTAACCAAAGCTGCGATAAACACCACATTGGGAAAAGAGGAGAAGGAACACGCGTCCGTGTTTGGTAGTTGTTGGGGTGATGGTAGTGGTAGTGCATGAGCAAAATTTCAATTTTCTCTACACCAGTACATAATGTTGACAACTGCAATGTCAATAAGTAGCAGCATAAGAAATATGAAAGTAAACAGAACCGCTGAAAGAATTGACAGATGAGAGGCACCGAGATGGCTCAGATGGTTAAGCGTCCAACTCTTGATTTCGACTTAGATCATGATCTCAGGGTTGTGAGATCGAGCCCCACATCGGGCTCTGCACTCAGCGTGGAGCCTCCTTGCGATTCCCCCTCACCCACCCCCCCCAAAGTAATAAATAAAATCTAGAAAAACAAAAAAAAATTAACAGAGCAGAAAAGTATGATGTACATACATTAACAAACAAAAACGAAATAAAAATACTAAAGAAAAGGCTATAGCATTCAGTTAGGAGTGCCTGGGTGGCTCAGGGCGTGATCCCAGGGTCCCGGGATCGAGCCCCACATCAGGCTCCACTGGGAGCCTGCTTCTTCCTCTCCCACTCCCCCTGCTTGTGTTCCCTCTCTCGCTGGCTGTCTCTGTCAAATAAATAAATAAAATCTTTAAAAAAAAATAAAAGGCTATAGCATTCAGTTAGATCTACAGTGAGTTCAGACTCTTGGAGTAGAGGTGGTGTGTGGAAACAAGTTCCTTAAGGAGCTAGGCAGTAAGGATACTGCTCCACAGGGGGGCCAGACATGTGGCTGAGGGAGGCACAAACAAGAGCCTCACATATACGGATCCGATTCCTACGAAAACCTGAAGGGACTCAGGATTCTCTGCCATGTCGGAACTTTGCTTGATGTAAATGGGCGCTGACTACGTCCAGAAGCATTTTGGTTTTATAGGGATTCTGCTATCACCAGACTTGACCCCAATGGTCCTTCCCCAGGTCCAGCTGAGGAGTGAGGGGTGTCTGAGTCTGCAGAGATTATATGAGGCTCCCAACAATGACTGGTGGGGTGATAATAAGTCCTGAGATGCGTCTAGAAAACTGATTAGGTTTTATACCCCACACTGAAGGGTTTCAATGTACATAGGAGATGACCCAACACCATGGCCACTGAAAGCCAGAGGGTAGTCAGGTGGCCTAAGCATTACAGGGAAGCCTCTAAGGGGTCACTGACCAAAGGAGAGAGAAGCTCCAGGGTTACTTGTGAACTCGCACATCTCAGTGAGGAAAGAACTGCCCCCGCTTTATTGAGGAGGAAAATGAAGAAAGCAGGTGGGCCTGGTACCTCCCCACTCATATGGGGAAAAACGGTGATACCTACTTGTAAGGCTGCCTGGCATTCCTCCACCAGGCCCTGGACCAGGTAGTACTTGGCTTCTGCCAGCAGCTCCTCAATCTCCCGGCGGCTCTCAGGCAAGGGGACCGCCCCGTCACGAAGGTAGTTGAGTATCGTACCAAAGTGTTTCCCACACCGGTCAATAAGGATCCAGCCTGCAGAGGGAGGAGGAGGAAGGGCGGGCCTAGTTACATGGGCATGCGTCTCCTGGAAGGTGCTGAGGACAAATGGGGTATCTCTTGGCTCCCTCCACCTCCTACGGAAGAGCAGGACCACAGAGCGGGCAGCAGCCCCACCTGCCTAGCTGTCAGCGAAGGGCTGACAAAGCCCTGCCTGGGAAGCACTGCGATGATCTGAGGCCCTGCTGGCCGGAGACAACCACAACCACGGACTCTTTTGGTCTCAGGCTCTTTTGGATGCCAGGATCTCTGGGGCCTAAAAGCATGTTTCTAAAGTATCCTCAAAAATCCCTTAGCCATCCCGAGAGTGAACTATACTTGGATAAAATGCGTCCATATGACCACACTTCAACGACAGGGGAAAAGCCTGAGGTAAAAATATCTACTCTCCCTCTTTCCACGATGTTTTCAGATTTCCAAATAATAGAGCCATTTCTAAGGAAGAAGACTGCAACCTCTGGCTCCCAAGGGGGATCCCCTATACTCACCACCACCACCTCCAGATGTTCCTTAACTGCCCCAAATAAGCACTTATTGGCCAGTGACAGTGACTGGAGAGAAGAGGGTGAATCAGACCTTGCCTCAGGCAGTTCCGTCTAGCATGGGGAGACGGAACTTGCTTGCATTAACTATGGGAAAATGTACCAACTGGTGACCAGAGCCAGGCACAGTGAGACATTCTTGGGGGTGGGGGCCAGGAAGCCAAGCCCTTCAGCTTCTAGATGACCTCTCCAATCCCTAGTGGAGACTAGGGATCCCCAGGTTTTCACAATTCCTCTTCAGAAATGCAAATATCTGAAGGGGGGGTGTTACTTGAAGGAGGAAACAATGCTGAAGCCTGGGAAGTGGACAGACCAAAAGGAGAGGTAGGGCTGAAGCAAAGACCTGGTATGTCCTGACAGAGGACAGGAGGCTCTAGAAAAAGCCAGGTTGTAGAGAAGTCCCCCCCACCCCCCAGGCCAGCAGGGCAACCCCAGCAAGGGGCTTCCCCAGGTTTCCTGTCCCCCATTACAAGTGAGAGGACAACAAAGCACAGGGCAGTTAGGTTTAAACAAGAATTCGTAGTTTTATGCCCCACTTTCCTCAACCGTTGCTCAGTTTGGGAGAAGGGGCCCACACTTCCACTACTAACACCATGGCACCCTGACCTAAGTCTTCCGTAGACCCCCAGGCCCTGGCTCAGGCACAAAAGCCAAGAGCAGCAAAGATACCTCTTTCATATCCAGAGTCACAAGTCCACCCACCGTCCCCTTCCCAAATCCAGCCCTGCCAAGTATGCTCTCAGGGTTAGAGGGTGTGATATTTACTTGGTATTTGCAATAATCCCTAGGAGAGTTTTGTAAGAAGGCCATTTCCATACTCCCATCCTACAAACTCCTCAGCCCATGGCCCCTGGACCTTCGGTTAAAGGTCTGGTCTTGTCTCTCCAGAGGCTTCTGCTTGGTACTTCCCACTGCTACAGTTTCCTGAATACGATAGGAAGAGTAATTCCCAGTGTGGCAAACGCAACGCAAACGTGTGTCCTGGAGTCAAACCCTGGTTTCAAGGAAGGAAGAGGCCTTCACAGGTAAATCACATCACCCTGACGGTAACTGCTGGACCTCACTCCACGCTTCTTTCTACCTTCGAGACAATAAAGTACGGATGCGGTATCTGCCATGCAACTCAGGTGCCTACAGGGGCCTGCAGCAAGCAGCATAAATGAGTGTAGGGGGGCCTGGGCCCAGAGGCTGACCAGAGAGCACATGCCCTGCCCCCTGGGGACAGGAGACAGGGAGGCTCTTCTCACTCCAGCCAAGAACAGCCAGTCAGGAATGGGGGCCGAGGGCTGCATGAGCCTCTGATATTCCAGAGAAGCCAGAAATGCAGGTTTCTCTGTGAAACCTCCTGATTTTTAAACAATGGTAAGCCAAGCGGTCACGAATCCACTCTAGGGCAAAGAAAGCCTATGTGCAGGCCGCACTGGGCCTCCAGGCCAGCATTTTCCGACCTCTCTGCTCTCTGGATCAAGGGCTTTCCTGCCGATGAGTGGACAAGGTGTGGAAGAACCATATGATCTTCCTAACAGTTCTTTCGGAAGGAAGTGAAGTCCCCTGCACTGTCTGCAGATGACCACAGAGCCTCAGAGAGTTTTCGGGACATTCCCAACTCAGGCAGGCAGGACTAGACCACGAAAAGCTGGTAAGACAACTCACAAGAAAGCTCCTTCCACCAGAACTGAGAAGACGAGTAGAGCCTCAGTCTTCACAGAACTGGCAACCCATTTAACTCAGCAACTCCGGGAAGAACATGTCCACGCTCTGCCTTCGGTGTGTGGGCAACTTGGCTACTCAGCACGAGCAGGGCCCTGACAGTAATTATTCAAGTGACAGTCCAGAGTTTCCATAAACGAACAGGCAGACCGTGACATTGGGCTCTAGCCCAAGAATGCCGTCAGGAAATGCTTGTGGTGAAGGAATCATACTTTGGACAAATAAGGGCAAAGGAGCCGGGCGCGCTCGCCATGAGGTTTCAATTAGCATTTTGATTTTAAAATATTTTAGTTGCTTTCAAAGCCGGAATCTACCCCTTTGAAACAGCTCCAATGCCTCGCGTGTAAAAAGCAAATGGAAGTCAAGCAGCGCCTTGCTTTGGGGGAGTCTGCCCAGCTGCCGTGGAGCATGCAGGCTATTTCCGAAGGCTGCGCCCGTCAGGGCGGCCCAGCAGTCCATCCCGCAAGGCTGCAGAGCAGATAGGCCCAGACCGGGAGGCTCAGGAATGGTTTCAGAGATGCAACACAGCCCAGGGTTAAGGGCAAGGGCCTGAGCTGGAAATCCAGTTCTGCCACTTACTCGCTGGATGACATGGGTGTCGCAGCAAATCTCTCTGTCCACCAGTCTCCTCTCCTAAAACTGGCAGCCCTCAGGGCATGGTGAGAGAATGCATGGGGAAAACACGCAGCACAGTGCCGGGTCTATTGGCAGCACTCACATGAGGTGTTTGACAATAAGCCCTTCCCGCATCTCTTCATCATCACTGGAGAACAGAGGGGCAGCAGTGTCCAGAGCGGGCATATTCCGGCCCTCAGGACAGTCTCAGTGGCTTTCAGGGTACCCTGGAGAAGGCTTCTCTCAGGACCGGGGCCTGGGCGACAGGCCTGCCCCCTCCCAGCCCCGCCAGCACACCCTGAACTTCTCCTCTCTCCTTTCTCTGCCCCCACCTCCAGGGGCGGGGGGGGGGGAATGGGGGGGGACAGGGGACCTTCACTGACCTCTCCTTAGCATCCTAAGGTTTTAATACTCTATTTCTGTGGTTCCCAAACTTGCCTGTTGGTAAGTCACCTGAGGTACCTGTTTCAGATTCCGGGAGGCTGCCTCATTCCTGAATCAGAAGGTCTGGGGCAGGGCTTCTCAGCCTCCGCACTACTGACATTTTGGACTGGACGATTCTTTGTTATGGAGGGGCTGTTGTGCGCACTGCAGGGTATTTAGCTGCACCCCTGGCCACTACCCACTAGATGCCAGGGGCATTCCCACCCCCAAGCTGTGACAACCAGAAAGGTCTCTGGACACTGCCCAATGTCCCCTGGAGGTCAAAATCATCCCTGGTTGAGCACCAGTGAGGTAGATCGAAGACCTAAATGTAAAAAAACCAACATAAAAACTCTGAGATATCAAAAAAGAAAACACCATTTAAAAAGCTGTAACAAGAGGCGCCTGGGTGGCGTAGTCATTGGGCATCTGCCTTCGGCTCAGGGCGTGATCCCGGCGTTCTGGGATAGAGCCCACATCAGGCTTCTCCGCTAGGAGCCTGCTTCTTTCTCTCCCACTCCCCCTGCTTGTGTTCCCTCTCTTGCTGGCTGTCTCTGTCAAATAAATAAATAAAATCTTAAAAAAAAAAAAAGCAAAGCTGTAACAAGTCAGACTCAGAGAAAATATTTGTAACATAAAATCACAAAGAAATGGATCCAGAACACTTTTATCAAGCAGGGAGGAAAAAAAAAAAGGAAAACGTGTAAGATGCCATTAGGCAGCTGAACAATGAAACACAAATGACAAAAAGATGCTCGATGTACTAGAAATGAGGAAATGTTAAATAAAACCAGAATATCAGATTGGCAATAATTAAGAGGTTTGTGCCCAGTGTTGGCACAAATTCAGACCATGGGGAATGTAAATCAGCACAACAGCTAATACCAACCAAGCCACGGATGTTCACCGGATTCCCCTCCTGGGATTCGATCCAGGACAGACCTCCCAGCGGTGGGTAAGATCTCAAAGCAGCAGCCACTCAGGTCGTTGGGTCCACAGCCTTTTCATTTACCAAAATAGAAATACGACTCTCTGTGTGTGCCATGTTGTGGCAAAAGTCAGGAAGCTCTGCCCCAGAGATGCTCACACATGCCAGGGAGTGTTCGAGAAAGGTAATGTTCCAAATGGTGAATGCTGAAGCAATTTAAACAACCCTCACCAGAATATGGATCCGTGAACTACAGTACATTCCCAAAATGGAACACCAGCACGAATGTCTGAACTAGAACTATGTATCCTTCATGGCTCAATCTAACTAACATAATGCTAAGAAAACAAAGCGGCTACAGACAATATATCACCCCCTATATAAGCTGGAAAACTCACCAACAATACATTGTTTAGGGACAGAAACAGTGCAGCAAAAGTAATTCACTGACAGATTCTCATCAGTGGTTTTCACCACTGGCTACACATTAGAATTCCCTGCAGAGGTCCTCAAAGTCTGGGGAAGTGGGGGGGGGGGGGCGGGGGGGGGCAGGCATGAGGCTTTAGCTCCCAGCGGAGTCACTGTGCTACGGAGGTTGAAATTCACCTAGTGACCCTAAGGCCAGGCAGGTGGTTACCCTCTGGAAGGGACAGACAAAGAAGGTAAAGAGAGGCCCCATCAGCCCAGGTAATGTTTTATTCCTTGTCTGAGTAGGGGTGATGTGGAGAACAAAGGCAAAAGAAATGTAGAAAAAATTAAATCTCCTTACAACTTGCAGCCCTTTTGACAAACTGACTTGAGAAGGGCAGAGTGACCTTCCTCCAGGAACTCAACTGCGTCATGTTAATACTTTGCTAGGGGCAAAAAGCAACCTTAGCTTGATATTAGCTTGACCTCCCGGATGCTGGAAGTCTTTTTAACATATAAAAATCCCTTTGGAAAGTTCCTTTATCTCCACCAGCCTCAAATAAATGTTGGAAATCATCCTCCAAACATAAGGCCCACTGAAATACATCTGAAAGCTCTCATGCCCAAGTATTTACTACGCAGCAGTAAATGACCTAATCCTAACAGCAGCTAGGTCCTGGAAACTTTACTTCCAAATTCCTTCGAGACTACGCTATCCCTAACCCACTCCCAACTTCAAAGTATCTAACCAACTACTCCTCATGACCTCAGTGCAGCTCTTTCTGACAAGTCCTCTCCCCCACCTCGTACTTTAATAAAAACCACCTTTTTTGCACCAAAGATGCCTCAAGAATTCTTTCGTGACCATTTGCTCCCCAGCCCCAACATTTCACATCAGGGGCACGAGGGAGTTTATTAATCACATTTTAAAAGCTCTCAATGTATTCAAAATTTTACGGAAGAGTGCATTCTAATTTAAGCAGGAGACATGGAGATCTCAGGGAAACCACTAGGTACTACGGTTTTCCCACATACTACACTGATTTCCCCACTGGTTTTCAAGGTAATGTGTGCTGATAATAAGATTAATGATTCCCTTCTTTAATCTGGTTCACATATTCCCTCATTCCAGAAACACAGCAAGAGACCAGAAACCACTGTGGAAGGGAAGTGGGGGGGGGGAGCACTGTACTAAGGAACAGGGTTATGAAACAGGCAACTACAGGCGAGTACCGAGGCGGAACTCTTGTTAGGAAAGGTGTCACATCAATTCATGAGGACAAGAAGATCAGGTAAAATTACCAGTACTGGGGAGGAGGCTGGGAAAAGCCTTCTTAGAAAAGCCATCCTTTGGGGGTAAGGTAGAACTGCAGAGCACTCACCCCCAAGGCCAAGGCTGGCTACTTCTCCCCCAAGGGCTACTAAGACTGCTTGCATTCCTCCCTTCACTTGGGACACACCCCACCCAGGCAGGCTGCAGGAGTGAGCAGTCCCCACAGACTGAGTCTCCCAACTGTCCCGCACTCCATCAAGAGCTTTCTAATGTTAATGTCCTCACTTAATCCCATAAGGATCCTGAAAAGCATGACCATTCACAACTTGGAAAAGTGGAAACAGGTTCAGAGAAAAAGCCCCATTACCAGTAAGTGACAAATAAGTCTAAATCAGCCCGATGCCACATACACAGCAACAGCTCCATCAACGTTAGTTGTGACTGTTACCCTGGACCAGAGCCAGCACCCAAACCCACTCACTGCAAACTTCCCTGTTGAGGAACTGAATGCACACAGTACAAATCGCCAACAGGCAGAAGGGCTTGGAGTGCAAGAGAGAGTCCACTATCCACTGTGGGCCCCAGGTCCTCTCCTCAGAAGCAACCAGTTTCTCGGGCATCCTTCCGGGATTTCAGTGCCTTCGGAGCCCCTCTTCCTCTGCCAGCAGGACACACCGCTGCATCCGCTTGCCTCATGGAGCTGTACTTGCTGTTCTGGCCTGTTTGTGGCAAACCTCACTACAGCGCACAGGCTTCCTGCCTGAAGCCTAGAGTGCAGCTGCGAGATGCGGGACATTCAGGCTAATTTGTAGACCCAAGGGTGAATCTGGGCCAACACGCAGGCGGTTAGGCGGTGCGGTGTACTCACCAGGGGCCAACAGGATCACGCTGCCTGGCAGTGTGCGCTGGAAGACCAGACACAAAGCTGGCCATCACCCACAAGGCTGCCGCGCTCAGGCAACCTGGCCCAGGGGCTGGGCCCTCAGGAGAACCAAGGTCCGCCCTGAGTTAAGAGCCAGCAAGCCCTGAGCTCAGTGGTTTTTGTTTTTAAGTCCCATAGCTTTCAAAAAGGATTTCTCACTTACTGAAAGGTAGCACCAGTACCACCCCTGGGGGGGTTAGGTTGGACACGCATAGGGCTGGAGCTCCAGCTCTAGTGGAGCCCTGCGAAAATGGCCAGCCGGGGGTCTCAGTGCCAAAGACAGCTCTGCTTCCCCAGAGGCGGCGGGGTGTCCAGGAAGCACTGGCGACAGGGCAGCCTCCAGCAGCTGTTCAGAAGCCCGAGCAGGAACCTGGTAGCATCTCCATGTCTCTCCCACGGGGGGATGCACAAGCCTGAGGACCCGCACTTGAGGCATTTCAAGGAGATGAGGCCCCAACCTCGTTTCCAAAGTGACTCCGCTGCTTTTCCTGAGCCCCACCAGAGACTGGGTAGGGCGGAAGAAAAGCTACAACAATCCTGCGTTCTCAGATAAGGTCTGTTTCCTTCGGCAGCTGGGGCGCTATTGTCTCAGTCTCTACAAATACTCCCCAGGCAATGCTGGGTGTGGCCCCGCAAAGGGGATCCTCCCACTCATAAAAAGCGCTGTGCTTTTTGGGTGAGACACGGAAGGAAGCTCTGGGGCTCAAACCCCATTTACCTGATGCTCGGCCAGAAACCCGAGTTTCCCGGGAAGCCCACGGAAGCAGAACCTCAAGCCCCACAGCCCGGCCTTCTCCAGGACACAGAGGGAAACACCCTAACAAGTGCACAGCTCAGGCTTCGGGTCCCCAACCCCACCTACTTGTATCAAAACTCGCCTACCTTCCCAGGAACCGACGTCCCAGGTTAGCACAGCAGCCAACCTCAGGCACAGGTAAGGCACGCTTCAGCCAGGCTGTGGTCTGGCCAAATCTTAAGCAATCTCAGGCCAAAGAAGTGAAGGATGGTGCCATCTTTAAACCTCACGTCACCTGCCCCGTAACCCCAGCCAGGCAAGAACGTCCCCTTGCCAAATGTTCTTGGCTTGTTCCAGGTGGGGAGGAAGCAGTTATGGTAAGATCACTTCGAAGAATCCTTTGCCTTTCACGAACATGACTTTCCATGAGAAAAAGGAAAGGCAAACATGGCACTGAATACACGCGCATCGAATACTACGCGCCAAAAGCCCCACGTAGGATCCCCAGCTACTACATAGGAAGTTGTGACTCAAGTCCAGGTCTGTGAGTCTCTGTCAGGCCCCCATCCCGGGAGGACAGGGGTCCAGACAAAACATTCATGCCTCTCTCTCGCTCAAGTTTCACTCTGAAGTCACGGAATCACCGCTGAGAACTGGCAGGGGACCAACCAGGGCAGCTAGTCCAGCCACCATTTCATGCAGCTGAGCTCTGCAGTGGGGAAGTAACTTTCTCAAAGTCACACGGCAAATCGACAACTGAGTCAAGACTACGAGTCCCTGCCCAGGGGACTCCAACTCCTCTTCACACCTCGGCTCATCTGTCACTTCCTCAGGGAAACTCTCCTTTACCACACCCCTCAGACTAGATCTGGTCTCCCGGTGACTCATTCTCAAGGCTCCCTGCACAGAGAGAACACCGAGCACAACTGGACAACTGCACCCGTGTGGACGATCGTCCATGCACCGCTGGCCTTCTGAACTAGCATGAAGCCCCTGACCACAAGCACGTCCCCAGAGCCTGGAGGGGGGGCTTACCTTCGCTGTCAGTGAGCACTTCCATGCGCCCGCTGAACATGGCCTTCAGCATGGTGTCCTGCTTGGTCAGCGTCTGCATGGTGGTGTAGTAGAGGGCCCCGCCCACATTCAGCTTCACGTACTTGGAGCTGGGGCTCGTGCCCTTGAAGGAAGTGGTGCGGGTAGCAGCCGCTGGCACCGCTGAGCTCACCACACTTTCTCCTGACATCTCTTCCTGCCAATGGAGAAGACACAGGGTCACCAAAGTCACGGCACCAGGCCTGCTTTACCTCTTTCAGCCTCTAGGCTGATCTGGCCTCCAGACGGGTTTTGCTTGGCCCAAGTCTATGCTGCATTTATTTTTTTTATTTTTATTTTTTAAAGATTTTATTTATTTATTTGACACAGAGAGAGAGACAGCCAGTGAGAGAGGGAACACAAGCAGAGGGAGAGGGAGAGGAAGAAGCAGGCTCAGCAGAGGACCCTGATGTGGGGCTCGATCCCAGGACCCCGGGAACACGCCCTGAGCCAAAGGCAGACGCTTAACGACTGAGCCACCCAGGCGCCCCTATGCTGCATTTAAAACTTAAAAAATGGCTCCCAAGGTTGACAACACGGGAAAGCTCACCAAAAAAAAAACCCCAAAAAACAAAAAACAAAAAACCTTGGATTTCTGGCTTCTCTTAAAATTAGAGGCCAACTGGGCCCCCAGGCTACCACAACTGGTGGGAGGTGGGGTACTGGCTGCCCCAAACCCCATCCAGATAATCTCATATACTGACCTCACCTGCTAACCCTACGAGCACAAGTGTACCACTAACTCCTGTGTCCCGATTACTTCCTTTCTGCTGCTTCCCCATATAAGTGAACACCCTGGACGCATCCCGAAGCAGCTTCAAGTACTGCCTTGGGTCTCTGTTTCCTTACTGTCGTGCACCACTCTGAACTGTGGATGAAACAAGCCTTTATGAATCCAGTGGGATCCCAACGGCCACTCCTAATCCTTCCTGTCGGCGGGGGGGGGGGGGGGGGGGGGGATGGACGTGTTTCTCAGGACTACACACAGACATTAAACACCCTTGGAAGCAAGTTATCACAAAATTAGAAACTTCCTGTACGAGTGCCGTCCCAAGCAGCAAGATCTGGTGACAGTCTCCTTAATGGAACTGCCAGCTCGCGTCCATCTCAAAGAAATGGACATACCGTCTGATCTGAGTGGGCATACGAAAGGAGACAGGCAGACATGTACTCAGCGAGAACATTTTTTGACAGGTAAGATTCTATGGCCGGAGAAGATGTCCAAGAGCGGGGTGAATCTTTGTGACTGGGGAACAGCACAGACGTAGCGTCCCCTGACAGCCAGGACCTGGGCTGGCACCCATCTCTGGGCCTTGATGTTTCCACCGAACAGGAAAGATTCAGATAGCATGTCACCATCTGACATGGCCACTCAGCGGCGGGTAGATCAAGACACAAACAAGACCACTCCATAATTACGTCTGAACACAGACAAAAACAAGAACGTTGCCCGAAACAGAAAAAGTGACCAAACATCGCCATATCCTGACCAACGTGACTCCCTGCTGCTTTTTTACCCGCAGAGCATTAGCCCCATTTCATTCTTCCCCACCTTCAACACAGGAATTACTGAGACCTGATCCAAGAATTAACCCTCCTTCCTGACAGCATTCAATACAGAGCAAAGCCCCACTTCCCTGAATCCTTCCCCAAAATCACCCAAGGCAAGCCTCAATCCTCTTTCTGATATGCTCCACGGTTCTCCCTCACTGCCACAAGGAAATAAAACCCACTTTGACCACAGGCATGCTCCTGGGGGGTTGGCAGCACAAAGCTTTAAAAAAACAATACCCTGATCCTGAAAAAGGATTGTTTTTTAAATTCTTTATGCCTTTCTATCTTTTCAGGATCTCCCACAATTAACATGTATTACATTTATAATAGGAAAAACACAACTTATTTTTCAATGGGAGAAGGGACTAATGATGAGTGGCAACCTGTTGTCCATTGATCGGTAATAGCAGAGGCAAGGCCCAACCCTCTTGACTTCCATGCACCCAAAAGAGCAGCTTGGAAATCACTCACTGGGGGACTCCTGTCAGGGCCCTGCAGAATGGCACAGGAAGAATGGGCTCCTGGAAAGATAAGTGTTTTCTCAAGAAAGCGTTCTTGCTTCATCAAGTGAATATATCCCAAGAAGGTATGTTTTTCAAAAGCTCAAGTTTAACTCACCTGGGGTCTCTATGACCTAACACCACAAATAAAAGCGGTAAAGAGAAAGCAGTGACCCCGTCCTTCCAACTTTCCTTTGAAGTCAGTACCCAGAAACCCTACATTAAAGGTTATCACCAAAGCTTCCCTCCAGAAATAGTCTGTCCATGGGATGACAGAAGTAGCTGGGGAGAAGAGAGTTTCTCAAAACTTTGAAGACCACGGGCAAGGCAAGGAGGGTGAAGGCCTATGGGTGTGGGGTTTTGGTGCTTTTCAGTCAGGAAAATTGCTCCAAAATAGAAATACTTTTTAAATCACCTTTTCAAATCTAAATTTACACAAAAATACGTGTTTTGGGAAATGGTCTAGTGTTTTGTAAGGCAACTATGAAATGAAAAAATTATAAAGTACACTTCAATGTACTTTTAACTTTCCAATACCTTTTAAAGATAATTTGCACAAAGTATATTTTAAAAGTGCGCAGTTTGAGGAGTTTTGGCCAGTTTATGCATCCCTGCAGCCACCACTCTGATCAAAATAGAGAACATTTTCATGGTTCCAGAAAGCCCCTCCACACCCTTTTCCCAC
This sequence comes from Ursus americanus, assembly GCF_024610735.1. Taxonomy (NCBI): domain Eukaryota; kingdom Metazoa; phylum Chordata; class Mammalia; order Carnivora; family Ursidae; genus Ursus; species Ursus americanus. The sequence goes on along the minus strand of NC_142156.1, from coordinate 7,993,469 downwards.
CCCTCCGCCGCCGAAGGTACCACTTTTCATCTCTACCGCCACACACAACATTTAAAACCCAACAATGCTGGAACACAGCGACTGTGACTTCCAACTTGAAGATTCGGAGTGCACTTCCCAGAGTGCACTGATACTGGAGGTGGGTCAGTGGCAGAGCTAGGACATGGGCAAGTCCTCTCTGGCCTTGAGCCCATAACTTCATCAACATTCATGCTTGGAATATATAAACCTGGAACATATACATTGAGAAAGGGGCGTCCCACCCTCCCTTCTTCATCAAGTACAAAAAAGGCTTTGAAAAAAGGTGGGAGGCAATGTGTGGCTAAGGGCCTGGGTTTGGAAGTCAGACCTGAATTTAAGCGCCCAGCCCTTGCCATCGATTGACCAGTTGTGGAAGCTTGGGTGAGTCATCTGAGTCTTGTCCCGTCTATCACACAGGGGCAACAGCAGTGTCTCCTTCCCAGGACTGCTGTGAGGGATGCCACACGCGGCCTCTGGCTCAGAGCAGACACTCCAACATGAAACACTCACACTGTGATTATTTGAGAATGCTCTCAAAGACTCAAATTATCTTCTCTCTGAAGACCATTTCCATCTCTACGGCTACCCACCTGAATCACTAAGAGATAAAGGTAGAAACCATCCTCAATCCCACTTTTTAGGGGAAAATGAAGAATCAGAACTAGAAGGGTCCTCTGACTCAAGCCCCTTTCATTACATACCCCAAATCAAGATATCATGAATCTCCCCCAGGGTGTATTAAAACAGATTGAGGGGCCTGAAACTCCAGAATAGAGAAAGCTCTGAACCTTTCTGGAACCCACCCTTCCAAAGGTCAGTCACCTCAATACTGCAAATGGCCCTTGGATAAAAGGTTCTGACCACGTCCCTGAGCCCGCATGACACTGAGCTAAGGACACAAAGCAGCAGACAATAAACCTCTCCTAGCAAATCTCTCTATGGAAGACTCCCCAGCCAATGCTACTGGGATCCTGCTTTTCCACTTGTTTCAAAGATTTGATGTCATCATTAATGAGGTTGGGGAGAGAGCAAAACTGGTTACAAGAAACAAAGATGGAATTAATACTTGAGGTACTGGTCACCAATTCTAGTCAATCAGAAAAGTTTAATCCAGTTAGATCTCTCCCGAGTATCCTGTTGCAAATTCTAAACAGTAGCTCTCACTTAAAAAAGAAAAAACAAACAAACAACTGACATCAGGGTCCTATCCGTGTAAATTCTGATGCTAACCGGTCTGGGGGTATGGCCTAAGCAACAGAAGTTTTTTAAACTCCCCTAGGTGATTCCAATTTGCAGCCAGATTGCAACCCACTGCTCCAAATAGTTCTGTACACGTATTAACTTCACCATCTTGGAGAAGCTCCCCAACCTCTTGTTCTATCGGCCCAGTGAATTCCTGACCATACATAAAAATAAACTAAAGCATCATAAACAAAAGCCAGCCCCCATCTCACGGCTTCAGAGCCACAGACAGGAAGCAACTGTATACATGCTTAAAAAATAAAAATCAGCCCGAGGAGGAAAAGTGTTGACTCGAAAAGAGGCTTGTGCAAGTACAATAAAAGGAGGCACGAAATCCCTCACTCTTGGATGTTTTCTCTACAGCTCTCTGTGGAACTGTCATTCTTGTGTGTTGGGGGGAGATGTGCATGTGGAAAGTTTGATCAAAGGTCTGAGGAACCTAGACTAGTCTCAGTTCCACCACTTCCTGTGTGAGGTTCAGACAAGTGTTTTAACTGAGTCTCAGTTTCCTACCTTGTAAAATGAAGGTAAAGCCATAATCTTCAAAATAACCTTCAGGGAATGAATGTTAAAGTACTTGGCACTTGGCCCTTACTGTCCCTCAAGCTTCCTTAAGACCAGAGGTCCCAGGCTGGGCACTACAATCACCTGGGTGCACTTAATGGGCTTCACCCCAGGCCAATTAATCAGAATGGGGGGGGGGGGGGGAGAACGGCAGCTCAGCAGTACTTAAAAAGCTCTTCAGGTGATCTAAGGTGCAGCCCCAGCTAAGAGCCACAAAACTAATGTGTTTCTTTAACCAGCTTGATCTAAGAGTCACTGCTTTTTGGCTAATTATAAAACTTCCCCAAACTAAGGGCATTTCTACAACTCAGGAAAGTCGGCTGTTCCATTTCAACCAAACTGCACTACATCAGCCACATAACCGTGGCATTATTTTGCATCCAAAACTTGCTTATAAGGCAGTTACTGCCACTTCCAAGCGCTCTGCTAAATTACTTTCTCTCCCTCTGTGTATCATGCAAACTATTGGCCTATTTCTCCCAGGAGTCCAGTGAAGATGCTATCCTCAATCCCACTTTTTAGGGGAAAATGAAGAATCAGAACTAGAAGGGTCCTCTGACTCAAGCCCCTTTCATTACATACCCCAAATCAAGATATCATGAATCTCCCCCAGGGTGTATTAAAACAGATTGAGGGGCCTGACACCAGACTGACTCAGTAGCCAATGGTACAGCTTGAAAATCTGGCCATTTCTAACGAGTTCCCAGGTGATGCTGCTGCTACTGCTCATCTGGGGACCGGTCTGAGAACCAGTGGTTTAATGCCTCCTTCTCCTCAGGTGGTCCTTATTTTGCATAAAATGAGCTAAGTCAGATACAGGTTGGCTACGTTTTCTTCAGCAGTGTCCTTGAAACTGATCTTCTCTAATGACTGCGTTTTCCAGGAAAGACAGGAGGCAAAGAAGTAAAAGAGCTAGGCTGAACTTTGGTCATCTGCACCCAGGGCCAAAGGGCCATTTAAGGTACAGACCCTTAAAGGATCACAAGCAACAACCCTTCCCACAGCTGAGTGACAGCATGTGATCCATTCCAGCTCCTTAGGTGTGGCCACTTCATGCTCCAAAGGAAGTGACTAGGTACCAAGGCGCCAGTTAAGGGCGCTGGACTCAGTGGTGAAGGTACCCTGACTTCAGGCATTCCTCTAGGCACCAGATGCATATCAGCCCTCCAGCTCCTTCTATTTCTCCCCCATCCCCTCCGCTCGTCCTAGTGTTTAGAAGCACCTGGAAGTCCCTTCTCCACTTCCCCGAAACCCAGAGACTGCAGTCAAAACTTCCAAGAAACCCCAAAAGCTCCGCCCCAAGGAATCCCACATCGTTCTCTCAGAACCTAACCGTTCTCTTTCGCAACACCCTCCCATCCTCAATGTCCACCCTCGACGACCCCTTTGTTCTCTTCACAATCACCAATCCCATTTCCAATGCGCACTCAAGACTCAGAGACACCCCTACCAACTCACCCACACACAAACCTACTCCTCTAAGCCGAAATGCTCTTTAGGATCAGCCAGGGACTCCCTCCCCCTAATTATCCACCGAAGCCCTTCCCCCACCCCCGGCATCGCGCCCCCCCTCCAATCCCCTGCCTCTCCCCTTTCGCGACAGCTTCTCATCGTAAACCCCCCTTCTCGACCCCTTCTCTCTCTGCCTCTGCCGGGCTCTCCCGGCCGCCCAGAGGCCCGAGTCGGTGGGCAACGCCCTCCCTACCATGAAAAGTCGGAGGACGCCGGAGTCTCCAAAACCGGACTGAGAGAGGCAGGAAACACCCAGCTCGCGCAAGCCGGGGGCAGAGGCGGGGCCGGGGAGGGAACATCCGCTGCCGCAACTCGCTTCCGCCCCGCAGAGGGTGCTTTCTTAAATGGTCCGTCGTACGCCTACACATCAACTGCATTCCCTCCAGCCTCCGGGACTGGAGTGGGTTGCATCTCCTCTCCGCTGGATCAGGCATTAACCCGCTCTTGAATGGTCCCATTTTTTTCACCTTCCGAAGAGGAGGAAAAGATGCAGGGAGGTCGTGCTTCCCGGGTACAGAAGCTCTGCGGAACTGTCGTTTACCGGAACTGGATAGTTGCTTCCCAGCGGAGCTTTGAGAGCGGACACCCCGGGGCAAGATGGCGGTCGGGCCTCGGCAGCTGCCCCCGGTCTGGCAAAGCTCGAGGGTACTGGGCTGACGCGGCGGTAGTTGCGGCCCCGACCCCGAGCGCGGGGGCCTCGAGCACACAAAGGTCTACGACCTGCGGGTAGCGAGTGGGAACAGGGTTGTGGGTTCTCCGGGTGGTGGTGGGGACTTTGAGAGAGGTGGCTCTTTGCCCGGGTCCTTGCCTCCCCAAGTGGGAGGGCAGGTGTTGGGGACTGGCTTTCGTGTTCTGGGGGTGGTCTCTTCGTAGCCGTTTCCACCCCTGTTCATCTCTGGGACGATAGGCTTTTATAGACAGACTAATGCTGGGTGAAAAAGATTTGTTATTGTGGTTGTTGGTACCGAGGCAAGATTCTGGGCTCAGGAGTCACCCAAACCGGAGTTCGAGTCCTATTTACTCGCTGTGTGACCTTGGGTGAGTTCCCTCACCTCTCCGAGCCTCGGTTTCTTGTTCTGTAAAAATGGAGTAATTAGCTCGTTTCACAGAGGAGGTTGTGTAATGCAAGTTTTAGTATCTGACACTCAGCTCTCTCAGTAGAAACAGCTGGTGTTAATGATTTCAATAAGAAAAACTTGGTCGTAATCGGACTCCAACTTAGCCCTAGCAGCAGCCTTGCATTCTCAGCTTTTCTTTGCTGTCCTGTTGAGTGACGGAGTCCCTTGGGTCTTGTCTGTTTCACTTAACTAATTGCTTTGGCTTAGAGGTGGCTTCAAAATTCGGGAGTCTAGTGACCTTTCACAAGTCATGTCCCTTCTACATTTCATTTTCTCTGTGTGAAGGTGGGATTGATAATAACATGCACCTAGATAGGCTGTAGCCTTCAATAAATGATAGCTGTTATTCTTAATAGTCTTAGTCCTGTTGCCTATTCTTTAAAAATTGGACCCCTGAGACCTTCAAGAGCTGTTGAAAAGACAAAATTAAATATCTGTACAGTGTCTGATACATGATCTGCCCGTAAACAGATGGTGGTCACTAAACTTGGCTGCCCAGCTCTTCCACCATAGGAGGGAAATCCTCTTGGGCTCAGACAGCAGGTGATATTTATGATGCTTCACCTTTGGATAATACCCTCTGGACTCTTTCATAATTCTCCATGAAGCTGACCTCATCCAGGGAAGACTGATTTTGAGCAGATACCATGGGAATATAGAAGTAGAAAAGCATCTGAGTTCTGTCTCTTACTATTAAAATCTTGGCTCTGCCCCTTACTAATGGTCTAATGTGGACTCTGGGACATAACTAAATGATCTCACACGGTTGCTGGTCTTACTGTGTAGAAGAGACATGACACATAATGGATATTTAATCAACTTATTTTCCTTTTTGCTTTTTAAATCTTGGTTATCACCACTCTCTTGTGTTTCTAATTTTTCCACATATATCTTTGTTTCCCTAACTGGTTGGTAAGCTTTTTGTTTTTGTTGTTGTTGCTTAAGTCCAGATAGCATGTAACTGAGCTTTACTTTTATCTGCTTTCAGATACTCCTTGTTAAAATTTTCCTACTGAATCCTAATCAGAGTGTCATGTTGACTAGGTCACAACAGAAGAAGTGTAAATGTTTCAATTATTTCTTTTAGCACCCCTAGGAAGTAGGTACTATTATCCTCAATTTACAGATAAAGAAACTGAGGCCTAGAGCAGATAAGCAGTTTGGCCAAATGAAGTAGAATCAAGTGTACTTTGTCTGATCCAGGGTTTTTTCTACTACATACAGCCTTTTCTTTGACTATGTCAAAGTTTGTGTAATCCTTCTTTACAGTAACTTTGAATAATAAAGATTTCATAAGGTACTTTGACAAACTAGTAGATTCTAGGCAGATAGAAGAGGTGAATAAGAAGGAATTAGAAAAACTGCAAAGTACAGACTATTATATGGCGTAAGCAGAAACCAACATATAGTATTGCTGAGGGGATGGTAATTTCAAGAAAGAGCTCCTCTGCAAGGCCCCCTGGGAGAAGTGAAAGTTTTGAGGTAGTCTTACAGTTACTTTGTTACAGTTTGCCTATGTGTCCTCCTGTTTTTCCATTGAGAAGAGGCTCTCTCTCCTCACACCCCAACTGCCCCCCAAGTGAGGGACTCTCTACATGTTAAGGAACGATCATACCATTGTGCTTGTGGCTTGGGCCCTTTTTTTTTTTGGCAGCTCTCAGGAGCTTGAAGCTGTTACCCAGTCTACACAGGGTCCTAGCCCAAATGACAGGAATGGTGAAACTTAGTGCACCCAGGGATAGGACAAAATGTAATTGATGAAGAATGTAATGGTCCCAGCATTAATTCCTACCCAAAGAACCTGCATGACTGTGCAGATGAGAGCCTCTACCGAAGAGTATTTTTTTTTAAGATTTTATCTGAGTGAGTGAGAGGGAGCACGAGCACGAACATGGGGAGGGGCAGAGGGAGAAGCAGACTCCCCACTGAGCAGGGAGCCCCGACTCCGATGCAAGGCCAGATCCCAGGCCCCTGGGATCATGACCCGAGCCGAAGGCAGACGCTCAACCAACTGGGCCACCCAGGTGCCCGTATCCGAAGAGCTTAAAAAACAAAACAAAACAAAACAAAACTCATGTCTGTGAAAATAATACATTGATTACTTATTGACTCTGTACTCTGTCAGCCACCTTAATAGGTATTTGACTTACGCCATCTCATTTGGTCCTCCTTAGCCTCCGCCAATTAAGAGATGAAGGCAGAAAGCCTCTGAGGCATCTCTACAGTACCTGGCGGAGCTGGGGACCGGCTCCAGCTCTGTGTGACTCCGAAGCATGTGTGCTGCTCAGTGCTGTGCTGCCTCCCCATGTGCTTTCTGCAGAAAATTTGGAAAACAGACTCTAGTTAAGGAAGCAGAACTTCCCACGATCCCTCTACCTCAAAACAACCGCCCTCAACCTGTTGGTGTATTTCTTTTTCCCAGCTTTGTGCCTGTGTGCACATGCGTTCTTTTCATTATGTAATTGGGATCGTATTGGTTCACAGCCAGCTCTTTTTTTCATTTCTCCGGCATAAACATTTTTCATATCGTTAAAAAATGTCAAACATAATTTTCAGTGGCTTTTTTAACTTTATATCCACTCTGCTCTTGCTTACTATCGTAAAGCAAGTACAGCTTTAATTCAGCTTCTCTGGGATTGTTTTCAGTCTGTTCGCTTTAAACTGAAGGCCTGGGGAGATATGGTGTAACATTTAGATCAGACCTTAACTAAAAAGGACACTAGTGTTGTTTTAAACCAGAGGCCCTGTTTATTTTATTCAGTGAGGAACATATAGGATGCCCTACCTATAAAACTTAACCCTGAATCTGCTTTTTTTTTTCCTTCTGCTTTTGCCAGAAAAGACAAGCTCCTCTGAAGCGAGAAGCTGCCCTCAGCTGTGAGACCTTGACCACATCACTAATGATTACCTGCTGTTTCTGTGTCAAAGGCAAGTCCTCAGGTGAGCTCTCCAGACTTCTGCTGGGCGGAGAAAGCAAGTGATTCTAGAAGACCATTTTTTCCTCCCCCCCCCTTTTTTTTTTAAGATATTTATTTATTTATTTGACAGACAGAGAGACAGCCAGTGAGAGAGGGAACATAAGCAGGGGGAGTGGGAGAGGAAGAAGCAGGCTCCCAGTGCAGGAGCCTGATGCGGGGCTGGATCCCAGAACGCCGGAATCACGCCCTGAGCTGAAGGCAGACGCTTAACAACTGAGCCACACAGGCACCCCTCCTCCCCTGCCTTCTTATCTTCCCCGCTGTGATCAGGTGGGCTTTGTTCATTTGTTTTGAAAATTACTGATGAGAGACCCACGTGTTTGCAAAGCCTTATTGTTTAACAGATGCGAATCACTGTTGAAAAGGGACCACAAAGGGGCGCCTGGGTGGCTCAGTCGGTAAAGCGTCTGCCTTTGGCTCAGGTCATGATCCCAGTGTTCTGGGATCTAGCCTCGAATCAGGCTCCCTGCTCAGCGGGAAGCCTGCTTCTTCCTCTCCCACTCTTCCTGCTTGTGTTCCCTCTCTTGCTGCCTCTCTCTCTGTCAAATAAATAAATAAAATCTTTAAAAAAAAAAAAAGGACCACAGAGCCACCCCCCCCATATGTTGACATGGGTGGAGACCTGAGTGAGCTCTTTATTCTTGTTGGTGTTTTCATGTGGGCATTGCTTTGAGGGAGGTGACACGGTAAAGAGATTGTTTTCCAGAAATCTGAATTTCTGAGTAATCCATTTTAGTCATTTTGTCAGCTGGGCTGATTATATATTTGGGACAGAATGACAGTTTTCAAGCATTCATAGAAATCATCTCAGTGTGGGAGGCTCCATGGACCAGTGTTATGTGCACTAGGCTGATAGCCAAAGCCACCACTTTGGGAAAAGACAGTTACTGGTGATTTAGATTAAAAATGTAACATAATTGAAAGCCTCTGTCAAAACATACCAGTCAGTGGATGGCAGAGATCTGCGGCAGAGTCTTCATCGGCCCTTGGCAGGATGGGATCAGTAAGGATGGTAGAGTAAGTGACACATAAAACCAGATGTATTCAGTTTAACAGATTGTCTTGCATGCTGGAATCACGTTTGGCTTTTTTAGCATTAAAGCGGCCCTTTTTCAAAAAAATTAAGGTCTTTTGTGGTGGGCACAAAATAAATGCCAGTAAATATTTGTTGAGTAAATGTCTGAATGAAATAATGACAGTAAATAATTGATTCCCCCCCATGTCTTTACTTGGCAAAATAAATTTGCTCCGTTTTAGACTGTTCCAGAAAATTCGATTATCTAGGAACCTTTGACCTGGAGGATGCCTGGTTTGCATTAGAGCTTTAAGAATGGAATCGATTCAGGCTTTTTTCGTCTGTTAAACGATTACGGAGCCCATACCCTATGGCAGATGCTGTGCTCTTTCTCTTAAGAAGATGTAATTATTTAATACAGGAAAGAGCATCGCTAGTCTAGATGAGTCGCATGAAAGGAGCTGATAGGAAGTTGGGACTTGTGCCAGGAGAGCCATTAGCCCCTTTGGAGGGTACAGAAGGGTCCCAAGTAGCTCTCTGCTGCCCACCCTTGGCTCATGAGCCCCTTCCTGTGTGTGTTTTTCCTATAATAACCTACAGAGGCTGCTCACCACTTTCCCTGCAGGGTTTGTGCAAATTTGCCAGCATGTTCACCGTTTCTCAGACCTCGAGAGCATGGTTCATTGATCGGGCCCGTCAGGCTCGAGAGGAAAGGCTTGTGCAGAAGGAGCGGGAGCGGGCGGCTGTTGAGATCCAGGCCCACGTTCGGAGTTTCCTTTGTCGGAGTCGGCTGCAGAGAGAGATCAGGTGGGCGCCAAGGACTCAGCACATTTTCCCTTGCTCCTAATTAATGGCAAGAAAAGATGGTGCTTTCTGCTGCAGTTTGTGAAAAGCCTTCCAGTTGCTGGGAGCTAATTTAAAATGTCTTTTTTTTTTTTTTCTTATCCTTCCCTCCCCAGGAGAGAGATCGATGAGTTTTTTAAAGCGGATGATGCTGAGTCCAGTAAAAGAAGCGCACTTTGTATTTTTAAGATTGCCAGGAAACTGCTATTCCTGTTCCGAATTAAAGAGGATAACGAGGTAAAATAATAATAGTGAACACTCTGCTTACCCATCGGCTAGTCTTTTTAAAGTATTTTATAAATACTAATTCATTTAGGCCGTAGGGCCTTAGAGCGAGTCTGCAAGATAGACTCTGCGTCGGCCATATCCTGCCCTTTTAGTTTTCTTGGGACAAGTTTTGTAGGCATTATGGCCAGTGCTTCTGAACGCTATCACCGTTCTTTTCACGTTGACTATGATAAGCACTTGGACTCAGATGCAAACAGGAGCCAGGCAGGTTGGGCAAATGAGTGAAAGAAGCCATATACAGGAACAAAACATAACAGAAATCCTAATGAGCAGTAACCTGACGGGAGCTGGTGAGGACATCAGAGGGAGTGGTGAGGTCTGTGGCATGCCCACTCAAGGTGGGCAGCCACTCCTGGACTCCAGCCAGTGGTGGACTGCTACTCTGTTTTGTAAAGGAGGTGCTGGAGATCTGTGCGCGTTTGTAAAAATTGGTAGCTAATTTGAAATTTCTTTCAAATCCTATAAACCAAACCAAATGTGTTGGTTGCACCTTTGGGATTGGAGCGATCAGCCTAGAGCAGCGAATTGTCTGTAATAGTACTCACGATACCATTGAGGAGTGCCTCTGTGCTCAGGGGTTAGGCATTCATTACTAGTAAGCGTCCCATTTTGCCAGACCCTCCTCTGGGCACTTGGGGTCATGGAAGGAAACAAGATGGGCAAGGTCTAGCCCCGTGGAGACAGTAGCCCAGAGAGAGGCAGGAGTACACTGGCAGTGGGCACACGGACACATAGATGAGGACAGGCAGGTGCAGGGAGGTGACCCCTGCTAACAGAGGAAACTATAGCTCTGGGTAATGAGGTGGCTGTCCTGGGCCAGGGCACTTCTGAGGGTGGATCCAGGGTTGGTATAGACAGTGTAACTTAGTTTCCACTTTTCTTCCTTTTGGATTCAAGAGAAAAGTGATGATGTGACAGTTGGTAAGGCCAAAGTCCGCATCTGTGGTGCTTACAGAATGGCCACCGGGAGAGCACAATTCAGGGACTGCTGCTAGTCTGCAGGAGTACAGGCCCAGATTGCCAGATTGATTTCTCCAAAGGAGCCCCAGTCCAAAATGCATGTGTAGGGCTCATCCAGCCTGTGGGCCACCAGTTTGAGAGCCTTTCATTAGCCTTTCTGATCTTCAGTTTCTGTATCTATGAGAGGGAATTAAATATGAGCACATGTGAGTCATCTGACACCATGCGAGTGCCTGCATGTGCCAGGTGCCCACGGGACACTTGCTGCTTTCCCATTTCATCGTTGGTTGTGGGAATTTATAACCCCCACTCTGCCTCTTTGCAGAGATTTGAGAAGCTGTGTCGCTGCATCCTGAGCAGCATGGATGCTGAGAATGAACCCAAGGTAAGTGGGATGGGGGTGAGAAGTCTCCCAGAAGCTCTCGGGCCAGTCTCTTTGGCTCTAAAGTTCCTGCTGAATGTTAGGATTTTGTTAGGTATGACTTTGCATGGATACATACAGCCCTGCGTGTAAGTAATGGATTGAAACATTAACAAAGTGCAACTGATTGTTTTTAGTCTTTTCATTATCCAAGAGCTATGGTCTGCTCTTACCTCTTACTCAGGATGCTAAATTCCCTTACTAGGCTATTTTACCTCTGGGTTTAGTGTTAAAATAAATCCTACTCTCTGTTTATTCACCCATTCATCTCCACTGCTTTCTCTGGCACTGGACCTAGCAAAGTGGTCCCATTCCAATAGCTACAACATATGTAATTTGATCCCTGTACCTGCCCATTACATTTCTCTTTCTCCTGCTTATAGGTGTGGTATGTGTCCCTGGCTCTTTCCAAGGATCTCACCCTCCTATGGATTAAACAGATCAAACACATTCTTTGGTATTGCTGTGAGTTTCTTGAGCAGCTCAAGGTAAAGACAAAACAAGAGGCCTCATTGGAGGCCTTTAGCATGTATTTTGAGAGTCCTCGTGATTCCTTCATAGATTATTCCTTTGGAAGTTTGTTAGAGTCTAGTAAGAAAATTATTAGAGGGGCGCCTGGGTGGCTCAGTTGTTAAGTGTCTGCCTTCGGCCCAGGGTGTGATCCCAGGGTGCTCGGATTGAGCCCTGCGTCAGGCTCCCTGCTCTGCTGGGAGCCTGCTTCTTCCTCTCCCACTCCCCCTGCTTGTGCTCCCTCTCTCTCTCTGGCTGTGTCTCTGTCAGATATATAAAATCTTAAAAAAATATATATTCTTAGAGCCCTTGTTCTAAGAGAGAGCAAGTTAGATACTATTATCAGAATGGGCCCTTCTTTCCTGTGTAATATTTTGAACATTGGTCTGCACTTACCACAGTCTCTGATGCCTGGGAATCTGTTGGCTTTCTTTCCATTCTTTTGATACAATGGATAACTTACTGTTTATATTATTATACTAGTCAGGCTTCTTGTTACAAGTGCAGAAACCCAACATGAGTACAGCTAGTAATACATACAAGCTAAGGAAGAAGGAGAATATCTTCTATAGAATATTCTCTGTAACATGGCAGCCAGGGATGACCAGAATCAGGAGCTTCTAGGATTCTGCTTGTCCCTTTCTCTCATCCCTGTTCCCTTTGGGAATCACGGTAGCCAGCAGTTCTGGCCTCACATCCTCACCCTGTCTTGACCAAAGAGAAAAGGGAGACCTCTCCTACTGGTTTAGAAATCTGGGAGGACCCATAAAGGCGTAGTGGGATCCCAGTCTCAACCTTGAGCTGGTCACCGTGGCAAGAGGGATGGGGTACTGCCACTGTCCTGTCCTGGTCCTGTGCTCACACTTGTGTTATGAGAAGGTGGGCAGGGTGTGAGTCATTGCAAACAGTGGACATTTTTACGTCGTACAATGGGGGGAGAGGTTTCAGGGGCAGAGGCTTGGCAGTGACTCAGGTGGTAGCTGAGTGATGGAGCAGATCTCCCCAAAGCCCCCAGTGGTCCATTCATAGCCATCTCCCTCAAGGCACTTGTGAATGACTCACTTGGCCTTGACCTGGCAGCAAGCATGAATTATGATTATAAAAATAGCCAGTGTTCCATAGAGTTATCCATGAGCCAGGCACTGTTCTTAGTGCTTTATATACATTAATTCATTCATTTCTAATAACAAGCCTATGGAGAAAGCAATGATCAGTCATTGCTAGTCAGTAGCTGGGGAAACGGGTACAGAGAGGGTAAGCAATTTGGCCTAAATCACACAGCTAGGAAGTGGTAAAGCTAGCCGTCTGAGCCAAGAGCCCCTGTCATGTTCAACTGCATTTCTGCACTGCCGCTTCAGTGAACATACGTACATGCTTGCCTACGTACATACACATAGCCAGCCAGCTCCAGTCATGTTGTTTTCCAAGAATTCTCTTCTCCATTCCCAAGAGCATTTCAGATTCCATGCTCGAGCACTAGTGTGCCAAAATCTCTGTCCTTTAACTCCCAAAGTGGTCATTCCCCAAAAGAAAAAGCGTAAACTCGGACAGTCCTGACTCACTGGGCTCAGAGGCCATCCAGGCAGTTGTAAATGGCTGCTCCGTTGTCGGAGACTGGAGGGCATATGTCTTAATCTCAGTTTCTTTATTGTTCCCAGCCCGAAATTTTACAGGACTCCAGACTCATCACGCTGTACCTCACGATGCTCGTCACCTTCACAGACACTTCAACGTGGAAAATTCTCCGCGGAAAAGGTCTGTGGGGCTTGCTTTAAAACCTTTCCCAAGTGGCATTTGCATAGTGAGCTTGGGGACCCTTTCACCTTTTTAAGAAGCATGTTCGCCACCGTAAGCCTCAGGAGAGACCTAAAACCATGCGAACGAAGATGCCATTGGCGCGTCCATTAGCTAGCTTTTGCAGTATGCAGAACGCGTTCAGTGTTGTGTTATAATTTCTCCTTTCTTTGCGTTTATGTTTAAAGGCTTGTTTCCTCTGATCTCCTTTTTTTAAAACTGCCCCAGCCTCTCAGGCTCTAAGTGGTAATAGTTGCTCAAGCCTTGTCATTCGTGGTAGAATCATTGAGCAGCAAGTCATTCTATTTTGCCCATAAAATTTGCGTTGTGAAGCTGCCTCGTTTTCCCCGGATAGTGCACTGAGCCTTACGTGTTTCGTACGTTCAGTGAATAGCCTTCTCCATGCCAGATACTGCGCAGGCGCTGGAGAGACAGAGAAGGTCACTGCCCTCAAGCAGCTTTAGGTGTCGAACCACTGCCTTGTGCCCGCCCTTCCTCTCAGCACTGGGGGGTCTGGTGAGGGAGACAGACACCAAAGGGAACATGAACATAGGCAGACTATACGTGTGAACACGTACGTGTCATGACAGCAGTGTGGCATGTGCTCAGAGGGAAGAGTACAGGAGGGGAGCGCATTCAGTGCATCGGGGAGGACCTGCCTCGCTGTGTCTGGGGCTTGGGCTCTGCTGCGGTAGCGATGTTGGAGCTAAGAGCCGGAGGGAGAGTTGGCGTTCACAGAGCCAGGAGGAGGGACCGCACTTTGAGAGCAGAGGCAGCTGTATGTGCAGAGGCTCCTGGGCAGGAAGGAGGGGTGATTTTAAGGCAGGGGCGTTGGGGGGGGGTGGTTTAAAACTGGGTGAGTTCTGGTCTTGAGTTCCAGGGAGCTCATATCCTGGGCTGGGCGGGGGGAGGCACAGAGAGCAGAAAGTGCCAGGCCCTCGGAGGGAATTAGGAAAGGTGCTACAGGCGCTTGGAGGCCGGAGACGTTACTCCTGGCCAGGGAAATGATAGGACTCGTCACCTAAGAGGGGACACTTGAGCTGGACCTCCTGGGGGAGAGAATTCTGGAGATCGGCCTCTCCCTATACTCTGGTACCAAATCAAAGAGGGTAGGAAAGCAAGCCAGAGAAAATCTGCTTTCTTCATGGCCTTGGGCCTAGGCCGTGATATTCTGTCCCACATATAACCCGTTCACAGTAAGGCCAGAGCCTTTCTTCTCAGACTTTTTTCTTCATTTAGGGGAAAGTCTTCGACCAGCCATGAACCACATTTGTGCAAATATCATGGGACATCTCAACCAGCATGGATTTTATTCTGTGCTGCAGGTTTGTGACCCCTGTCCCCTAACATGGGACCTCGTTCTTCCTTACCTGAACTTGGATTTTTACATCTGATTTCGGCCTATCTGGTGCCCTCCCCACAGAAACCTTTTTGCAGCAGTTTAAAGCCTGGCATCCTGTCCCTTCCCTGCCTTGAGTCCCTTGTGGTTTGTGTCAAGGGAGGACAGTGGCCCTGTGATCCCTTTATTGTGCTGCATCTTTGGCTCCAGGAATAACCCAGTCACTTGATATTTAAAGTTGGGAAGGACGCCTCAGAACTTGGTTCCCTCAGGTTCCTCCATGGGTGGTGTCTGGTATTACCTTTCTTGCTGTGTCCTCAAACACCTTTTGTGCACACTGCCCGTTACTGTGCCAGCCCACACCCCCAGGGAATTGTCAGAACTCTAATCGCTGTTTGTTTATTTATTTATTTATTTATTTATTTATTTTAAAGATTTTATTTATTTATTTATTTGAGAGAGAAAGACATAGCCAGCGAGAGAGGGAACGCAAGCAGGGGGAGTGGGAGAAGAAGAAGCAGGCTCCCAGCAGAAGAGCCTGACATGGGGCTCAATCCCAGAACTCCGGGATCACGCCCTGAGCTGAAGGCAGACGCTTAACAACTGAGCCACCCAGGCACCCCTCTAATCGCTGTTTAAAAGCACTTTGGCCATCAGGGAAATTCAAATCAAAACCACACTAAGATACCATCTTACGCCAGTTAGAATGGCAAAAATGGACAAGGCAAGACACAACAATTGCTGGAGAGGATGTGGAGAAAGGGGATCCCTCCTACATTGTTGGTGGGAATGCGAGTTTGTACAGCCACTCTGGAAAACAGTGTGGAGGTCCCTTAAAAAGTTAAAAATTGAGCTACCCTATGACCCAGCATTGCACTACTGGGTGTTTACCCCAAAGATACAGACGTAGTGACGAGAAGGGCCATATGCACCCCAATGTTCATAGCAGCGTTGTCCACAATAGCTAAATCGTGGAAGGAACCGAGATGCCCTTCAAGAGATGACTGGATTAAGAAGTTGTGGTCCATATATACAATGGAATATTACTCAGCTATCAGAAAGAACGAATTCTCAACATTTGCTACAACATGGACGGCACTGGAGGAGATAATGCTAAGTGAAATAAGTCAAGCAGAGAAAGAATTATCATATGATTTCTCTCATCTATGGAACATAAGAACTAGGAAGATCGGTAGGGGAAGAAAGGGATAAAGAAAGGGGGGGTAATCAGAAGGGGGAATGAAACATGAGAGACTATGGACTATGAGAAACAAACTGAGGGCTTCAGAGGAGAGAGGGTGAGGGAATGGGATAGACTGGTGATGGGTAGTAAGGAGGGCACGTATTGCATGGTGCACTGGGTGTTATACGCAACTAATGAATCATCGAACTTTACCTCAGAAACCAGGGATGTACTGTATGGTGACTAACATAATAAAAGAACATTAAAAAAATTTTTAAAAAGCACTTTGGAATTTTTGAGTTTAAGACATAGCATTGATTTAGCCCTTCCTTCTGCCTGGTACTGAGATGGACTCCTTCCTGATCGAGTTGCTTTCTCTCCTCACACAAACCCTGTGAGGTGGCCTGCTGGCCAGAGGTGATGCCCTCAGCTGTTCATCTCAGTGAGGAAGCTTCTGGATACCACAATATAGGAAGAACACACAGACAAAATATAAGTCTGGTATTCTTTTCACGGGCTGTAAGCTTTTTTAGCTGTTTATTATTTCAAAGTTTTAAATAACGATATTGAGGGACAGAGTGGTGTACCGAAGGCGATAACCCTCACTTGGCTTTCCCTTCATTTTCAGAAAACATTCCGATAGAGTTTTTTGTCTGAGGCTCTCTTTTTACTTCCGTGCTGCTATTTTACGTACAAATGAATATAAAGTCAGTATTGTCCCCTGACCAGTTAAAATGTTCTTTTTCAGATATTGTTAACCCGTGGCCTGGCAAGACCCCGGCCTTGTCTGTCTAAAGGCACTCTAACTGCAACCTTTTCTCTAGCACTGCGGTAAGTAGTAAACTCCAGCTGAGGGGTTGACGTGCTTCGGGAGGCTTCCTTTTCTCCTGTTCCTTATGTTCAGTGTGGGTTTGCCCACTTTGTCGGAATTCACATGAAGTGGCGTTCTTCCGATCGTGATGCGTCTGGGGCAGCTCTTCTGTCCGTGCCCCTGAATTTTTTGCATCGTGATTTGAGAGAACCTTTTCAAAGTGAATTGCTTACATTGTGCCAAGGACCCAACATACAAGTATTTTTCCTTTTGAGCTTTTAATTGAATAGAGAGCCTCGGAGCTGGAGGAGGCCCAGCAAAGGGCCGAGCAGAGGGTTCAGGGAGTAGGGTTGTGAACACAGATTTAAAATGTTCCAATCTGTAGACCCAGAGAGGATGTGCTGTTTGCCTTCACTTAGTTAGGAGATACAAAATACGTAAGCTAAATAGTTCAATGTGGAAATTATGCCTGCAATTCTGAGACTCGCCAAGTACACAAAGCTGTGTCCGTTTGGGTCTGGCACATTCTTAAAACTGTTGAAAGGAGCACTGACTTGGGAGAGATGTTAATAAGGTAACCCGATAATCTTAATCCCCAAGATAATAATTTAGGGCAGAGGGAGTGTTGTGGTCAAATCAGCTTCGTAGAGCTCCCTGCTCTGCCCCGTTTGCTAATCCATAGGGCACTTTACCCGGGGAAGCTCTTGATAAGTCCCACGGTTCAAGAACCTTTGGGCTTGTTTAATCTGATGTTGGCCTGAACATATGTGAACATGGAATACCCTCGCCTAATTTTTCGGTGGTAGAGCAAGTCAATTAATGTCCCATGGAGTCCTTTTCTATGGGATACTATTTTGGGAAATGATGTTGTAGAGTATCGGTTGGCAGACTTTTTCTGTGAGGGGCTAGCTAATACGTATCTTCGGTTCTGTGGGCCACACAGTACCTGTCACAACCACCCTGTTATCGTAGCACAAAGCGGCCAAAGACAATACATACACAAGCGAGACAAGCTGTGTTCGAATAAAACTGTATTTAGAAAAATAGGCAGCGGGCAGAATTCGGTCTTTGAGCCATATTTTGCCACTCCTGGTCTAGATTGTGCTGTCCACTACCACTGCGCCCCGTGGGGCTGTTTAAATTGAAATACATTAAAATTGAGAACTCAGTTCCTCAGTCGCGTTAGCTATGTTTCAAGTGCTTCCAGGCCACATGTGACTGAGGAGTGACGACCTATTGGACCGCACGAATAAGGAACATTCCCATCATCACGGAAAGTTCTGTTGGACAAGGCTGGTCTAGAGCAGCCCTGTCCAATAGAAATATAATGAGAACTGCATTAAAAAAGTCCAAAGAAAGGGCAAATTAAGTTTAATGATCTATTTTACTTAAACCAGTATATCTCAAGTATAATCATTTCTACATGAAGTCAGTATTTTTAAATCACTTATTTAAAATTAATCTTTTTCTTTCATACTGAGTCTTCAAAACCTGGGGTAGATTTTATACTTAAGGCCTATCTGCTGCTGAACTAAACACATTTTAAGTGCTCAGGAGCCACACACAGCCAGTGGCTACCGCTTTGGACAGCACGTTCCTAGAGGCGAGATCCTTAAGACAGAGGAGCGGGTGTCAACCGTTGATGCTGTAACTAGTTCCAGAGGTACCTGCAGTTTATCTAGTAAACAGTTACACCTTTCTTGCAGACCTTGAGAGGAGCTGTATTCAATGAGTTGTAGGATGTAGGTACAAACAGGTTTTCCAGCAGGAGGTTTCC
This sequence comes from Ursus americanus, assembly GCF_024610735.1. NCBI lineage: Eukaryota > Metazoa > Chordata > Mammalia > Carnivora > Ursidae > Ursus > Ursus americanus. The sequence continues at coordinate 7,975,093 of NC_142156.1, read as the reverse complement.
TGCAACAACTTTTCCTGGGTCACCTCCTGGGGTGGCTCATTCCAGCATCGCCCACCCTCTCCTCTGTCAGGGGCAGCAAAGGGTTGACACAGATGCCTGAGCTCTAGGCACAGCAGCAGCTCTGCCTCCTCCTCTGTCCTGAGAACACAAATCCTTCTGTTCCAGCGTCCCTGCCATGCCCGAGAGGGTTGTAATTCACCGTGTGATTCACCAGGAGGGTCACATCCAGCCATTCCAGCACGTTTCTTCTCCCTTAAGAATATGGTAGCATCCATCATTTTAGTTTTTTCACTCTGTACGTTAGAGTCCATTGGTTCATTTGTGAAGGCTGGGCTGCTCTAAATCCTTTTTCTTAACCAGTGTACCTTTTCCCCCTCTGAATATCTGTATGTAATTGAAAATGGCCAGGACCTTTTAAAACAAGGTATCTAGTGGTTTTGTCATACTGGAATATACTATTGAAATCCTATAAAATTATAAATGGTATGTTTAGACATGATCACCAAACCTTATGATGCAAATAGCTAACATTCATGGACCACACAATTGTTCTAAGACTTCTACCCACATTAACTGACTCCTCACCACATTCTTCAATCTCGGTTTTATAGATGAGGAAGCTAAGGCCCAGAGATGTTAAACCACGTGCCCCAGGTCACACAGAGGAGGGTGGCAGGGTCAGGAATTAAACCCAGGCTCTCTGACTCCGGAGCCTATGCTCTTTACTCCTCGTTCTTTACACTTGCCTACTTGCCTCATGTATTAGACACATTCTTGTATTCTAGGAACAATATATATAGAATTTGTGGCACGTGGGAACTCTGTCAGATTCTCCCTGTTCCATTTCTTACCCAGGCCCCAGGTTTGCCCAGGCTCGGTTTCTGTTTTTCCTGTGCGCCTGTCCAGCTCCCTGGTTGCAGCATGAGCTGTCTGTTGGCGGGTACCGTGCAGTAAACCTCTCTCTTCCCCTCCTCCCCTGCTGTGCCTAACACCAAGACCCGCACATAAGGTGCACCCTGTTAAGTGTACCACTGGCAGGATGTTGGTAGGATTTGTCACCTGAGGGGACTTATGTGCAACAACCACAAGGCTGAAGAAGTTTTTGATGACGTCATGCTGGGGGTATAGATAGCAGGGCATTGAGGGAAACGGAGTGTCTGGTGTGTATGTGTGGTCTTTTGAGACTGGCCTCCCTCGAGGCAACCCTGCCTCCTTACAGTCTTGTGATGCCTCACTCCTGGTCAGTCAGGTGGAGTTACTCGGGGATATGACTCAGGGTGGGATCCTGCCCTTGGCGCCCCCTTGGTGATGCAGTTGTCCCCTTGGAAGCAGGAAGTGACGAGTTAAAGTTTTGGTGACATTCTGTTGTGGTTTGCTTTTCCTCTCTCTAGGTAATTTTTTAGTCCTGATCCACGCCTCTTTCTAACATACAGAAAATAACTTAATTCTCTTTTTAGAGAATTATCTTTTGTCCAGCCCAGCTCAGTGGGTTTAGCTTGGTTGGTCAGCCTCCTATAGACAGGTAGTTGACAGAGACAGTGGTGTTTTGAGCATTTTAGCCGTGTGCAGTCTTCTTGTCCCAAAAATGGTATCCTTGAAAGTGAACATTTATAATACAGATTCTGATAGTGAATACCAGTAACATACTTGCTTGTTGCCGTTGGAGCACGTTAGCTGGAAGAGATCAATTTCCTCCTGTAAGTTCTACCTTTTTTTTTTTTTTTCCTGCATGACCTCTGGTGTTTTTTTTAATAACTTTATTGAATTATAATTCACATATCCTACCTTTCACTCATTTGAAGTACACAGTTCATTGGTTTTTAGTACATTCACAGAGTTGTACAGTCATCACCATTGTCTAATTCCAGAAATAAACCCCATACCCATTACCAGTCACATTCCTTCCCCCCTAATCCCTCTCCCCAGCCACAATGAATCTACTTTCTCTCCGTTGGGATTTGCCCGTTCTGGACGTTTCACATGACTGGAACCCGACAGTGTGTGATCTTCTGTGCCTGGCTTCTTTCACTTTGCATAGTGTGTTCATCCATGTTGTAGAATGTATCTGTTCTTCGTTCTTTTTTTATGGCTGAGTAATATTCCGTGGTATGGTTATGCCACGTTTGGGTTGTTTCTATTTTTTGGCTATCATGAATGGTGCTGCTATAAACATTTCTGTGTAAGCTTTTAGTGTGGACATGTTTTTCATTTTGTATATATTCCTGCGAGTGGTATTGTTGTATCAGGTGGTAACTCTGTGCTTAACTTTTAGAGGAACTGCCTAACTTTTCCAAAGTGGCCTCACCACCTTACATTCCCACCAGTAATGAATGAGAGTTACAATTTCTCCAAGTTCCCACCAACCCTTGTTATCTTCTTTATCATAGCCCTCTTCGTGGGTGTGAGGTGATCCTTCCCTGTTGTCGTGATCTGCAGTTCCCTGATGGCCAGTGATGTTAACCATCTTGTCATGTGCTTATTAACCACTCGTGTATATTTCTTTGGAGAAATGTCTTATTTACATCCTTTGCCCATTGTTTAATTGGGTTGTATGAGTCTTGGTAAGTTCCAAATAAAAGTCCCTTATCAGGAGATAATTTGCATATTCCCTTGCTTTCTGCTGGTTGTCTTTTCACTTTCTTGATGGTGTCTTTTGAAGCATAAAGGTTTTAAATTTTGTGTTTTGGTTTTTTTTTTAAGATTTTATTCATCCGTTTTGAGAGCGCGAGAGCACGTGCACGTGCGCACACTAGCAAGGAGGAGGGGCAGAGGCAGAGGGAGAAGCAGACTCCCTGCTGGGTTTGATCCCAGGACTGCAGGATCATGACCTAGCCAAAGGCAGATGTTTAACCAGCTGAGCTACCCAGGCGCCCCAAATTTTGTGGGTTTTTTTGTTTGTTTGTTTTTTTTACACCTATCTAAGAAATCATTGTCAAACCCAAGGTCACAAAGATTTACTCCTGTGTTTTCTTCTAAGAGTTTTACAGTTTTAGTTGTAAACCTAGCATTTAGGTGTATAATCCATTTCGAGTTAATTTTTATATACGGGGTGAGGTAGGGTCATTATCTCATTTTAATAACATCTTTTTTTTTCTGATTATGGAGGATTGCATGCATATTGTAGAAAACCTGGATAAAATAGAATAGTATAAGGAAGAAAAGATGTCTGTCATGATTCTACAACCCAGACATACGTTGTTAACATTTTTTTAAATCTGTCCTTCCTGGGTTTTTTTCCACTTGTATATACTCACAGGCTTATGTATGTATGCACATATCTAAGTATTATCATAATGCATACTTACAATAAATTGCTTAATTGAAGTGTGAATCTTTAGTGAGTTATCACATAGTAAACATGCTTGCATAAGTACCACTCCCCTTGAGAAACAGAACAGTGTCATCATTCCAGAAGTTCTTTTCCTTCCTCCCAGTCACTACCTCCTCCCTCGCTTCCCATGGACATAGTTTCTTATTCTGTTTTCTCTAAAGTTTATTACAGCACGAATATTCTCTGATGTCAGTAAAACTTTGAAACGTATCTATCTCGTAGCTGCATCCTACAACCATACTGTCACTGACTCAGCCACTCCCCTTGAGGGCATCCTCATCTTTAGCCTTTAGTTTTCCTAGAGTCCTGTGAAGCATAATTCCAGGGGAATTGGGGGCGTTGGCAGAGTGGCTCTTTGGCTCTGGGGTGACGCGCGAACCCGTGTGAATAAGGTGATCTGTCTGTGTCTAGCCCTGTGATTGCCGCACAGTTTTCAGACAATCTGATTCGGCCATTCCTCATCTACGTCATGTCTGTGCCTGCTCTTGTGACTCATCTCAGCACAGTGACCCCTGAGGTAAGTGACTCTGTGATGTCCCCCCAGGTCCGTTTTTGCCTTTCTTCGTAGAAACTAGAGAGTAAATGTTTTCTCTGTTAATTTCCACTTCTCCTCCTGAGATTTCTTCTAAGCCAGTAGCCACCATAGGCACACTCAGGTTAGCAGGCCCGAGAGCCAGTTCTCATCTTTGTGCATTTCCTTCCTGGCCCTCGAGAGCACATTGGGCGCCCAAGTGTTCATCTGCAGGCCGTCGAGTTTGCGCTCTGGTGGGCAGCTCCTCCTTCAGCTCCCGCTCTAACAGTCTGCACTTGTTTGCAGCGCCTCACTGTTTTAGAATCTCATGACATGCTTCGTAAATTCATCACATTTTTAAGAAACGAAGATCGATGCCGTGATGTATGTGAAAGCTTAGAAGGATGCCATACGCTCTGTCTAATGGGTGAGTATCTGTGGCTGGAGTTGGACTGTGTTCTGGGCGTCAGGAAAAGTCCAAGTGTTTTTGTTTTTTTTACTGTTCTGGAGATCACGAGTTGTTTTTAGTAACAGTTGGAAGTACTTAAAAGACGCGTAATCAAATAGAACAGACGAGTAAAATTGAAAATCAATGGAAAATATATCCACCTGGCAACCTAGTGGAGCGACTATAAATGAATGTTAAAGTTCGGCCCTCAGCTTTGTGGCAGCCAAGGGAAAAATGAAAATGCGGTGGATCACCTGGATAATTCTCATCTCAAGAGAGAAAGATGGGCACAGTTGGGTGGTGTTTAGTTCAGGGTAGGGCCTGCATCATCTGTTTTCCATTTTCCTTGTAAATGAAGACAGGACAGAAGCAAATGGATAGGAGCATTTGAAATCAGCAGTGGTACGTAATTCTCATTGCTTAGAAGTTTATTTTACATAGAGAAAGGTTCTTGGGGCAAAATTTTGAGAGAGTTTATGATGAGAGTCCTCACACAAGGCATATTAAATAACTTAGGTGGACATTGAACAACAGTGATTTCCCAGAACATTCGGAGGTCCTTCCAAAGGTCATTTCTTACATTGACTCTTGATTTTCAAATCTTCGTGTCCTATCAAAGTGTTACGCTAATGAAAGATCACACACCTCTCCGTGTCTGACGTTTTACGTTACTTCATGTAATCCTCACATCGACAGTGGGTGATCCTTATTCCAGTCTTATAATGAGGAAACAGATTGGAGAGGTGAGTTGAGGGGCACGCAGCTCTCTGTGGCAGGGCCAGGATTCAAAGCCAGGCGCCTTTCCACGTGGAGTTTATACCTGCACATGGACGTGGCTATGGGAGCCCTGGGCAGAGAGCAGGGCTGTGAAGGTGATGCAGCGGGTCACCTGGGCCCACTGCACTCCGCTTTCTCTCTTTGTAGGCAACCTCCTGCACTTGGGCTCCCTCAGCCCCAGGGTGTTAGAGGAGGAGACAGACGGGTTTGTGAGTTTGCTCACCCAGATGCTGTGCTACTGTCAGAAGTACGTGTCCCAGAAGAAATCCAACCTGACACACTGGCACCCCGTTCTCGGCTGGTTCTCGCAATCTGTGGACTATGGGTGAGTCCCGGAGGCAAACCGCCATCTTTCCTGTCCCCTGCCTGCCTCTCACCACCTCCCCCTTCTTCCTTCCAGCTTGTGTTGTGTTGTTTGTTACAAAAGTAATATGCATTCACTGGATAAAATCTGGATAAAACCAAAAGAGAATAAGTGCCATCCCGTTATGGCACTACCCTGAGACAACCTGCGTGAATATCCCTTCAGTTTCTTTTTTTTTTACTTGTAAATATCAGCAATTGCTTTGAGGTCATCTTATTTTGTATTTAATTCTTTAATAAACTGTGAACCTCATTTGTTAATACTGTTTTCTTTTTCAATATTGCTTTTCCTGACTCCCTAGACTGCCATATTTTGGAGGTACTAAAATAAGCCACATGATTGAAAGGGGATAGAAGTCACCTCATCCTTTTCAAGAGGTGGAATATCAATTTAAAAATTTTTTATTACAGAACTCAAAAACATTAAAAATGCTAGGCAAGAAGAGAATGATTTAGTTAAAGGGCCATGATGAGTTTGAAAATGAAACCTGTATACCCTTGAGTGAGATGAGGCAGGTCTCAGGAGCGAAGGTGTCTGTGGCTCCCAGCTGTTTTCCTGTTCAGATATCTGCCTAGGTCCCTGGCAGCTGCCCTTGAGGCAAAGAATGAGGGCCAGGGAAGGAAATCCCCAGATTGTCTCCCTTTTCCTTGTGTCTAAGAGCCGTCCATTTGAGAAGACAAATGCCCAGCTGATGGCAGGCCCCCGTGTGACTCCCCAGCCTAAAGAGGGTGGAGCATGTGTGATTGGGACTCGGTGAGGGGGTTGTTGTGGGAGGCAGGAGGGGCTGGGGAGCACGTAACTGTGCAGCCTGGTCTGCTCTGGGGGGCTTTGGGCAAGTCGCTTCATCCCATTCTCCAATCCTGAAACACGGGGACAGTTTTCTCAGTCCCTTGGATAATGTTGTTTCAGAGGATCGAATGAGATGAGGTATGTCAAGGGCCTGCCTCTAGGCCTGGCCCATGCTCGTGGGTGGTGGCTGTTTCTCCTATGATGCTGGAAGTCCGCGGGAGCCTTCATGGGATGTAGAGCCAGGAGGTGATGAAGAGATTTCAGGAGTGAGTCTGAGGCTGGGGGTGCCACATGGAGTGGGGGAGGAAACTCTTGAAGGCAAGGAGACTCCTAGGAGACTCCAGAGACTTGCGGGCTTGGGCCTACAGTCTAGGTGTGAAGAAGAAGACAGTACAGCAAGCATCATTTAGCTTTTGTCGACTGGGTGGTAAATGGTTGGGTGGGGACTGTCAGGATGAAGAACAGAGACAGGGTGTCTGGAAGGACTGTACTGTGGGGAGCCTGGGGCCCTGGGGTGAGCAGGAATGCTGTCGGCAGCACAGGAAGCCTGGGTATAAGGCAGCAGAGAAGACAGAAGAGGTCAGTACCTTATGCCTCTAGGCCCTTGGTGGCATTTGTGGATCCTACTTTCTCTTCTTTATCCTCTTACTTGCCATGTTGAGTGGCAGGTCGTAGGCAGCCCTCCTAGTGGAAGGACCAGTGGGGAGCTGAGTGGGCTGTCTGTGTCCATACGTCAGGTGGGACTGACATGCCTGGTCTCCTGCTCTCTCCTAGCCTTAACGAGTCCATGCCCTTGATCACCAAGCAGCTGCAGTTCCTGTGGGGAGTGCCTCTGATCCGGATCTTCTTCAGTGACATCCTGAGCAAGAAGCTGCTGGAGAACCAGGAGCCAGCCCACGTGCAGCCAGCATCCCCCCAGAACGTGCTTCCCGTGAAGAGTGAGTGGCTGGGGCGGGCTGAGCCTATGGCTCTGCTTGGCTCAAGTGCAGCTCCTGCTGTCCCTGCGTGCCTGCTCCCCTCCGCTTCTGTGACACTCGAACGTCTCCCACACAGGTCTTAACACTGCTTCAACCGAGTTCACATTGAGCAGAAGAGCAACAGAAAACCCTTAGGGATAGAAAACAAGGACCAGGGAAACATAAATAGGTGAACCAGACCAAGATCATGTGTAGAGATTATGGGTGTTCCCTGAGGGCTACGGTGGGGATCTCTGAACTTCCATTTGGCTCTGAATTTCTAGTAGCTAGAATGAAAGGGGGTTTGTGGATCTTTTCTTACTCATTAACACGAAGAAGGAAGGCCCATTTCTTAGGGGAAGTAGAGCCTTTTTGAGTCCCTAATCATAAAAATCTCCCACGTGGGGGTCTGTACGCAGAGGACGCTGGGTCACTGACCCGGCCACCCCCACATTGCCCCTTTAGCTTAGTCATAGGTTGCATGGAAAGGTTTCTTGTTGCCCTCTCTGAGAGAAGTTCAGGAAATGCCGCTAACACAGAATTCGGTGGAGTCACCTGCCTATGGCAGGTTTCCAGGTTCAGGGTGACTTTTCTTCTGCCATCCAGCGTGGCGCGGAGCCCCGTAGTGCAGCTGTCCGTGAGCAAGGTCTCAGTGTCATTTCAGCAGGATGGAAATGTGAACAGGAAGGTCTGAAACTAAAGTCGAACACAACCCAACCCAAACCGAGTATCACTACTTGAGGTTGATGCTGATTCCCTCTGAAAGCAGAGAACTGGGAATCCCCCCAGGCCCCCTGCGTTTGTCTGTCTTCCCCTAATGTAGTCCTCTGCATTTTTACCCTGTGAGTTCTAAAGTCCAGTGGCCCAGTAAAAGACTCCCCTGTAGGAGTCGAATAGGCCCGGCTTGGTCTGAGATATTTTCTGATGTTTGAAGAGGTCTCTGGGTCGCACTTAAAAGGCCTAGTGTTAATGCTTTTCTAATTCATCCCAAAGCGATGACTTGAGTCCCAGCAGCCGCCCCGCTGTCCAGCCCAGGCTGTAAATCAGGCACTTTATTGAAATGCTCTTCACAGAGTGAAACTGGGCAGATGGCAGAACGTCTGCTCACACATTCCTTCTCCTCTCCATGCCAGATCTCCTGAAGCGCGCGTTTCAGAGGTCTGCATCCGTCCGGAATATTCTCAGGCCTGTTGGGGGTAAGCGTGTGGACTCTGCGGAGGTCCAGAAGGTCTGCAACATCTGTGTCCTCTACCAGACCTCGCTGACGACGCTGACCCAGATCCGGCTGCAGATACTCACAGGTTTGCAGTCCTGAGGCATCTGCTTCCATCTCTGACATTTGGTGGATGATTTTTCTTAGAAAAAGTTGATTTTTCTTCCGGCTTTCTTGGCTCAGAAGATAGGTTTTGAGGGAGGGTATTTTGGAGCCGTTCTTAGAGGTTGATACACCTCAGTTAAATGGCTCATGCTGACCTCGGGCCCAGCGCTGCCAGTTCGTTCCTGTGACCTGGCTTTTATGTCCATTGTGGAGTGCAATTTGCTTTCAAAAGTCCTTATTTTTTCTGAATAGAAAACTAGAAAAGACAAGAAAAAAGAAAAGCTGGACCACATTTAATCCTATAGTCGAAGGAGAAACACCTGTGCCTGAGTGTACCACCTCTGTACACGTGTGTTTAGATTGAAATACGCAGCATTTTATCATTGTCAGCAAGTTTCCCAAATTTCATTTATGTTGACCGCGTTGTATCTCATCACACGGATGTGCCCAATGTTTTCCTTCTTTGCCGAGCAAGGAAGAAAGTCGTGTGTGTCGGGAGCACAGAGTTTGGGCATTTGGGGCTTTCCCCTGCCATGCAGGACTTGTTCATATGAATTGGTGTGATGAGGACAGAAAGTCTGTAGGCCATGAAACTGTTAACTACATAAAGGGTTAAGAACTCTTCTGTTTCGTTTTACTTTTTTTTAAATTATAAATTGCCACTGCTTCTCTCTTTCACCCATATTTATTCATCTTCAGACGTGAACAGAGCACCTGTATGTGCCAGGCCCTGAGGGTGAAGAGGTGACTAAGACAGCCAGGGTCCCTTTCCCAAGAGGATTCTAAGAGTGGGGAGGCGAGCTGCAGGCAAGGGAAAAGAATATTTTCTGTCATGATGGGCTCTGTGACCGCGGAAGTAAGGAGACGGGTGGGCTTGGACTGGAGCTGGCCTTCCCAGCCTCAGCACTGCTGACACCTTGGGCCCAGTAATTCTTCGTTGTGGAAGCTGTCTTGTCCGTTGTAGGATATTTAGCAGCCCCTGGCCCCTACCCATAAATGCCAGTAGCGCTTCCCCCTCCCCAGTTGTGCCAACCCTGCCAAACACTGCCAGATGCCGCCTGGGGGGCAGCACGGTCTCCAGCTGAACAGCACAGGACTGGTGTGGCAGCGGGGTTGGAAGCAGGGGCCTTTGTATATGTTTTAGAGGCCGTGTCTACAGCTCTTACAGGTACACTGGATTTGGAGGTGTGAAGGCTAAAGGCTTCAAAGATGAGGCCAGAGTGTTGGCCCAAGCAGCCTATGTGCATGGTGGTACCCATTTGCCGAGCTGGAGACAACCAGCTAGGGGTGGGCTTGTGGGGAATGAAGAGTTCTATTTGGCTGTGATGAGTGTGAGGTGCCAAGCAGGCATGTGAGTATCTGGGGGGGTACAAACAAAGGGGTGTCATGTGAAGCCTTGGGCCCAGGGCAGCCTCCATCAGGAGAATGCAGAAGGAGACGAAGAGGGTCCTGGACCAAGCCTGGCACCCCAGCACCCACTGTGAGGGTTTGAGAAGCATAGTGAGTGACGTGACTTTGAGGTTATGGCCTGTGCTCTGCTTCTTAAGGTGCCCACAAGTTGAGGCATCCCCTGGAGTCCTAGTGAGAGCACCCAGAAAGAAGTTTTCTTGGCTTACTTGAAAATCTGTTGTTTTAAGAAGGAGATAAACTAAAGTGTTTGTAGAATATTCGGTCTGTTTAGCTACTGCAGAGTGGATTGTGAGGACGGCACACCGCTTTGCTCATGCTGCTCCCATGCACTTGGTGGCCCAGAGCCACGTGCTGCCCCCACTGGCAGAGCTCTCCGGAGCCCTGCATCTTCGCTTCTGTTGGAGTTGCTCCAGATGCAGCCCTGGCTGAATCTGTGTCTGAAGCTGGAGATACGATGTGAGCGTAGTTGCTCTTCCTGATTGTCCTGTGGGAGTACCTTTGTGGTCTCCACAGTTTAATTAGTCATTGTTTTTCTCTTGATCTATTTTTAAGTTATGAGGTCTCTGCATTCTTCTTTCTTTTTTGATTTCTGCATTCTATAACTACATTCTGCCACCTTGAAAATGTGAGCTCAAACCTTGAGGATTAATAACTAAGTGGGCGCTCCGTTTGTTTGCCTCCTGTACGGTTCCTTCACCTGCCACCCTGGTCTAAGCATTTATAGCGCCATTGAGTCTGTCATCCTGCCCCTGCTCTGGGCAAATATATCTTCCCCAAACAGTTCTTTGTTCAAAATTAAGTAATTCAGAGTGCTCTATAAAAGAGGTATTATAAGGACTCAAATATAAAGTGAAATATGAGGAATAATTTGAGGCATACACCTTACTGTGTATTCAGAGACACATGGAACTTTAGAGCTAGGCTCTTTGAGTCCATAGCTATATTAATAGACTTAAAATGTAGCAGTGATGTAGCCTGTGTGTCTGAGGCCTTGAAGCCATCAGGAGGCAGATCTAAAATGTCTTGTGCTTCGCCCAGTGTTAAATGTTTGTGGGACACTTCACAGGATCTCCACTGTAGTCATTCATTGCTTTCCCATTTTTAGCAGAGGTAGAATAACAGAAGTAGAGGAGGGGAAAGCTTTGCTAAATATAGGTGAACTTGAAAGATGGTTTAAAGCAGGGTCTGCAAACGACAGCCTGTGGGCCAAATGCGGCCCACCACTTGTTTCGTAAATAAAGTTTTATTGGAATACAGTCCCATCCAATCATTTACATATTATCTGTGGCTGCTTTTGTGCTACGCTGGTAGCTTTCAGTAGTGTGACAGGGTGCTAGGCCAGGCCCACACAGCCCAAAAAATACTTAGTCTCCAGCCTTTTCCAGGAAAAATTTGCTGATCCCTGATTTAAAATATAAATACTGAGTCAAACAGATGTGGGTTCTCTTCTTAGCTCTGATACTTATTGGCCGGGTGGTTTGGGGCTAATTACTAAACCTCTCTCTGCTTCGGCTTTTTTCTCTTATAAAACGGAGGTAACATTGGGTTTCACAAGATAGGAAATAATGCATGCAGAGTACTTAGGTCGGCATATGAAACATAGAAAGCACCCATGAAATGTTAGCTGTTACCGTGATCATTACTCTTGTGGTGATAATGATTTTCTCCGTGATGGCACCTTCTTTTGCACACGTTAAATGTCCACAAAGAAGTGTAAGCGTTTTATTCCCCCAATGGGTAGGAGAAACCGTGGACAGCTGGAGCCCCCACCTGAAGCTTGGGTTTCTCTATCCTTTTCCAGGTCTCACTTACCTTGATGACCTGCTCCCCAAACTGTGGGCGTTTATCTGTGAGCTGGGGCCCCACGGAGGGTTAAAGCTCTTCTTGGAATGCCTCAACAATGACACGGAAGAGTCTAAGCAGCTCTTGGCCATGCTGATGCTGTTCTGTGACTGCTCCCGGCACCTCATCACGTAGGTTGACTGCTGTGGGGCTCAGTTCCTTTCCTAGAGTGTGGAGAAGCCAAATCACAGCATCAGTAAAGAAGCCCTTGCTGATGTGATTACCACCATCGTTCGGACCTGTGGGGCAGGATCATTAAGAAAATTAGACTAGAAAACATTTACAATACAAGGTGGGCAACATGTAGTCGGGGTTCAGCAATTCTTAATTCCCATCCTTCCAGGGGAGCTGGGTCAGTACTCCTAAGTGCAGGCTTTGGGGTCTCCCAGAGCTGGGTTCAAGTCACACCTCCACCATTTACTCACTGGGTTAGGTAGTTACCTGGAAGTGTCCGGAGCCAGGGAACCTGGAGGCAAATCCAGGATTGGCCACTTCCCAAGACACCTTGGGCAAGAGGGCCTCGCCTCTCTGAGCCTCCGTTTTCTCCTCTGTAAATGGAAATAACAGTAGCACATGCCCTGGCCATGTGGTAAGGATTAAAAGAGGTAATGCACACAGAGTGCTTGGCACAGTCCGTGGCACACAGGAAGGGCTGTGATGTTTATTATCAAGCTGACCCTAGGCAATTTGCGTAACCTCTCTGAGCTTCAGTTTCCGTAGTCATAGAATGGGAATAATATTAGCAATCTGATAGGGAGTAAATGAGAAAAGGAGCATCAAGTTCTCAGTACAATGCCTGGCACGGAGCGGGGAATTAGCAAATGTGAGTCCCATTCAGTTCCTTTGTCTTTTAAGCTTAGGTGTCTACTTGTGTGTTTGGTATTTTTTTTAATTCCCTGTTTTCCCAAGGTTGGTAAAGAATCATAAGAGAGAAGGGACCCCGGACAGTTATGTTCAGGGTAGGAGAGGATCTGGGACATGTAGGTGGCAGATTCTGGATAAGAACATGGAGAGAGGGGCTCAGTGAACAGTTGGAGGTGAGCACAGAGCCCTGTGCTGCTGCTGAAGGCACCCGCAATGGCTGGGTCCAGGGTGATCTGAGAGCAAGTCGTGCTCCAAAGCGAATGAAGCAGTCTTGGGAAATTTTCACATGGAGCTGTATCTTAAATGATTCATTTACTCACACGTTCTTTCAGGCATTTATTTATTCCCTCATAAATACTTCTCAGGTACCTACTAAGTGCCACTAGTGGCTGTTGTCGATGCAGAGGAAGATTCCACGGCTCTCCTTGGTGGACACGGACTCTCAGCCAAGATTCCTTGATAGGCATGAGTTCAGGCAGGAATTAAGAGATTAAGAAGAGTGTCACAGTCGGATCCTTATGAATAAGAAAAATATAAAGGGGAGCTTCTCTCCATTGTAGTCTTGAAATTTTTACTACGGACAGTTGCAAATAAATAGAAAGTGGAGAGAATAGTAGAAGGAACCCCCCCCCCCACATGCCCATCCACAGTGGTCAGAATGCAGCCACCTCTGCTTGCCGCCCCCCCCACCAGCTCTGTCCTCTGCGTCACCCTGAAGCAGACCTACACATCCTGTCGTGTTAGCTATACATTTTATCTGAAAGGTAAAGCTTATTTCGTGAGCTTATTTTTGTTTCATCAGAGCTAGAGTTCTCCTATTTTCCCCTCTTTCCTCAGTGGGAAGTTGTGACTAATTTTCCATCTGATTTAGGATCCTTGATGACATTGAAGTTTATGAAGAACAAATTTCATTCAAACTGGAAGAGCTGGTGACCATCTCCTCTTTCCTGAACTGCTTTGTGTTCAAAATGATCTGGGATGGAATCGTAGGTAAGGTAACGCTGCTCGCCGTCATTTCAGCGATGCTACACGCAGGGAGGCCGCGCTCTGTTCCATCAACTGATTCTTAGCTTCATTGCCCATCACAGCTAATTGGAAAGGCACATTTAATCACGTAATTGGAAGTTTCACTTCTTCGCTCTGTGCATGGCCCCTTAAGGTAGTCATGTGCTTATGGGGGTCTTAGATCTCCCTTAAGGAGGTATGTATACGTGTGGAGGATTATTAATGATGAGGATTTTGCCCTGCCTCTCCTTTTGCTCCTTTGAGTTGATTTCCATGCTGTATCAGGGCGCACTTCAAATCAGAGTTCACCTCCCGAAGTGCTGTCAGGTTCACTACAAAGCTCCTTATGTTAAAAAGGTCTTCTAGAGGGGCACCTGGGTGGCTCAGTCGTTGGGCGTCTGCCTTTGGCTCGGGGCGTGGTCCCAGGGTCCTGGGATCGAGCCCCACATCGGGCTCCCTGCTCTGCTAAGAAGCCTGCTGCTTCCTCTCCCACTCCCTCCGCTTGTGTTCCCTCTCTCGCTGGCTGTCTCTCTGTCAAATAAATAAAATCTTCAAAAAAAGAAAAGAAAAAAAAAAAAGGTCTTCTAGATCACTCGCTAGTGGGAGGCAGCGTGAGTGATTGTGTCTGAGACACCCAGGTCCTGCAGACACTTAGAACATACCCAGGGCGCCTTTTAATTCCGTTGGTTCCGCATAAAATCCAGAGTGAGGGAGATGAGGAGATGAGGACCTTGGTGGGGCCTGGTGACAGGCAGAGACAAGAAGCTGTCCTCCTGGCCCCCCGCCTGCTCTCACCACCTCTCTGCGTGGGACTCTTCCATGTGCCCCACAGAGAACGCCAAGGGGGAGACCTTAGAGCTGTTCCAGTCCGTGCACGGGTGGCTGATGGTGCTGTATGAGCGGGACTGCCGGCGGCGCTTCGCCCCTGAGGACCACTGGCTGCGCAAGTGAGGAGCAGGGCAGGGGAGGGGGTTCCTAGAAGCCAGAGTCCCCTCGTCACGCGCTGCATGTGCAGACACTGAGGGTGATGAGAACTCATCAATGGTGACAGAGCCAGGCCCCATTTAGCAGATGGGGAGCAAGTGCTTGCTGAACCGAGCAGCAGGTGACCATAGTTCATTGGTGGTTTTTATCAGCAGAATGAGCAGGACAAAAACAACAGCTAGGTTTTTCGGGAATGGGCTGGGGAAATCCTCTTGCAACAACTAAACGTAAGATGTCTGCAATTTTTTATTAATGACATATCAGCTCTTAGGTTGTGGCACTCGAGTGGGGTCTGGCCGACGCTTTTGGTAAAGGGCCAGACAGTAAATATTTTAGGCTTTGCAGACCAGACGGTCTGTTCTGCAAGTACTCAGCTGTGCCATTGTAGCGTGGGAGCAGCCAGACACCCTGTGTAGTGATCGTGTTCCATGGAAATTGGTTTACAGAAACGACAGCAGGCTGTCGGGGCCACCCCCGCACTAGAGAATGGTTTTCGTGTTGTAATAACCCCAAACCCATGCCTTTCTTCTGAAGGGATCTCAAACCCAGCGTGCTCTTCCAAGAACTGGACAAGGACCGGAAGCGGGCCCAGCTGATCCTGCAGTACATCCCTCATGTCATTCCCCACAAAAACGTGAGTTGCTCTCGGAGCTGGGCTCCTGTGCATCTTTCTGTCCCAGCACACGGTACCTGACTTTCCCTCTTCGCTGTAGCAGTTGGAGAGAAAGAAATGAGCTCATTCACTCAGCAGATGTGAACGGTGATTGGCTCTTCTGCTACATCAGGTGTTAATACCAGTACAGAGACTGACGACAGTGGGAACTGGCAGTTCTGGGGAGGGGGGTGCGTGTTACAGGGATGGATGCTGTGGGGCCCAGACAAGGGGGCCTGACCCAGCTGGGAATAGGGGGAAGGGAGTCAGGAGAAGCGACCAGAGGCAGAAGCGGACAGTGGCTAAAGGCCTGGTTGACTGAGAGCGTGGTGCTCTTGGAGGGCGAGCCGTACGGTCTGGCTGTGGAAAATACAAAGGGGAGCCGGGAAACTGAGGAGGTTTGTAGAAGTTGGAGTCAGAAGGGCCTTGCGAACCAAGGGCAGGCATGTGGATTTTGATTGGAGTCATTGGAGTGTTTTCAGCTTCAGGGGCCCCTGGTCAGAGCTATGCTTTAAAGAGTTTCTTCTGGCGTGGGATGGAGGACTGGCGAGGGGCAGAGGTGTTACAGGAGTGGAAAGATGATAGAATCAAGAGAATGAAGATATTCAGAGGAGAAAGAGAGATGGATTTCAGGTGGTAGGCGTGTTTCTGGCTCGGGCTCCAGGGCGCTTGTGGGAGTCGTTTCCTGGGGTAGGAGCACCTGCGAGAGCAGGTCTGGGAAGTGCTGGGGAGGCCTGCTTTGAGCAGGCAACAGGTGAGATGTCCATGCCCCCTGAGGCCATTGGACAATGGAGCTGGAGAGAGACTCAGCATGTGGACAGCACCCAAATCTGGCTGCGTCCATAGCCATGGACAGGGTGGTCAGGGAGCCAGATGGAGTAAGACGACCAGGGACCTGTCCTTGGGAGCTCCAGCACAGGAGAAGACTAATCAGAGGAAGGGAACCAGCAACGCAGTGTCCCAGACCCAAGGGACTTGAGAGGCTTGGGAAGGCTCAGGTCCACCCACGTCCCCAGTCTGGAGTGACGCTCCAAAAGTGTCTGCTGGATGCCACAGCAATACGGGGCTCCTTCAGACGAGGCTCTTAGAGATCTTGGTGTGCCTTTCTTTTTTTTCCTTCTTTTTTGGCAAAAGACATTTTTAGAAAAGAACACAAGGCACGTTTTTGTAAATTGAAGCTCATTTTTCAGAGATACTTACTCCTCATTGCTCTCTGATATCGTTTTGACCTTGACGTTATTAACGATTGCCATTCTCCCTCAAGTAGCAATTTGCAAACGGATGTGGCTGTTTAAATTCTTGTTGCACTTGACAGCAGAGCCTCTCAGAAATGAAGGGATCTCGTGGAGATGACTTAGTGAAACGTGCCGCCCTCCCACCCTCCCCGCCCCTGGCCAATGTCCCTGACCTTGCCTCAGATGGAAGGCCTGCAGCCTGGCAAAGCCAACTGTGCTGTTGCTTTCCTCTGCCCAGTGATGGAACGTTCTTCCTCACCTGAAGCCGGGTGATTTCACTGTACCTTCTACCCTTTGGTCCTTGAACAACCACTGTGACAGTGGAATCTCTAAATCTTCTGAGATGCGCAGACGACCCTCATTTGCCTTCTGGGTCTTCTGTGTTCCAAGGGTGGCATCCTTCCCTTCTGTAACCACTCCGCATGGAAGTGGCTTCCAGCCCTTCATCTCCGGGGCCTCGTCCAGTCTGGTGCAGTCCCCCTGCAAACACAGCGCCTCACCCTGAGCCTGTGTGCCTGCGAAGTCAGCCCTGGACCGTGGCATTCCCGTATCGTGCGGCCTGGGATCTGTGCTCTGTGTCTCTGCAGTACACAGATGGCATGCCCGGGTGGCCCTGGATATTTTAAGTTTTTGAGAGGAGCACAGTGAGATCCGTCGGCCACTCTGTGAAGCACTGGCTCAAGCTCACGACGGCAGCATTCCTGTTGAGGATGTCCTCTTGGCTGAGTTTTAAAAACAAAACTAATTTTTTTTTTTAATTTCAATGTACACGTACTTTTGAAGTACAGCTACTAAGCCCTTAGCACACAAATACTTATCTTTTTTTAATACTTTATTCATTTGAGAGAGAGAGAGAGCAAGAGAAAGCACAAGCAGAGGGAGGAGGGGCGGGGGTGGGGGGGACAAGCAGGCTTCCTGCTGACCAGGGAGTCTGATGCGGAGCTCGATCCCCGGACCCTGAGATCCTGACCTGAGCTGATGGCAGACGCTTAACCGACTGAGCCATCCAGGTGCCCCATGCACGCAAAGAGTGTTTTAGGACCCTAGCCACCTTGTAAATGCCGCTGTAAGTATTTCTTTTGACCTAGGAGTGCCGTGAAAGTCCTTACTGAGCCTTTAGGGGTACTGAGAGCAAGAAGCCTGGGAACCTCTGAGATTAGTTGGCATGACTTGAGGGCTATAATCTAATCCTTCCCTGTTTTTCTTTGGGGAATTTTGCCAAAGATTGCCATGAAGGCTTTTTGTGCTTGGTTCATGAACTCTCTCTTTCCTGTCTCTTGGAGACACTTCCTAGTCCCTGGCCCCTGTCCTGATCCTGTGATGGCCCCGGCAGGTCTGGGAGGGCATGTGTGGCTCAGTGTTTCGGAGTGGTGAGGGCTCTGTCCCATCCTGATGCAACGTGTGCTGCCCTCGTGCTGACACGTCTTACTAGAATGCACAGGGTAACAGGGTCTCTGCAGTCCTGCCTGCTCTCTTGTGTCTGTCACCATGGCATCTGCTCTTAATGCCAGAACTCTCCCTGTTCTTGATCTCACTCAAGTGGGTGGCTCACAACGCCGTTCTTCCCTTCATGTTTTTAAGGGCCTCAACTCTGCCTGGTTCACACACACAGCACTTCATTCTCTGTGCTGTCTTACGTAGCTTTTACTCATCTGTGTGCGATTCATCTTCCGACTGGGACTTGAGGCCTTTCTCTCTTGTTTGGGCCTGGAAGGCCTCGTGCCCCGTGGGGTGGGCAGGGGCTGTGTGGTGTCATGGTCTGTGCGTGGGTGCTGGGTTTGAATCTGGCCCCTCTGTCCACCAGCTGTGGGACCTTGGGTGAGTCACTTTCTTCATCTGCACAGTGGAGACAAGGGTCCTTTCCCAGATGTCTCCTATGGTTGCTGAGGCCTCTCAGCCCCTTGAGAACTGCTTACAGTTGCCCCAAACTGTCTTCCGTGCCCCGTGGACATCAGGGCCTCATCCTGGGATTCCTGGGAGAGGCGGGCATTCCCTCAGCCACCTCTGCACCTCAGCTTCTGTGATTGAGGCCTCTGCTCCATCCTGGGTTCACCCGGATGGGAAGCTCTTCTTCTGCCTCGTGTTCAGGTGATCGTGCTAAATAAAGATTTGAGGCCAGAGGAAGCCGTTGTGCCCCACAGCCCACACAAGTGAAGGCCCTGTTCTGGAAGTCGGCAGTCCTTCCGCACGGACAGGATAGGCAGCGGTGCCCTTCACCCCCCATCACAGCCGCCCTCACTGTTGCTCCGTCTGTTCTTCCCCTCCATGTCGTCCTGAGACCCCCAGAGCTTCCGGTACTACTCAGAGCGCTTCAGTCCTTGTTTCTAGACTCGCCGACCAGCTACATCAAGTTGCTCTGCTGAGAAGTAACCCCTCTGCCAGATATGTTCCTCCTCCTCGGGAGGCCATTGGCGATTGCTTTTCCTGCTACAGCCATAGTTACTTCACAGCTGATCAAATGATCCAGTTTGAATGCACTAGCCTCCCCTGTATGCAGTTAAGCATTATTACCATTGTTACTGTTCTGACTGTCCTTGTTTGTATTTAACAAAGTGTTTGATTTTGGAGGGCATTCTCATAAAAAAGCAAACAAACAGCAGTGGTTGGATTTACTTCCTCATTTGGCTGACATTTGAGTGCTTTTACAGCAGTGGTTCTCAAACCCAGGATGGGACAGAGGGTCATGCTCTCCTGGAAGGGGCTTATCAGAATCTTGACCGTGGGGGAGAGAGGGTTCTTCTGTAACAGTAATTGAGAAATGTTACCGGGTGGGGGTGGGGGTGGGCTGCGGTGTGCTTGAGGGCACAGAGGATGCAGATGAAAGGTCAGGGGCCTTTATTCTGTGGGATAATTTTTTAAAATTTCTGACAGTGAAAAAAATTACCTTTGAAATGTTTCTGTTTTGTAACTCATAACATTGATTTCCTTTAAAGCAGGCCTAGCTGTATAAAGCAGCCTCTGTAACCTGTCCCGCCGCCAGGTTTTTATAGTGGTTGATCAACTGAACAAGAACGATTTTCTCCCAGACCATTGTTAAGTGGACTCTGGCTGCAGCCAGACTGTTCTTTCTGGGCCCTTCCTTCCTTGGCATGTATTCAGCTCTAATTTCTAATTCCAAGGTTGTTTTGGGGAATGTCTACCATTCTCCCCAGACCCTTCTAACCTGTGGCATCTATCAGAGCGTCCTATTCTGCCTGCCTCTCATGTGACTCGTTTCACTAATCCTGTACACTGTGTCTTTGGGAATCATCAGTTGTTGACCCAGTTTCTGGCCTCACCTTTGCTCATTTCAGAGAGTTCTCCTGTTTCGAAACATGGTCACCAAGGAGAAGGAGAAACTGGGGCTCGTGGAGACCAGCTCGGCCTCTCCCCATGTCACTCATATCACGATCCGACGGTCCCGGATGCTGGAGGTGAGGAGCCCATCACAAAGAGGTGTACTCTCTGAAATGCTGGATTTTTAGTGGATGATCTGTTGCCTCCAACCATTCTTTTCACTCTTCGATCTAATGGCACTGAAATCAAGGCTCGGGGCTGGAATGGGGCTGTCTGTCCCATCGTGTGCTCCGGAGAGCTGCTTGATTAAACATGACCTAGGTGCTGGGGACCCGCAGTGCTCCGGGGCTGGAACATGGAACACTTCGTGCTCTTTGCAGTGAGGACAGGAAGTGCTACGTGCAGGCATTCTCATGTCTGCAGACTCCCTTCTCCCTGGTGGACGCGTTGCCCAGACTCCCAACAGTGAATGTGGAGGCTGGAGTGTAGGTAGTAAGTTTACTGAGCCATACTGGGGGGTGCATTTACTACAGAACTAGGGGTTCTTCGTAGACAGGAACTTAGGAGAAACAGTGAAGTGGCCCACCTCAGCCAAACCCAGTGTCCAGTGTGACAGTCTGTGGCAGCTTATGTGAACAAGAAATAGGTGCCTGTCCTCAGAACACTTTATATGTCAGAAAATTGTGATAACTTAATGATTTTGTCAGAACACAACCCCGACTACCATCTGCTAGCATGTTGTTACGGTAAACGTACGTGCCTATGAGGTCACTGTGTGTGCGTGTGCCGTCCTGTCCCCCAGGGTTGTGTAGTGTGGAGCCTGCCCAAATGTGCTGAGCCTGCTAGTGACCAAATTGGTGACTGAACCCCGAGTCCACATTCCCAGGAGAGGCTGGGCTTGATAGAGTGGCCCGTGCTTGCTTTTTAGACCTTCTCTCTGGCTCCAGCCACAGCCCCTTGTTAGCATGTCCTGTGGCGTAGGGTAGTCATGGGATCTCAGGACAGCACATGGCCACATAGCCAGCCACCAGCAAATGGCACTGGCAGCTGCCCTTCCTCCCCCACATTTTCATTTTCCCCCTTGGGGCATTCACACTTCTTCCTGGAGAGCTGCTTTTAGTTCGCCTGAACACTGGCGATGGACATGGGGCTCTGCTGGGGAGAGGCTGCGTGTGGTCACCAGATGATGCTTTTGACATTCTTAAAATGGGAGAGAAGAAACTTAAGTGCCTACAGGGACCCCGCCAGTCGTGGGAAAGGGTCAAACTGGCTGAGTGTGTCCGCGCGGGAGCGTCTTGTTTGCATGCTACACAAAGTTCTTCGCTTCCACTGGGCCATCCTGCTTTTCTTGAAACACAGCCCTCGGTTTAGAGAGCTACTTAAGTAAAAGAGCCGCGCTTGTGTGTGGGCAGATGACTCCTGACATCCAGCCTCAGGGCTGGCGAGCAGTGGAGAGGGGTGGGCAGGTGGGGAACACGTACCCCCCCCCCCCCCGCCAAAAGAGGCCACCTCCACTCCGTCCCACCTGGCGGATTCAGGCTCCATCATGCTCTGGGTTTTTTGTTTTTGTTTTTAAAGATTTTATTCATTTATTTGAGACCGAGAGAGAGAACCCAAGTGGGGAAGAGGGGCAGAGGGAGAGGGAGAAGCAGACTCCCTGCTGAGCAAGGAGCCCGATGTGGGACTCAATCCCCAGGACCCCGGGATCATGACCTGAGCCGAAGGGAGACATTTAACCAACGGAGCCTCCCAGGTGCCTCTGCTCTGGGTTCCTAAGAGCAGGGCAAGGAGCTTTTATGTTATGAACAACTGACATTTTGTGAAGTGTCTGGAAGGTTAGATGACCCAGCGAATCCGCCGTGTGGGCCAACCAGTCTGCAGGCTTTGCTTTGACTCAAAGGGGAAAAAGCCCAGTTGTGTTCTCCAGCACTTTCCTCATCGGATGTGGATACTCCTCCCCTGTTACTTATGGTCCCCAGTCCCTCGCAGACGTGGCCGGCACCAACAGGAAGGCTGCGCTGGTAGAGACTGGTGTGTGTCCTGAGAGTGACAGAGTCCCTGGCTCCCTCCTCAAGTGTCATTGATTGTGGGAAACTGACCACATGTCCCGGTTACCCTGGGCCTGCTTTCACAAACACAGCCCTCAGGGTGTCACAGGAGGGGTGTCTGTCTTAGGTTCTTGGCCAAGTCCACTTTTCCTTTTATATTCTGTCTCGTCATGAGACCAATTGCTATTGTTCCTATTGACCTAGGAAGCGGAGAGGGTCACAGACTCCGTTACCCTCCTTGTTCTCATTACCTGCTGGTTTGGTTGTGAGATCAGGAGAGCCCAGCGGCATTTGTTTGACTTGGACACAAGAGGGCATCAGAAAGCTGATATTAGTGGCTCACATGCTATTCTGGCCTTTTATTCAGTCTCCTTTTCTGTGGTTTTATCGAAGGTGGCGCTTCAGTATTCCCCTTGCAAGGTGTTCGTCAGAAGTCTTGCGAGAAGGCTTCCCCTCACGGGGTAAACCGGGGCCAGGACCCTAGCATCTCAGGACTGGGAGGAGCCGTAAGACATCCTCTGCCCAGCCCTGTCCCCTCTGTCAAAGGCAGAACTGAGGCCAGAGAAGTTAAGATTCACAGTCATGTTCACTCAGGTCTCAGTGGGAGAGCTGGGCGTGGGAGCCAGCTCTCAGCCCCAGGTCAGAGTCCTCTGCATCTGCTCTTTGAGATGCCCCAGGGAAGAGAAATACCCTCCTCCTGCTCCCCTTCCAGAAGGAAGGACACAGATCTAGTTCTCGTGTAATGACACTCGTGCCCAGAGGGCGCAACAGGCGGTTTTGTCAGAGGAGGCAGCTGGCAAATTCCTCTCCACAGCTCTTCGAAGAAAAGGCCAACGTGGGGCTGATAAAGAAAAAGTGGGATTCGACTCCAGTGAATGTTCCTTAAGCACCTGCCATGTGTGCGGCCTTGTGCTAAGTGCTTGCACATAACACCATCTCATTTAATCTGCGTGATCCTGGCACCCCTACCAACGCGAAGTCAGGGGGGCATCATTTCAAAGCAGAATGGAGGAAATCCTGCAGGCAAGCAAGAATGTGCTGAAATCCTCCACCCATCCCCGACTCCGTGCCAAGATAATTACCATAAATGTAGGCAGAACGGTTTAACCATCTGCTGCAGCTGCGTGCTGACGTCCTGTGCTTTTCATCTCACTCCGTGGTCCTCAAACTTCTGCCTCTCAGGTGCTTCCCGGGACTGCGCACCCAAAGCCTCTGCCTTCCAGAGATCGTTATTACTAGCTCTCTAACTTGGGAGCTTAACCCAGAGTAAGATTAGGAGCCGCCAGGGAATAGTCCTTTGCATCACAAGGGAAATAGGATCAGTAGGAAGGTGGCAAGAGTTCACCAAAGCCATTCTTACCATTCTGGCCCCGTGTGCTTTGTGACAGAGGACCAGGCTGGCAGGCAGGTGGCTGCCTTAGAGATCGTCTGTTTCATGTTAGCAGAATGTCTGACGGCACCACGGCTGTCACTAGGAGGGAGACCTGCGGGGCGGCCTCAGTAGGATATTGCAGTTGATTCACAGCTTACATGACTGTATCGAAAGAGCTCAGTTGTACCCTCAAGATGGGCCGTCTCGTATTGGACCAGAAGGCTCCTCCCTGGCCGCTGTCTTGTCCAACGCTGCTTCTGACGGTCACTTCTCGAAAACAAAAACCTGACCAGCTTGCTTATAGGCACCCACATGCTAGGAACACAGGAACACAGTAGGTGACAAAACCAGGAGCCCGAAGACCTCAACAGCTTAGAATTGAGAGGCAGATGAAACAAGATAATTGAGTACAAGAACTCCAAAGCCGCGTCCTCGAGTTCTGCGTGGGGGGTGCTGGATGGCTGCATGCCTCACAGGCTGGCTGCCAGCCGAGGGTGCGCCGGGCTTCTCCCCGCTGCCCTGCCTTTTGTGGGCCCAGCGTCACTCCTGCACCATTGTCCCTGCCATCTGTCTGCTCTGCCACCAACAAAGATCTTTCTGAGAAAGCCAGTCATGTCACTCCCTGCCTGGACTCTTCTGTGGATTCCTGCTGCCCTCAGGATGGACCCTAAATTCCTCAGCCTGACTCACCCAGGCCTTTCATGATCTGGGGAAAGATACCAGGAGTTAAGGTGTGGGGGTATTTTATTTTTCATCTCGTCGTGTCTGAGTTTGACTGATTTTTTTTTTTTTTACCATGAGCTAAATAAGCTAGTCTTTGCATTAAACTAGGGTGGGACCTTGTCCCGGTTACTTCCGTCCTTTGTTTGATGGTCTGATGGCCAGGAATGTGTCACAACTCATCTCATCCGGTTTCCACGTTTCCGTGCTCTTTGTCGTCTCGAGGGCAGCCTCCCCTTGCCACAGAGCAGTGGAGCAACAGCACCAAAATGAGTTTTCCTTTTAACAGTCTCATTTAAAAGCACGTGAGAACTGCCCATCCCCGTACCCCGTGTCCTGACTCACGTGTTTAGTAACGAAGCCGGGAAGGCTTCACACAGGGGAGCTGGAACCTTGGAGCGGCAGCCGTGAGTTAGGCAGAGGGCCTCCCCCTCCTAATGGGCTGCCATTCTACCTTCGGCAGGATGGCTACGAGCAGCTCCGGCAGCTCTCCCAACACGCCATGAAGGGCGTGATCCGCGTGAAGTTCGTCAACGACCTCGGGGTGGACGAGGCAGGCATTGACCAGGACGGCGTCTTCAAGGAGTTCTTGGAGGAAATCATCAAGAGGGTTTTTGACCCGGCGCTCAATCTGTTCAAGGTATTTAAGGGGCGTGGGCACAGGGCTGACGGCTGCCTAATTCTCGGTGACGAATGAGAAGCGAAGGGCCGGGCATGTAGGCTCCCTGCCTCTCCATCTCTCCTTCTCCCTTGCAGACAACCAGCGGGGATGAGAGGCTCTATCCCTCGCCCACGTCCTACATTCATGAGAACTACTTGCAGCTTTTCGAGTTTGTGGGCAAGATGCTGGGGAAGGCCGTGTACGAGGTAGGCACAAGCAGGAGCGTCGCACCCAGAGGAACGAGATGCTAGAAGTCCCAGGGACTTGGTGCACAGTGTCGTGGCCAGGCCTAGCCACATAAAGGCCCTGTCTTTAGGATGGAGCCCAAGAAAGAGGACGAGACCCAAGATTACTGTACAGAAATGGTGCTTTCCACGTAGTATGTCATTTCCTTCTCCCACCAGTCTTGTGGCCTGGCTGCTGCTGTGCCGGTCACCTCCCAGTGACAACCTAGACTTCGAGAAGTCACTTGTCCAGAGTTCTCAGTGCTAGTTAAGCGGTAGAACCCAAATTCAAACCCAGGCTGGCCTGGTCCAGTTGTCAGAGGGCAGCGTACTGTGGGGTGTGATAGTTGTGACATCTGTTTTCTGTAGTTATGGGAGTGAGTGCTTCAGAGCAAGCCACCGGCGTCCCGGTGTTGCCTGCAAACCAGAACAGGACAGCAGGACAGAGCCCACAGCTCCTGGTCGAGACTGGTGTTCCCCAGCTAGCCGTATGACCATGCAAGCACATTCCTTTTTCTTCTGTAGGCCCTCCTTGTCAGAGAAGGGGGGGATAATAAAAGCCACGTTACTGGGTCACTGTAGATAGTAAATGAGCTAATACGAAGGGTAAGACCCTTCGTGGTGCCTGGCTCGTCGGTCCCGTGGAGTCAGGGCGGCTAGACTTGTGCAGGTTCCCGGTGAGGCCCACACAGCTCCCAAACCTTGTCCGCTGCGAGCCGGGCTGGGAGAATTCCCTCCCGGTGGCACTTGGTCCCCACCCTAAGGGTCCTGCTCCACAGGCAGGAAGTAAAGCTGCAGCAGGAGCTTGTGGCCATCACAGTGGGCCCCAAAACTGCCTGAGCAGCCCTCATCTCTCACCTGGCACAAGCCC
This sequence comes from Ursus americanus, assembly GCF_024610735.1. Classification (NCBI taxonomy): domain Eukaryota; kingdom Metazoa; phylum Chordata; class Mammalia; order Carnivora; family Ursidae; genus Ursus; species Ursus americanus. The sequence goes on along the minus strand of NC_142156.1, from coordinate 7,949,435 downwards.
TAGGGAAGACAGGGTGCCCTCTGAAGGCAGAGCCGGTGGCTGGGGCAGATGGAGGGAGGGCGGGAGAGAGACCATGTGGGCGCGACCATAATTCTCTCTGTGTCTGTGGCCTCTGTCCCCGACCAGGGTGCGGTCAGATGCCCCATCTGCGTCCCTGCCCAGGCTCCCTCAGGCTGGCCCCTGCCCTAGACTGGTTGGGGGTCCTGGGCTCCTTTTCTGTTTTCCATATCTGCAAAATGGAGACTGTTTCTCAGTTGATTCCCATTTAGAAAAGAGATCCCATGAGGATGTACCTGGCCATATGCTACATTTCTCTTTTAAACATGTAGCTGTGATAGGCCCAAAAGAGTTGGGCCAGCCAAGAAGCATGACTTTGTGGCTTCTGTGAATATGCTCCCCCGTTCCCTGGGCCCAGTGTCTGTCTCCTCCCTCTCCAGCAGTAACGACGCGGAGAGAAAGTAGGACATGCTGGGCCCCGTGTGAGGAGCAGAGTGCATTAACTCATGTAACCCTTGCAATCCTCCGACACAGGCCATCATCCAGTCTGAGCCCCTGTCCCTTCCAAATCTCTCTGACTTGCGTACTTCTCTCCACCTAGAACAATCTGTTCTCCCCAGTGTTCTGCAGTGGTTTCCTTGCTGTATCCCTGCCTCCTGTCTTCCTTCTCTGGTCCGTTCCCCATGTCAAGTACAAACCTGGCACTTCTCTGCCTAGAGCCCTCCTGGGGCTCCCTGCAGCCCTCCAGTAGAGTTCAGACTCCAGGAGACTCCTCCTGACCTGGCCCCGATCCCTCGCCTCCGCTCCTTCGCACACTGTGCTATGGCCAGAGACCTCTGTGATCCGTCCCCGGGGCACGCCTGTGGGGCTCGTACGAGAGACCTTGTGCTCCTTTGGTCTAGCTTTGATGGGTCTTTCCCCGGGAGGCTTCCCCTGCCTTGTCTCCAAGTGAGAGCCAATGCTTTGCATTCCTCTCTGCCCTGCTCGTTTAAACCGTAGAACTGGGAGGCTGTGCTGGTCCCCATTTACAGATGAGAGAGCCGACGTCCTGCAGCCAGGCAGCAGAGCAGCTGGGGTTGGATCCCTGAGCTGTGCAGCTCCGAAGCCTGTGCCCTTAACTGCTGTGCTGTGACGTCCCCAGGAGGCTCTGGATGGTGTTGAAGGGTCGGGGGGTACTGGTCTCCACGTGGAAAGTTTAGGAAGCACCTAGCAATGTCCTTGGCGACCTGGGAGCACCTCTGCAGCGCCACCCCAACAAGGTCACTGAGATGGGATCCTGAATGGCAGACGGCAAGCTTCTGTCTCTCCTTTCGCAGGGCATTGTGGTGGATGTGCCCTTCGCGTCCTTCTTCCTGAGCCAGCTGCTCGGGCACCACCACAGTATCTTCTACAGCTCTGTGGACGAGCTTCCTTCGCTGGACTCAGAGTTCTATAAAAACCTCACTTCCATTAAGGTCAGTGTGGCATGGCGGAGGGCGTAGCTGCAGCCTGGTGTAAACTCAGTGAAGTGAAGGCCTCAGGGTTTTCGTGTGGTGGGAGGCAATTGCCTGCTCTGGTACAGGGGCCAGTCTGTAGCCACAACGGGCCCCCATATCCCCTTGTGGGCACTTCTACCTCCTTCCTCACTGTGATGAGTAGCCTTTCCCTTTGCTTCAGGCTGGGTGGCAGCCATAGTGATCCTTCCCACGTAGCACCGTGCAGGAGGGGAAGTGTTAAAGCTTTTAAGGATATGGCCTTCCTGGTCCCAACTCTTGCCCCTTCTCTGTTACATTAGCGTTACGATGGGGACATCGCTGACCTGGGCCTGACTCTGTCGTATGATGAGGACGTCATGGGTCAGGTAGGTTGGCCGAGCAATTCTTTGCCGCCCTCTGCTGGCTTCCTGGGACCTGCCCCACTCTTGGTGTTTTCCCCAGGAGAAGGTCTACAAACCGAGGCTGGCTGTCCTCTGGTGTCTGGCTCCCTCGCCCATCCCCCTACTCCAGCCTCACCAGCAAGGGGGGCGTTCCCCCTTCCATTCCCAGGTGACCTGGCCTTTGCCTGCTTGGCCCTCGGAGAGCTCCCCACAGAGACCCTGCTTTGCTTAGATCGCACTGTGGGTCATTCCTGATGGAGGCTCTAATTCCCCATTTGTAACATTGCTTTTCGTTGCCATGGTGATGATTAGTTGTCACACACGGAGGCTTCTGACTTGCGAGGGGAAGAAGCCACCCGAGAAGTGCCTTGAACAGAATGCAGTCCTTGCTCTTGCTTGTCATAAAGAGCAGAGCAGGAAGAAAAGACCCTTGACACTGTGGCAGCAGAGGAGTCTCCTCCCGGAGTTTTCTTTTTGGCTTTTCCCTGAAGTGCCCTCCGTGCCGTCCAGTGATGTCCCAGCAGACACCTGCGTGAGTGAGCCTCGGTGCACCTGTGTTCTGAGGGCTGCGGGAGAAACCGGACCTAGGGCTTCGTAGTGCAGAGCTGGCTCTTGGAGCCAAGCCTGCATCGCCTCCGAGAGGTCACTCCGTCTCCCCGAGCCCCGCTTCTCTTATCTCACAAAAGTACCTTTCATGAATGTGAGTCCCGGCTGGGGCCAGCGGGACGCCGTGAACACCTGAGGAGCCTGTGAGGGAGGGTCCTCCTCCTTCTCACAGAGCTGTTCTCCGAGGTTCTCCAAGTAGTAGCGCATGGACGAGGCGCTCCCTGGAGCCCTTTCTGGGAAACACCAGGCTGGGGGCTTGCCAAAGGCCCTTCCAGCTCAAGTCCTCCCAGTTGCCTTCAAGGTGTGGTCAGCGGTGGGACTAGAGGCCACAGTCGCTCCTTTCTTCATCATCAGAGACCCAGGATATTCTGTTAGTAGAATTTCTGCTAAAATTAGCTTTAAAATTATGCATTCTTTGATTTTTAGGTGACCCCCCCCCAAAATGCCTGAAGTTGAGGAAAATACTTGATTCTATGGTTTTCAAATCCAAAGTCAGATTTTGGAGCCTTCCTCCTGAGAATTTTCTTTTCTCATGATAAAAATAATGCAAACTGCTCACCACAGATTCTGCTGTAAGATGAGCACAGGACATGAAAAACCTGGTTACAGTGCCACTGCCAGGAGAGCGCCACTATTAATGTGTCGTCCGTGTTTTCAGACTTTTCTCTCTGGGCGCCTATATAACTGATTTTTTTCCAGAAATGGTACCATACCATGCGTGTTATTATGTAATCTGTTTTCTCATCTTCTCAACAAATACACATTTTCATCTTATATTTTTAATAGCCACACGATATTCCAGGGTAGGGTTGTACCAACATTTATTTAACTGTGCTCATAGTGCAAACACGGTCCTCTCTATGACGTCTTGGCGCCTCAGTACAAATGTCTGCATGAGGATCGGGTGAGAAGAAACCTTCCATATTGATTGTGCGGGGTCTGCTTGTTGATCTTTAAGCCCTGGCTTCTTGTGAAAATGATTATTCCCAAACACGTCCCATCTTACTGTGTCATTATTATGGATGTCGGCGTCGGGCCCTTTCATCTTCAGGAAGCCTTATTTCCCCGTTAGAATTCTCTCGAGTAATTGCTCCCCATCTTCTCCCCCAGCTCGTTTGCCATGAACTGATTCCTGGAGGGAAGACCATTCCTGTTACAAATGAAAATAAGTGAGTATAGCAATTAGATTTTTAAGGTCAGCACTTGAAAAGACTTCATTCTGGCTCTCCGGTCTTACTTTGAGAATTTATTAAGATAGATTGAAGTAGAAAGAGGCCATAAATATCATAATGGAATTTACTGGTTACAGTTCATAGGCCAAAATTGTATTAAATTCGATTTGCAAAATAAGAATTGACAATTTATTTTTTGCAGTAGCACATCTAAGGTCAGAGGCACCCAGGCCACGGTGTTCCTAGGAATTTAATGACGGCTTGAGATGCAGACAAATGGATCCTGAGCCGCTCCGGCACGTAGTCCTGAACCCAGAGGGCACGGAGGCGGAAAGACACCTTGGAGGGGCAGATCATTTTGGAATGATAGCATGTGGCAGTTGTATAAACGCTGTTCTTGAGAACACACAGTGATGAATTCAGATGCCACAGACAGGCCCTTAGACGTGGGGGGCTCGGAGGCCCGGCAGCTATTGTCACAGATAACAGGCTTTTAGAAATCTATCATAAATGTCACCCTCTTTGGTCCCTAGAAGCAAAACTCCTCAGTGCACTGTCTCCACCCGCACTGTTCTCACCTAATTAAAACAGTAGAACTTGGCATGAGGAGTAGATACTGGCCCCTCTGTCAATCTATCAATCTTCTGCCGCCAGGCTCAGCTGAGCAGCTGAACTGTTAATCTGACCCTCACTCTCCCAGTGACAAGGGAGAGCTCAGTCCCACCTGGTGAGTCATTTGGATCAGAGGCGCGTTGCGGCCCGAGCAGCCTGGCCCTCTCGGGTCAGGTGGTGGGGTCAGTCTGCATGCTTGTGGAGCTTTTGTTTAGACTGTCAGTGTGGGCAGAAGAACAGGCCTGATTCTCCTCATGATTGAAAGACCCCAGTTTTGACTCCTGGCCACGGGGCATTAGTTGGACAACTGACAAAAGAGCCGGGAGCTCAGGTTGGGAGGCGCTGCCCGGGGGTGTGAGAGAGCAGGGGCGCATCCTGTTGCTTCCTGCCGTGGGCCTCTAACCATCCCTTCAGGGGGCTTCTGTGAGCTCACGCGTGTAAGATACCTTTCAGGACGTCTGGCTCAAAGGGGGGGCCTCCAAAAATGAGAGCAGTGAACATGACCAGTGTCAGCGATGTGACATGCCCCATAGAGCCCACCACCCCCAGATCGGCCGTGTTTCGCCGGGCCTGGCACGGGGGTGATGGTGGGAGCGGCATGGATCACAGCCAGAGGCAGCGGGCCGACGCAGCCTGTGCTGGAGTGAGACTCCTGTGCTGCCTGGACCTATGTGGAAAGCCGCTTCACAAACTCTTACACGTTCTCAGCAAAAAAGCTCAGCATAAGGGCAAGGGGATTCGGTTCGGCAGACAATCTTAAAAGGCCTGGAGACGCCAGTTCTGCCCTCCTTAGGGGTGATATTTGGTTTTGCACTTTCTGGTGGGCGTTAAATGGAGAAGTCCTCCAAAGTGCCCCTCTCTCTTTTGGTAAAATAGAACAATATCAGCAACCTGCTTCAAAGTGTGCACGAAAGGGTTATCGATAATGGAAAAAGTCGTACTTAAGTGTCTCGATGTGCAAGTCTGCTGCTGGATAATTTTTTTAAATAGGCATATTTTCAAAGTCAGAAATTCAGGTCTGAGCACTGTGGGGTAAAATTTTTATTTGGACTGTGCTTATTTGGGATTTGGGGAGTTGTACCTGGGCTGGGCTCAGGTTCTTTGCTAAGAAATCAGTCATGCTAGCAAGCCTGGATTTAACCTGTTCGGAAGGTTTGCATTGTATTACACAGTCGTAGATGAGGTCATTGTGCTCAGAAAAGCAGGCCCAGAAGACCATCTGCTTGGAACTGGTGTTAGTGCTCTGACCTCCCCGATGAACCTAAGCGCAAGCCGGCTGCATTTGGTCACAACGTTCTGCAGGCTTACTTTTCATGGCTTAGAGTCTTGGTCCAGATTAGCAAGGCTTTGATGGAGGTTTCATCATGAATCCATTTTTTCTCCATTTTAAAGCTTACTGGAGGACGGAATTCTCTCTTAATCAGATGAAATTAAATAAAAGTCCAGAAAGCACCCTCTGTACTGAGCAGGGCCCTCTCCTTACCTGGAAAATGTCTCACTTGGGTTCTTGGTAGGGTGGGAGTTCCCCGATGTCTGACCCACTGGTTTTGGGGGAGGAGTGAATGAGGTAGCGCCCTTGAACGCATATGCAGTGGCACGTAGCACGCCGTTCAGGAGGGCCAGCATCACCGTCGTCATCATTCTGGTGAAACGCCCCGGTACCATCGGTGTGTTTGTGAAGTGGTCCAGAAACGACTGGACTCCTCTTTCAGCGCACTGGTAGCAGCCCAGCCTGGCCCGTTAATTCCCGTTGTTTTCTCCCGTCGGCAACAGGATTAGCTACATCCATCTGATGGCGCACTTTCGGATGCACACGCAGATCAAAAACCAGACGGCCGCCCTCATTAGCGGATTCCGCTCCATTATCAAGCCCGAGTGGACCCGGATGTTCTCCACCCCTGAGCTACAGCGTCTCATCTCCGGTGACAATGCTGAGATTGATCTGGAAGATTTAAAGTAAGGAGCGAGTGGGGGAGGTGAAATCTTCCGGCCTCCTGAAGAGCGAGCTGCCCCCTTGCTGGGCTCCTTCTGTTTCAGGAGCCCACCTGCAAGTGTGCTCCTCCCTGATCACTGGGTGATTCGCTCTGGAACAAAAGCTCCCCCACTTGTCTGCCTAGAGACTAGGAAGTGGAAGTAGAGACTAGGCAGGTGTCAGGACTGCTAGGCTCCCCAGAGTTCTGGGAAATGGCAGTGCAGGATCTCCCGTTAGCTCCTGCTCGGGAGTCACAGGGCCAGCTCTTGAGCTCCCCACCTGTTCAGCTTCCAGGGACATGGGTTATGAAGGCATGAACTTCTGCCTTTAAGAGAAGTCAGGGGCACCCAGGCCTGCGAGAGTTTGCTGTGCCACTTGGCTAAATCCCGTCCCTGCCTGGGTCTGTAAGCGCCCATTGGAATGTGTGGCTGAGCCCATTTTCTGCATTGTTTTCAGGAAGCACACGGTGTACTACGGTGGCTTTCATGGAAGTCACAGGGTCATCATCTGGCTCTGGGATATTCTGGCCTCCGACTTCACACCCGACGAGAGAGCCATGTTTCTGAAGGTATTTTATATGTTACGTAGATGCGTGTTCATAGATATTCTCATAAACCTAGAGGCCACTTGATGTAATAATTTATACTGAGAAAAAATGATCAAGAGGACCTCCTGTCATCAGCATATCCTTCCCGTAGGCCCCCTACATGGTAGGTCATGCAGTAACCAAACAGACTCGAGGCAGGGCCGAGTCACGTGGGCCCAGGAGCTGCTGTGTACCCCTCTGCAGAGACAGGCCTGTGTGGGCTTGAGCTCATTGGGCTCAGCATTCTGTCTTCCCCTTCGCTGGTGCTGGCCTTGCTCACATCTCATTTCTTCCTTCCTTGTAGAAGTAAATGGTGTTTATTACCTTAAAATACAGAGAAGCAATTTTTTTTTTTTTTAGTTTTTTTTATTTTTAAGTAATTTCTACACCCAAAGTAGGGCTCCAACTTATAGCCCCAAGATCAGGAGTCACATGCTCCGCCACTGAGCCAGCCAGGTGGCCCAGATAAGCAAACATTTGATCAGTCTCATTCCTACTCTCCAGGGACTGCCTCTGTGTACCCTTTTTCTCAGTAGTGTGAAACAGGCAGTACCACACATACAATGTCCCAATAAAACACACGTGCTTGAGTAGGCTGCTAACAATGTGTATTTTTGCAAACAGAGTGGCTGACATTAACCGGTTCCCTTATATTGATGTCTTTAAAGTTGTAAATGTTCAAAACATTCCCCCCGATGCCACCATGTTGTTTCCTGTTACTGACACTGGCAAAGCGTTTTATAGGACACTGGATGACATACGCACTTGTCTGTGTGTTTGTTACGTACTTATGTATTTTTATAAAGATAGAATCATCACTTTGCCACTCATTCTTCTATTTGATATTTTATCATGAACACTTTGCCGTATTCTGAGGGTAAATTTAAGTGCCTTGAAATATTTTCCTTTAGACATTTGGGCTTCTAGAATGGTCTCCAGTGACCTCAGTTGTTGAGGTAACATGAACAGTATCACCACCAGTTGAAATGACAACGGGTTTTCTTTCTCCTTGGTTTGTCATTCTAAGGAGAGTTCATTCCCATCAAGGAGGCCCCCACTCCTAGATGCAGAAATGCCCAGGTCATCCCTACAGGTTTTGAAGGACTTGGCGTAGGCAGGTAGACATGATCCCAGAAATTATTATTATTTTTTTTAAGATTTTATTTATTTATTTGACAAAAAAGCCAACGAGAGAGGGAACACAAGCAGGGGGAGTGGGAGAGGAAGAAGCAGGCTCCCAGCAGAGCAGGGAGCCCGACGTGGGGCTCGATCCCAGGACTCTGGGATCAGGCCCTGAGCCGAAGGCAGACGCTTAACGACTGAGCCACCCAGGCGCCCCAATTACAGAAATTCTTAAGAGAACCAATTCCATTTTTCCAGCAGCGCCTCTTATAGGCAAAACCCTCCCTGGCGACCCGTAAAACCACTCCCCCTGCCTCTCCTAGAAAGACACTGGAGAGAGCCAGTATCTCCTGTGTGCAGTCTGTCCTACACAGCGGGCATGTTTATGTCTCTGGAGAGCCGCTCTCCAGACCTGCAGTTCCTGCAGACAGGCCCCAGGGTCGGTGGGAGACACAACTGTTGTACAGGAGTGGGCCTGACTGCGCTTTCTTTAGCTGTGACGCTAGCAGATGGCAGCTTCCTGTGCCCTCTCTTCCTCCTCCTCCCATCCCAGGGGGATGAAAGCAGCACTCCATCCATTGACCAGCCCCGTCTTGCAGCGCACAGCAGGTCTGAGCTGCCTGAATTGGGATAGGCACGGGCCCTTCTGGGTCTGTCTCATCATCCTTAAAACGGAGCGAATCACACAGCTTCCTAGAGGAGCGATTAGGCGAGGCCAGGCCCCAAAGCGCTCAGCACAGTGCTCAGCCCTGCTTTCTTAATAGGCACTGCTGCTATGTTTTGGTTGGTGGAAAATAAACTACTGGGTAGTAACATTGATACTTGGTGTAAAAACGGCTTTTTGAAATGTGCCACACAAAAACTCTTTGGATGCCCTCAGGAATCTCACAGCCATTTAGAACACTGTTTCAGTGGTAATATTTATATTAAGACACACACACTCAGCTTGCCGTGGACTTTTGAAGCACAGCTTGGTGTTGTAAGTAGCAGGCCCGTACATCCCCTGGAGAAGGGAGAGCGTTTTTAGCTGATGTTCAGTACTGAAAGCGAATGGTTTCTTAGGACTTGCCTCTGCAGGTTTATCACTTGGATTTCTGAGTCGGTCCGATTCCTCTGTGCAGGCATGAGCTGGCACGTATGGGGAAATAACACAGGTGCTACCATCTGGATGATGCAAGGAGTCCCAGGAGTGTAACAAGGGAGCACAGCTGGCTGCCCAGAGGCCCCATTCCCAGTGTCTGGGCATTGGTGTGCCCCTCAGCCTTGCTGGCACTGGATGCCTGATTGTTGTCTGCATGCCGCGGGCAGACTTGTCTGTCAGAGAGGGGCCTCCGGGAGCCAAGCTCCCAGAGACTGCTCTGTGACCCAGTGCCGGTGCACACCTTCCCCTGGCTGGCTAGGAAGCCGAGCAGAAAGCCAGGTGCGAGGGGAGGGGGGCCCTCTTCCGTGCCATGCTTAGGGGGCATCACCCTCTCTCTCTGCCCAGTGTTCCCATGTGCGGTGTCTCTCTACGCAAGGGCCCGCGTGCCAGTCCCACTGAGATCAGTCCTGTGGTGGGGGGTTTGTGGTGTTCCCGAGCTCTTCAGCTGCACATTCTCCACCAGCTCCTGGGTTGATGCATACAAGCGACTGGTCCCATCCACTGGTGTGCCTTTCATGTGTTTGAACCTTCGAGAGCAGCACCCTTTAGAGAGATGTGAGACGTGTACCAGTTCTTGGGCCAAATGCACGGTCTGTCACTGTCCTGCCATACCGTGACTGGAGAAAGCAAACAAGAGCAGCTCGCCTGCCTGGGGCCTGTTGCTGAGGGAACGAGAGCCCCACTCTGTCCCCTCAACCTGCTTTGTGTTGCAGTTCGTGACCAGCTGCTCCAGGCCCCCGCTCCTGGGATTCGCCTACCTCAAGCCTCCCTTCTCCATCCGCTGTGTCGAAGTGTCAGATGACCAGGTACCGCAGTGGGGGGAGAGGCGGCTGCTCTTGTGGGGTTTGCTGTGCCCGTTGGGTGGAGCCTTCACGCGCTCTGTGTCCGCGGGGCAGGCAGCGCAGCTCCTGGGAGCCAGGTGAGAAGGTTCCACAGCCCTCCAGCCCGGAGAGCAGCCTCAGACTCGGGCTGCTGTGGGGCCTCAGCTCTCTCGGAGCTCCCTGTCTCTTTACTCCCTCAGGAAGGGTATCTGCGGTGGTTTTAGTAGCTGTGGCCTGGCCAGGACTCCGGGTCTGAGAGGCGGTGTGGGGGGTGGGTGAGGACACCGGCTTAGGAATGGGGCAGGCGCTTGTGTGCTGGCCCTCCATGTCTGGCAAGCCGCTTCTTTTCCTCGTCTGTAAGGGAGAACAAACGCCTCGGGTTATCACACTGTGTGGAAGGGGTGTTCAAATAGTAGCCATTGTTCAGTGTCTCAGCCCCTCTCCCCCGCCTGCACAAACCCAGTGGCCTCTGAGCGTAGATGCCTCTGCAGTCTGGCCTCCACATCCCCGTGACACTAGTCGACCCTCAGTCCCCTTACTTAAGGAAGGCTGCCCCATGTTACCACGTGCTGGTGGGAGGAGATGGGAGGCTGCATTTAGACATGTTTTTGTACCTAAAGTATGTTTACAGTAATCTGGCTCTTTGAAAATTGCTTAACCAATAACTGGCAGTTAACCAGAAGGCCCCCTTTCTGAGCGCTTACCTAACACAGGAGTCCCCATGCAGGACCAGGCCGCCGGGGCTGCTCCTGTGCGCTCAGCACTCGGGGCCGGGTGTCACGCATTCGGGGGCTGGCCTCGGGCAGCAGTGCAGTCTCACCGGCGTGGCCGTGCTGCTCAGTCCTGAGGGCTAGCCAGGTCCTCTCCTGGGTCGCCCGCTCCGGCACCCACCAGGCTTCCTCGCTGGGTGCCTCTCAACCAAGGCTTGGTGTGTGCTTTCAGGACACGGGGGACACCCTGGGCAGTGTCCTCCGGGGCTTCTTCACCATCCGCAAGCGGGAGCCGGGTGGCCGTCTGCCCACCTCCTCCACCTGCTTCAACCTGCTCAAGCTGCCCAACTACAGCAAGAAGAGTGTCCTCCGGGAGAAGCTGCGCTACGCCATCAGCATGAACACGGGCTTCGAGCTCTCCTAGCTCCCGCTCCCGCCACCTGCCCTGGCCCACTCCTGGGGTCCCAGGGACCTCCAGCTCCAGGGGGCAGGCTCGCCTTAGGAGCGGGTGACCGACAAGCCGGGTGACCTTTCACTCTCTATAGCCATGAGACTCCCCTGTGGCCTCAACTACTTGGGACACACATGACAACTCCATAGCATTCTCCAGGTGACACTGATGGGAAGGGTGTTGAGAATAAACCTCCAGGTTCTGCCAGCGCTGGTCCTTTTCTCCTACTTTCCAGGGCTTGAAGCCCAGGCCTGTGATCACAGAGGGCCTTCTCCTTTTGATAGTTTGGGATTTTGGTGAGTCTTTTCTTTCCTTAACTTTCTGAGTGAGCTGTGCATGAATAAGTCCCAGGAACTCCAAGAGTCCAGAGCGGTTTTCACAATACAGTCCTGAGTGCACAAAGCCCACTACAGGTGAGACGCTCTCCTTCCGTTTCTGAAAACTCTTTACTCAGGTAAGGCCTTGCCAAGCCTCTATGCACTCAACAAAGTCTCTGCCTCCACCCCGTCCACAGCGGCCTCTCTGCAGTCAGCCAGGTCCACTTGCTCCCCAGGGAAGCAGAGGTGCCTGCCCAGCAAGTTCGGGGTGCTGCCCCCACCTTGAAACCATGCATTCCACATGGCAGCAGTGCCCCTCCCCCAGTCTCGCCTCGGATGCTCTGAGGCCCCAGCAGGCCGAGCAACCAGGACACCCCCACTGGCTTGATCCCGTCTCATGCGTTCACATTGTCATCCTGGCTTTGGGAGAAAAATCCTGTTGGCCCTTAAGAGCAGCTCCGTTTCCAGAGGGTGCTGGCTGTTCCCCAAAGCCTGCTGATCCCTAAGGGGGCAGCTGCCTTCCCACTGCTTGTTTGCCTCCTTGTTGTCTAGTAAGGAGCAAACACTAGCCGAGTTACCCAGCCTGTTGGGGCCGTGGCTTCCACCCATTAATGGTAAAATCCCAAGAAACTTGCCTCAGCACGGGGAACTGGGAGCCCTTCGCACTGATGGAAGCTCCCAAGGCTGAGGAAACTCTGGGTTGGGTTTTTTTGGTTTTTATTTTTTTTACTTCGTTTTCTCTTCCAACCCAGTGTGCTCCTCTGCCCTCATTCTTCCTGCTTATCATGAGAACTTTATTCTAGATCCAGGGAATTGAGACAAAGGCGTGTCCATGGTCTGTTGACAGCCATCCACCCTCGCCCCCCTCGTCAAGCTCCATATGCATCCCCACCACCAAGATCGAAGCCAGGAGTGCCTGGTCCTTCCTCTACCCTGTGCAGCCGGCTGGGGGCTTGCAGCTTTCTACCGAGTCAGCAGAGCACCTTCTGGCAAAAACCTTCGTGTTGGCGGCTAAGCGGGCAAGACTTGTCTCCGTGGCCTGCCTCAGAGGGTTGCAGCTAGGTGCCGTGTCCTGCCCGGGCCCAAGCCTCGCTCCGTTAGAGCCCCTGGGCTTCTCTGGAAAAGAGTTTGTGCTTTACTTTGATGGAAAGATAGCAAGGAATTTAAAGACAGACAGGAATTTATTATTGTTTAAGATGTGTTAGTAAACTCTGATTCTATGGATTTGTCACTTTAAATACCCGACTCCTTTGAAGACTTCCTCTGAACGTGTGTGTGCGTGTGTGCGCGCGTGTGCGTGTGTGTACGCGGAGCAGGTTTGTACATTGATGCCGGGGCCCAAATGACTGTCCGCCTGCACAGAGACGTTCTATCCCATCTTGACTCTGATTATCTGAGAATCCGCCAGTGCGGGGTTGGGGAGAGAGTGGTTTCTAAGCACCGACACCAACTTTATTTGTTCTTTTGACGAGGAGGGGTGGTTTGTAATTTCATTTAAATTGTTCTCTTTAATAGTTGGAAATGTTGCACTATTGAAAACACTGAGTCTGTACTTACATGGCTGGTGTTCCTTGACACCTCAGTGGCTCTTGATGGCTCTAAAAAGTTGTGGGGGCTTTTTTGGTTTCATAGATAACCTAGGGATTAAAACGTGATCAAAGGCTTTATTAAATTTGTACTTCACGTGATGGCTGTGTTCTGCTTTTTATCGGAGGAAGGAGCGCTTTAGGACCACGTGCCTGGGTAGCTCCCGAGGGGGCGCCTGGAGCTTAAAGGGCACGCACGCTCCTGCAGTGGAAAGACGACTGAGAGGAAAACACGACACCCAAGTCTCACCGGTGACGCAGCGTTAGTAGCGGTTGCCAGTGTTCCGTCTGCTGCCGGTTCCGTTTTGAGAGGCAGCACATTTCGGATAAAGCTCGGCTCACCTTCAGCACCACCCAGGCCCTGGTCCCTCTCCCCCACGTTCCCGAGGCAGCCATCACGCCGGATTACGTGTTTTACACAGAAACATACAAGCGCAGGTGTGTGTTCATTGAAAACCATCCACGTAACTCAGCATCTGAAGGCAAATTTTACAGCTACGTGTGCGCGGCTTTACTCCCTGAGGACTGTACCTGCAGGACACACAGCCCTGTGTCATTCTGTTCCGCCCACGTTCACGCTCAGCAGAAAACCCATCTCAAACCGGCCTGGTTTTCCAGCTCCTCAGCTGGCTTTTCCCCTCGTCTGCGGCGGCTGCGGCCTCCTCTGGCCTGGAGCCCCGGGAGGGTCAGAGCAGGAGGCTGCCCCGTTGAAATCCAGGGACTCAGGACAGAAGCCTTGAAAGCCTGATGGCCCTTTTATGGTAGAATGCCTGGGCACCCAAGAGGAACTGGTGTGTGCCGGGTTTTCTCACGTGGAGCATTTATACCGCCGAAGGAAAAGAACCCACCTCCCCAGATACGTCGGTAGCATCCAGTGAGACACTCCTACCTAAAAATCCAAAGCCTCGTTCTGTGACATTTTGGCCTCTACATGTTATCACGGCAAAGAGAAAGTTCTTAAAACTAGGAAAAACAAGTGGGTTTTTTAAAAATTTATTTAAATGAAGACAATTTTAGTACACTGACAGAACTTACAAGTGCCTAAGGATACTGAGGCGGAACTGCTCTCCCCCGTGTTTCTGACTGCGGCAAAGCCATCAGCCTGTCTTTGTCCTGTTGACTTAGCAGAGGTCATTGCTGCTAACGGTGTGTGGCGGGGTTGTGGACAGACCTGTTATCTCTAAGGTTGGTTCATCTGTGGATCCAGGCCTCACTTAGACCTCAGACTTACTTCCTGGAAAGTAAGGTCGATAGGAGCAGCTGAAGAACCGTGGTTCGTGTGGTGCACTTTTTCAGGAAGCCGAGCGAGGGCTCAGGACCACAGAGACGCATGTGAACCTTCCCTGGCTCGGTGCCGGGATCAGCCTGTGCCTCCTGAGAATCTCGGTGCCCACTTCAGGGGGCGGGGGATTGTGTGAAGCAACATGTGGCCTGCACCACACTCAGTTCCTGGCACCAAGTCAGCATCAGACGTTAGACCTCCGCCTCCATTTGCTCAGCCTGCACTAGAAGAAAACAGAGCTGCCTGTGGCCTGTCCATCAGGCCCTGGCCCAACTTCTAGTAGCTTCTGCTGCTGACAGTCACGGCAGGGCAGTGAGAAATCCTATGGCCAAGTCTCGTCCGCGGTCTCCCAGTGGAACTTCTGCAGAATGGCGGGGAGCCACATTCCTCCTCCACGCTGCCTGTGGGGAATCGGCCGAGGCGTTTCCAGGCTTGCATGGCCTCCATCCACCTCACACTCCCACACTCCCACTCACGGAGGCCCAGTCGGGATCCGCGGGTCTCTCCGGTCTTCAGAGTCAGGATGAAGTCATTTGCTCATTATAAGCATCATGAGAAGTAATAGTTTTTACAAGCTCGTGCTTGCGTCACGACTGACTCTGGAGCCTGAGCTCTCAGGGCTCACTGGCCACAAGGCCGGGGACGGCCCCTGGCATCTCTGGGCTGTACCTCCCTCTTCCATACAACAGGGGTGGCAGCAGCCAGCATGCAGTGTGGCCTGAAGAGCCCCATCCTGTGCCAGGCCCTCTGTGGATGGTGATTCGTGGCTGGTCTGTCGCCATTATTTTATTCCAGAGACCTAACTCACGTTCTCTCTGGAATTATCTTTGTCCTTCAGACTCCTTGGAAGGAGGCATCCACAGGTATTAGGACATCCCAAGGAGCATCTGCTGGGCTTCACCTTTGCCTCGGGTTTTTGCCTCCTCTGCCTGAGCCCTCGCCATGTCCTGAGCTCCCAGCACATACTTCGGCCCAGCCTCTCCCCACAACCTGGAACCAGCAGCCACATTCCCTTCTTAGTTTTCCCAGCCCATGGCAGTTGGGTGGTCTGAGCCATAGGGAGACTCAGAAACTTGGGAAGACCGGGATGAGATCTGTGTCATTTTCCAGACCCTCCACCAAGACAGCCAGACAGAAAACCCAGTGACACCAGGAGACACCCCGCGGAAGATGTGACCCGCTGCTCTGACCCCAAAGATGCCTGCAGAGGAAATCAAAATCCGAGCTTCCCAAAAGTCCACATGCCCACGAGTCACCGGGGTGATCCCGATGCAGCAGGTCTGGGGGCGCCCAGGTCCTGGATTCTTGACGGCTTGGCGTGGTCCCGCACACCACACTCAGGAGTCCACCAGGGCCCAGCGTTCAGGCAGGTGGGGTAAGACCCTGAACTGGGCATCAAAATCTGGTTCAGGTCAGGTGAGTGACTCTGGACAAGTTTCCAACTCCCCAAATCTTCTTTTCTCATCAGTAAAATCACCTTTCATACTAAGAACCCTCCTGGTTACCTCACAGGCAGCTTGGGGCGGTGGGGTCACACAGACCTAGGCGCCAAGCTCAGCCCCGCCTCTCACTGGCTGCAGGAGCTTTGACCACCTCTCCCAGCCTCGCTGTTTCATCTGAAAAACGGGTGTGAGTCACACCCTAAACTGTGTCTCCATCGTATTGGGACAAGTAGTGATTCCAGTCATCTGTGTTTAGGGAGAAGGGGGCCATAAAGGATGCGTTCCTTTGTTTTCACCTAGAAAGAGGGTTTGCACTTTGGAGGCAAGAAGGGAGGGATTTGGGACGGAGGAAGCAGCCAGACCAAAGGTGAGGTGGTGAGTAGCGGGAGACACATCCCATCTCTCACTGACGGTAGGAACAAGGGCATCCTACAACTAGTGATTGTCCCCCGGTCCTTCGCAAGTTGTCCACCCTGGGACCCTGGGTAGTCCATTCTGCGGATGAGGCTGTGGAAGTTCAGAGAGGTGGATTCACTGGTATGAGACCACACAGCTAGAAAGCACCCGAGGTAGGATTCAGCCCTGGGTCCCTGTGATGACAGAGGGCCCCCTTCTACCTCCACTAGCTTGGCCTCCGCAGAGAACAATCTGCTGGACATCCCGTGCGCTGGGAGCGATAGTGTGGGAGAGCTGGGGAGGGTTAGAAGTCATTGGGTGCAAGCAGAGACTGAGGGGGCTGTGGGAGAGGGGCCCCCAAGCAGGGGGAGGGGAGCCTGAAGTTGAAGGCAAAGAGACGGGTGGGGGGCGGCATGTGACAGTGACGCTTTGTCTAGGGACTCTGTGCCAGCAAGGGAGCATCACCCCGTGTGGGGCAGTGAGGGTGTGCCGTGCAACCCAGATGGCCTCGTCCCCATTACAGATGATGCTCAATGGACCCAGCAGTTGGGTGTCCCAGCCAGGAGTCAGCCCAGGTAGCCAGACTGCCAGGGAGCTCAGGCTTGCCTCTTTTCATCCAAAAATAGACACAAGGCTGCGCCAGGTGCTGGAGGCACAGCCAGGAAGAATGCGGACACCCCTGTCCTACAGAGCTTGCTATCAGGTTGGCGGAAGAGGCAAAGCTAACCCAAGAAAGAGATGCCTGAGCACATAGTGTGATCACTGCCCCCAGTGCCACACTGTTAGGATGCCCACTTCACAGCTAGGCAAGCTGAGATTCAGAGATGACAAGACCCTCGACCAAGGCCCTAGAGTCTGTCAGTGGCAGAGCCAAGATTCGAACCCTGCTTTGCCGCGCACTCCAAAGCCCTGACCAAATTTTGAGCAGGCAAAGAGGAGTGGGAGAGCCTTCTGGACAATGGGATCAAGATTGAGCAAAGCCCTGAGCTGTTCTGTCCCTTTCTGCATCTGGTGTTCATTCCCGTCCCATCTTGCCTTGAGGGGACTGCTGGAAACAGAATTGCACCTGCTTTGCAGATAAGGCCCTATAACATTTTTAAGGACTTGCTGAGGAGCCCAGAGCTCTCGTCTCCCCAAGTCCTGGCAAAACCGGGAGAGGTGACAATCTCCGGAGCAGCACCGTCCCCAGCAACAGAGGTAAGAGGCCAGGTTGGATTGGAAGTGTACCTGAGAGAAAGGGGACCTGCTCTGCCGCTACGCTGCCTCTCCCTCCCCCACCCAAGTTCCCCAACCAGAGGCAGCTGCAGGAGTTTCAGGACCCACCCACACCACTTCCTTAG
Organism: Ursus americanus; assembly: GCF_024610735.1. Taxonomy (NCBI): domain Eukaryota; kingdom Metazoa; phylum Chordata; class Mammalia; order Carnivora; family Ursidae; genus Ursus; species Ursus americanus. Next base: position 7,932,027 of record NC_142156.1, on the reverse strand, counting down.
CTCATCGCTCTGATCCCAACAAGCTGAGCCCCTCTCCTCACCAGGTGAGCCGGAGACCCAGAGGGGACAAGGTCAATGCCCAGAGCAACTCCTTCGTGCATCTGGGAGCATGATCCATTTGGGACAGTGGTGTCTTTTCTAGGAAGGCCTTGCCCCTCAGCCCTCGAACCATCTTAATAATGACGGTGAACTTGCCACGGCTTCCACAGCAATGGCCAGAGTTCCTTGGTCTTCCTTCTGGGTTGGCTGAAACGGGCCCCTGGTGAATAAGCTGGGTGGCTTATCCCGGCAGGTTCACACTGTGAAACTGGCAAGTGGGAAACTACCCACCTCCAGCCACCACGGGAGTGGTTTCCATCAGCTAGGGTTCTGCCTTATGGAGACCAAGAAGGGATTTATTGGCAGGTTTTGAGGATGGGAGAACCAGAGGTGAGCCAGAGCGGGAGGCAGGGCGGCTCAGAGTCTTAGAGAACAGACCGCAGCAGAGCCTCCTCGGGACTTGGCAGGAATGGCTCGGCTGAACAGGAACCCACCCTTGTTCAGATCATGCCAATCTTCAGGGAAAGAGAAAAGATGGAAGAAGGCACTGATGTCATTCTTTCATTTATCCATTCAGTAAATGTTGTCAGGCACTTGCTGTGTGCCAAACACTAACTAAGCACTAGGATGCAGTCGACTTTGGGAGAGACAGACACCAGTAGGAAACCCATAAGATCATTTCTGCTGTGTCGAAAACAAGACAGAGACACCCCCCCCAATGGAAATTGTATTCCATTGGGAAAAGTAAATCCCCAAAAGGAAATCGAGGCATGGCTATGAAGAGAAGAGGGACTGGATGAGGGGTCCCCAAACATAGCAAATACCCACAAGAGGGCTCCTGCCATTTTCAGGACTTCAAAAGCCTGCTCTGGTGCCCAGGGCGGTGGCAAGGATTTGGGTTCTGGAAGTAGATTTGACTTCATATCTGGTGCCGGCCACATCCTTACCGTGACCTGGGCAAGTCACCAAACCTTCGCAAGCCTGCAAAATGAGGATAATAATTCTTCCCACGTAGGGTTGAGGTCACATGAGGTCAGGCATGCCCCACACCTGGCATATAATGAGCACTCAGTTTACTTCCCAGACCAAATACTTGCTCACGCCCTGGGTGTGGGGGGTGGGGACACGCATGTGCAAGGCGGGTCACCAAGCCAGGTCCTTGAGGTTGGGGGCTATGCCTGCTGACCCTCCAGCATTTCCCGTTATAGCTTTGTTCTTTTAAGTTGAGTTCAGATTTTTCTTCTTTTTTAGATTTTTTTTTCAGTAGTCTCTACACCCAGTGTGGGTTGTGAACTCCCAACCCTGAGATCAAGAGTTGTGTGCTCTACCCACTGAGCCAGCTGGGCACCCCTACAGCTTTAACAGCATTCCTTCTTTCCTTCTATATAAGATTTATTAAGGTACCTAACTACAGAACTGCCCCTGCTTCCTTGAACGACCCCCGAAGTGTCCAACACGTGCTGAAGAAATCCTCCTGAAACACCCCACGTTTCCCCAGGGCGTGTGTGCTCTCTCACTGCAACAAGACACTCCGACGTTGTTCAGCTACAGGTACACTCTTCGGGGTCTTCAGCGGGAGGGCGTTGTAAACTGTGACCTCAAAATCGTCCCCCTAAAGAAACAGTTTGCCTCCACTAAATGCAGCACTGCAGGGAGGGGAGCTGGACCTGGTGCCTAGCACAGCGGGAAGCAGCCCCACAGGGAACTGAGAGAAGAAACAGCCAAAGGGATATGGCTTCCCGGACACCTGCCTGCTGACAGGAGGGGGCGGGGAGGGACGATTGTGGCAGAGCTTGGGGGTCGGCTGGCGGATAGGAGGTGTCACACTCTTTCTCACTGGTTGTAATCTTCACTTTGCATGCTTTAATGTGAAATGTAATTACAGATTCTGAATTATGGTGGCGAGCTCATCAGGGCTGACTCATCAATTAGTCAGATTTATAAGCATGTGGTTCTCGAAGATCTATGACTCTGATGTGTCACCTCAAAGCTCTGAGAAATCTGTCCTGCCAGTTCACTCTCTTGGGGAATGGCAGGGTCGAGAGAGCCACTTTTAGGGCCGGCTTGGAGGGACAGTCTGACCACTCTGAGACCATGCGTGCCTCTGAAGTCCGCACTCTGAAATCTGTGAGGGCGTTGGCCTAGGAACCAGAAGTGTCAAATGCACACTTTTTGTTCCACTACCTCCATTGGAAACCATGTGAGGCATCACTAATGGATTACCAACACCTTCTGCTGAATCTGGACCCAGCCTCAGGCTCCTCAACACAGCCTTCCAGGTAGCCCCTACCAATCACCTGGCATTGGCACTTCCTTCCCACCCCCGGGATCAGCTCTTCCACTGTCTCCGAAGAACATAATCAGGAAAGGAAGCTGGATTTGACGCAGAAGGCCTGGGGTGAGTGGTTTTGCCCGTTGCTGACTGTGGCACATTGGACTCCTCACGCTACCCGCCGGGGTGCCAGTTTGTCCAGGTGAAGGTAGGGCGATAATCCACGGTGAAAATCCATATAAGGTAATCACTGGGAACGTCCTTTGTCTACTCTCAAAGCCCATACAAGCTAAAGATGCAGCAACGAACAGAGGAGAAAGAAGGATGCCAACATCCCCAGCATCCTGTGACAAGTGGGCGTGATTACCCTTCGGGGGCAATCCTCCGTGGGGCCGTGATCAGCTTTCTTCCCTCCTCTGTTGCCTTAGACTGGAAGCCAAGCATCCACATTCAGACCACACGGGAGCTGCGCTCCACGCAGCCAGCTGGCTCCGACAGAACGACCAGGCGCATATTCTCCAGCCTTCTAGACTTTGGAGGGGCCCCGTGGCTTTGGCTACCAGAGGGCAGCCTCCCCTGACTCCAAACATCCCAGGAGAGGCAGATGATTTACGACAGGCATGGCAAACAATTACCAGTTTCTTCTGTCTTTTGCACTCATGTTTATTATACAAGTAAGCCTCTGTCAAATCCAACCCAAGTACATTGTTTAAAAAAGAAGAAAAAAAGTTGGAAAATCCAGACAAACAGAAGTGAAATTTAAAACCACCCATAATCCCATGACTTAGAGGCATTATTAACACCTGGAACAGAGCCTTGCATATTTTTTTCCTGGTGTGTATCCACACACCTATTTCTTTTTCAGGAATTAGGCCGTTCAATACTATACTGTTGTATAACTTGGGTTTGGTTGGGTTTTTTTTTTTCCCACTTAAAAGATGGTGAACATTTTTCTATAGTAATAAATATATAGACACCGTCCATTTCAGGAGTTTTGTGTTTCTTAGAGCCCCTTATTGTTCAGTATTTTCCTTATTTGACAATTAGCTCCCTATTTTTGGGCATGGCTTCCAGTTTTTCACTGTAATGAGCAGCTCTGCTGTGAAAAAAAAATCCTGCTGGCTCCAGCAACATATCTGTTTCCTTTGGAGAAATTCTCAGACACGGAATCGCCGGCCCTACGGACGCACATTTCTAGGACTTCCGTATACACTGCCAAATTGCCCTCCTGCAAGGTCGTACCTAGCTCTGATTCCCCCCCACCAGCAGTGGAGAGTCCCCGCTTCTCTGTCCCCACTGATGCCTGCGGGTGGAGAACCACAGGCTCAGAACTCTCTCCAGCTGCTGGGTCCTGTGGCCGGACTCCTGAGGGTCCTCAGAATCAAGTTCTTGCTCTCCCACCTGGCAACCTGAAGCCGGCCCGAGAGAGTCTGTGGCCAGGAGGGGGCAGGGTCCTGGTGCCACCTGGCGTGGCCACCCGCAGACCCTGACCCCCCTCTTTTCCGTGTATGCACCCCGATGCCTTTTCTCGAGGCGGGCTGCCCACACCTTGTGACGGGACGGCGAGCTTTTGAGCTATCATCAACCTTATTTTCCTCTACAGCTCCTACGGAGTTAACAGATGTACACACGTCTGAGGCAGTCATGCGGCAAGAGACTTTGGGGCCAATCCTTCCCGATTTGACAGTGTGTAATCGAGGTGAAGCCATAAATTTTATAAACAAGAATAAACGACCCTTAGCAACATATGTCTGCTCGACCCTTCCAAGGTGATGGTGAATAAAGGCCCTGCTTGCTGGGGGAACGGTGTGGGCACTACAGATGGCCGGCAGTGGGGGCCGAAGGGTCTGTGCCTTGGGAGCATCTGGTGGGGGACAGGTCACCCTGCCACCCCAGGTCCTGAGTCAGCTGGATGCCTTTCTGCCATTTATTCAATCATTTCTCCAGGCTGCCTTTGCCCTAAGCCCCCCGCCCCCCAAACTGCTGCCTGCTTCTCACCCTTCCCCAGAGATGTCGCCTGTAGCTGGGGCAGTAGGGTCCCCTCCCCCAGGGTTTACGATACCCTCTTCTCCTCCCCTCCCCTTCCTCACTGTCAATCGTGGCCTCATCACCACTGTCCCAAGATGGCCTCCCCACGGGAATCTGAATACTGGGGTTCTTGTCCCAGCTCCACTGCTGCCCACAGGGAGACCTCAGGCAGCGTGAGTCACTGTGGAGAGGTAAGAGCATGCTAGAGGTAGACAGATCCAAGTTCAAATCCAAGTTTGGCCTCTTACTTGCTGCATCCTACCGGAAAGTGCTCTCTCCCTGTGCCTCAGTTTCTGTGTCTGTATCTGGAACAAAGCTGGTATCTACCTGAGGGGCCGTGGGGGGGGGAGTGCGTGCTAAATGCACACGCAAGTTGCTCTTCTATTGCTCAATAGAGTATTCCTCATATTGCTCAAGAAAAGCTCAATAAATGTCAGCCATTTATTAGGATATCGGCATAACCATCACATCATCCCAGCAGATCCTGTGTGATTCTGGGCAAGCGACCTCACCTCTCTGGGCCTCATTGTCCTTACCCGTGAAATGGGGAGAATACATGCACAGACGTCAGTGGGTTCTGAGAAAGAAGACACATCAGCGTACACCTGAGCAAGTAGCTGAGTGTTGAGTAAATGTTAGTTGTGGCGTTGAAGGGCGTAGGGCCCTGATATCAAGCTTAGCTCCACCTCCTAGAGCCGTGTGACCTTGAGAAAGCCATTTGTCCGAGCCGGGCTGGTTTTTCACCTGTACTTTGGAGATGACAGTGATGTTAACAGTACCACCTTTGTGGGCTCTTGGAAGAATTAAGTGAACTATTGCATGTAAGGTGCTTAGCAAGATGCCTAGACACAATCACTACTCGATTTGTGGTCATTATTAATATTTACTTCTAAATTCTCTCTTGGCCTTAGTTTTCCCATCTGTAAAATGGGAGCAGTGATCTCTGATATCCCTTCCAGCTCTCATTGCTCTGTCACTGAGTATTTGGGCATGGTGTCCCTGGAGCCAGGGCCCCTGGTCTAACTGGGACCAGCCCGCCCCCCCTGAGGCCACCTGTGTCCCCCAGCCTCGGCAAGTCCAGACCAATGGGGGGCACTGCTTAGTGGTCTCCTGAGCTTCACCCAGGCCTGAGCTACTTGAAAGTGCTTTGAAAAGGAGAAGACATAACTCAACAATAGCTACATTTTTTTTTCTTGAGCTGCTCCCATGTGCCAAACCTGTGGGCTTATTCCCCGAACCCTTGGAAGCTGAATCATCAGCCCCAGTCATAAAAGATAAAGACTGAGGCTCAGCAAGGTCAAACAATTTACTGGAGGTGGCTCAGCCAGGAAGTGGCAGGGCTGGAACTTGAATTCAAGTTATCCTAACGACTGTAAAAACAGTTAACTTGGGGCGCCTGGGTGGCTCAGTCACTTGAGCGTCCGACTCCTGATTTAGGCTCAGATGGAGATTTCAGGGTCGTGAGATCAAACCCCACATTGGGCTCCGCACTCAGCTTGGAGTCTGGTTGAGGATTCTCTTTCCTCTCTCTCCACCCCTCCCACTCGTGCTCGCGGGCTCTCTCTCTCTCTCTCAGATAAATAAATCAATCTTCAAAACAAAACAACGGCTTGCTGGGGGCCGTGCTAAGTCCTTAAAAAAAAAGAGATTATTTTAGAAAAAGAGAGAGCTTGGGGGTGGGGCGGGTAGGGGCAGAGGGAAAGAGAATCTCAAGCAGTCTCCACACTGAGCACGGAGCCCAGCACAGGGCTCAGTCTCACGACCCTGAGATCATGACCTGAGCCAAAACCAAGAGTCAGACGCATAACCGCCTGAGCCACCCAGGTGCCCCTAAGCCCTTATAATACTGCCTTATTGAACTCTCTCAGTGGCCTCTATCTACAGGGTAGATATTATTGTCCTTCCTATTTCACAGATGAAGAAGTAAGCCTGAGAAAGATGGAGTGACCCGCCCAGAATCATGAATCCAGCTAGGAAGTTTCAGAGCTGGTTTTGAACCTGAGTCTGCCTAGGCCGATGCCCAGCTGTGTGTCTGACTGCTGTTCACTGCCCTCCACGGTCTCGAGCATCAGAGGCCATCCAGTGGCCTCCCCGGCCAGCCCCCAGTGCTGCTGCTTACGCTGCGAGGCTGGGGTTCTGTGAACTCCAGAAGCGGCTGCTGGAGCAGGCAGCCTGAGAGTCGGGTTGGCTCAAGAGCGGGCTGCAGTGGTTAAAGTGGGGATTCTTACTTGGAGCTTCCGTGGACTTCCTGAAATCGTATGCGTCCTGTGAACACGCGTGTGTACATCTGTCTCGGGAGAGTGTGCACGTAGCCTCCGTCAGCAGTGTCTCAAGTGTCTGATTCTGTGGAGTGGGAGAGAACACAAGGGACATCCCCAAGGCCTCAGGTGTCCCCAACCTGGCTGTCCTCTGCCTCTGCTCGGGCTCAAGCATGGCCTTCCACGAGGGGCTCCCAGAGAAGGAGATTGCACACCTAGTCGGACTACAAAGGTGAGTCCTCTCAGTAAGCAAGACTGGGCCAGCCTGGGTCCAGTATTGCCCGGGGGACTGCCGCACCCGGGCGAAGGGAGGGAGGGAGGGATGAGCCACAAATCCTTCCAGGTACTGATTTATGTAGCATTCATGCGGAATTTATTATACAAGGAATTTTATTCAATTAAACTTGAAGTGCGTCTGGATTCTTAAAGGTTCAGTAGTGATAACTGGGAGAGAGCGATCATAAAACTGGATGGGCTGTCGGAGGAAGGTGTCGGGGAGGAGGCAAGGGTGACATTGCAGCTGATGGGGGATTCGGAACCGGGACGTTTGTCATTGGGATGTGTTACAAGTTCGGGCTGAGAAAATTACTCGGTGAGAAATGCACATTAACAATAGCAGGAGATATCAGTTAAGGGAAACCAGGTTGAGAAATGAGACAGCAGAATCTATTAGTGTCTGACATTGTTCTCGGCAGCCCAGGTCGTGATTAAAACGGCTGTCAAGGGGTAGCGGAGGGGGAGTCTGCAAGGCCCCGTCCTGGGCCCACACCTTGGTGCTGACTCCCTGAGACAAGGAAGGGCCTTCCCCGAGCCTCGGTTTTCTCCCCTGCACAGAGTGGCTGTTTCGGGGTTGCTGTGAGCTTTGAATGAGAATGATGTCTGTGGTGCCCCAGGATCGGGGCCTGGCACATGGTTTAAACTCCTCCCTGGTGCTGGCTGGCGTGATGATTCTGTGCGGTTGTCTCCGATGTACTATCCACCCACCAGCTGCTCTCTGCAGGGATACTAAATGTGTCCCCAAGAGCCCGGCGGGGCTACGGGGAGGCAGGGGAGCCAGTGTAGGGGAGTGCCCAAACCCCCAGGAATCAAGATAAATACAATTTTCATGTAATATTTTTAAAAATCAAAATTATGCAAAAGACCTTTGATCCACAAAGAATTTCAAGTTTTTAATTTTTATTTTTAAGTACTCTTTATTTTTAAGTACTCTCTGCCCAACGTGGGGCTCGAACTTATGACCCCGCGATCAAGAATCACACACTCCTCCGACTGAGCCAGCCAGGCGCCCCGAGGCGTCACAATTTTAAGTAAAAGCAGCCCGCTCTCTCTCTTTCCCAACCCTGCACTAGCATGCAAGGGGGCTGGCACTTGTGAGCGTTGACAGCGGCGTGCAGGCAGCGCAGGCAGCGCGGGCTTCGTACCCGTCGTGTTTCGCCGTGCCTCCCAGGCTGACCGGGGTCAGGGCCGCCTGCTGGGAGCCAAGGGTCCCAGCAGGACGCGATGTACCTGTCCCTTCGGCAGAACTAGCAGGCACAGGGGGGAGGATGAGAGCCGAAGTCGGCGCGCGACTGGCCGTTGTAGCGTTCGCGGAGCCGCTGGGAGGGAGGACAGCCAGGGTGACCAGGCTCCCCCAGCCGAGCTGGTGCCTGGCGCTGAGCAGGGGCTCGGGGAGTGAGTGACTGCCGAACTGAGTTCACCAGGCATCTCGGCCCTGACAGTTGCAAGAGCCTGCCCTTCCGGACTCATTTCCTGCAATTAGCAGCGTGCAGCCTTCACACTCTCAGGGCCGCCTCCTTGCCCTGCATACATAGCCCCTTCCCAAGGACACAGCTGGCACTGGCAGCGTTGTTTCGTGGGGGGGTTGGGGGGGGCCAGGGGTGACGAGAGAAATAAAATACAGCCGTGGCATGGATCTCAGAGGCCAAAAGCAGCAGAGAAAGAAGTTCTGCTCTGAGCAGTGCTGTTCCTCTCACCAGGGTCTCTGCCCCTCGTCCCTCAGCTCCCCGAGGGAGGAAGGCTCCCCTCCAGGAGGGGGTGGCCCTCTGGGTTGCACTCCTGCCACACACACCAGCATACCTCGAGTGTCTGCGGCTGTCCTTCCCCAACATAGGCGGGGATGGTGGCTCAGAGGTGACCAAACTTCCAAATCCTGTCTGCCTTTATAAACGGGACACTTGCAGCCCCTGTGCACAGCTAAATCACAGTTCCGTCTCCGAGGGCCTCTGGTACCGTTCCAAATGCTTACGCCACCTGAGCTGGCAGTGGAAGGGCTCTCTCAACGCACACACGCACGTGTGCACACACACGCACCAGCTCAAGCTTTGCCCACTTTTATTTTTTTTCTATGTGGCTCTTCCTTGCAGTAATCACTTTACCTTATTTTCTGCAATACTGAATTCATTCATTCCCGCTTCCTCTACGACCCGGGAGAGCCTAGAGGAGCGGGCAGGAGTGTCGTCCAGCCCCCCTGGCTGAGATCTTCAGGAATCAGGACAGGAAGGACAAACTCTTCATCTCCGAGGGGTCTACAGATCTCCGCCTTTGCGTTATTTCCACAGGCCTCGGGCTCAGTCCGACGGGTCATTTTTCTTGTATATTTTTTCCTGATTCCCCTCTTTCATGGCCACGTATCTGGCTAACGTGAAGAGATAGTCGCTGAGTCTGGAGGGGCAGAGAGAAGTAAACGGGATGATTTGAAATGAGAGATCAATGCTAACTGGGTCCTTCCCATATTAGCCTTCAAGGAGGAAATATAAATCACACGCCCTAGGAGCACTGGGCAGGACAGCGGGTGCTCAGCCAACTTGGGCGTGATGGATGGCCCTCCAGGCCAGCTTCCGAACTCCGGCGCCAGGGCTGGGGCGGCTCCTGCTGGACAAGGCCGCTACCCCCACCCTACCTCACAGGGCTGATGGCTTTGGGCCCCACCCTGGACTGGTTTCGGTACCTTCCAGTGAGTGGGATTGAGACACCCCAAACTGAGACACCCAGCCTGCCCTTAGGGTGCCTGCAGTGAGTTCAGGAAGCCGCCCACTGCTCAACCGTCCCCCACTTTTCCTTGTCTTCATGCCGAGCACTAACCACCACCCTCCTCCACCTCTCCCGGGCCCAATCCTACTGTCTGGGGCCCGCTCCATGCCAGGTCCTGCTGGAACCTTTTCTGACCCACACCCCCACTGGGATCAAGCCCCCCTCCTCCTAATACTTGCCTGTCTCTCTGGGAGTAGGGGTTGGGGGCAGTGGAAGAGATTCTGCTCTGGGCACCCCCCATTCCTGGGGGGTGGTGACATACTCGTTTCTCATCTGCTCAGTGCCGCCTTCCTTGCTGAGGGGATGAACTGGCTCGGCCCACACACTATAGAACTATGATGTTCCTCAAAGGTCGCTGCTGTGATGATGAATGGAACCTCCCTCATTCTCTTCGGGCCTACCCACCTCCCAGGAAGAATGGAGCTAGTCAGGTCACATCCCAGTGGGAAGAGTGACCACAGCGAGGGGCCAGACCCTGCCTGTGAAGTCACTTTCTGGACACCCAGGACAGCTCCCAGAGGCCCCTGGGTTCTCAGCCTGCCCCCGGGCCCTGACCTTGCCCACACTGGGACTACCTGAGCCCAGGCTGAAACAGAATCCAGCGGAGCCTTCCCTGGGCCAGCCCAGCTCACTGGGTCCTGTGCGGGGGCCCTGGGCTCAGATGGCCCTGAGCTGGCTTGGTCAGGCTGTCTCTTCTCCGTTCACATGGTCTTGGGGCCTTGCGGGGAGGGGCTGAGAGATCCCTGCCTGAGCTCCCCGGTCCCTCAAACCTGAAAGTGGGCCCCTTGCTTCACACCGTCCCTTTGTTTTTATGTTTTGTGTCGCTGTTTTTATCATAGGCTCTCCCCAACGAGACCTTCACCTCCCCAGGGACGCTGTCGGCCTTGTTCTCAGCGGCATCCCTGTGGCCGGCTCAGCACCGGGCATGCCGCGGACCCTGTGCGGGTATGAAAGGGATGAAGGATTGCGTGGGGCCCCTTGCCTTATTGTTACTTCCCACAGTGGGCCTAGTTTTTCAGAGGCCTGAGACTCTCCCAACTCCCTCTGAGTACCTGTTTAAGAACTTGGCCACGTTAGCGTCCGTCTCACCCATCTGGACGAGAGGAACCACGCTGGAAGGAGAGGAAACACTATCATGTACATCCCGGGACCATGGCTCCAGGGGCCCCAGGGCTGCGTCCCACACCAGCACCTCCAGAGCCCGCAGCAGCTCCTTGCCCGTCTGGGTGCAGACGTCCCAGACAGTGGACTGCTGTCTGCTGAGCAGCTTTGATGTGGCAGGCCCTTGCTAGGCCCCTCCTGCAAGTCCCCCCTGCCGCAGAACCCTTGCTGGGAGGTGCTCCCCCCCAAACCGCGGCTCTGGATTTGTGGCCCCTGCCCAAGGGGCTTTTTCATCCCACAGACACGTGTCCACCTCCCTGTCTCGTGCCCTGAGGACCCATCCTCCACTGGACTAAGCCCCACTGCTGGGCCTTTGGCTTTCTCCAATTTTTGGCTATTATGAGCTGTCGAGGTGGATGGTTTTGTACAAATGGCGACTTTTTTCTTTTGAGGCCGGAGCTCTGTTACCCAGGATCTCTTTGGCAAACCACTTGGACCCAAGAGCCTTTCATGAGAGATGAAACCTTTACGATGTGGGGCTGTGGACAGAGCTCAGGTTTGGACTCTGCTTGGGACCAGGTGGCTGACCGCCCTGGCCAGGATGTCCCCTCTCTGAGCTCCAATTTCCTGACTCCTGTATACTGGGGGCCGCCACCCCCTCTCTGCCAAGGCGATCGTAAGGCAGCAACGAAATAAGGAATAGGAAGTGCCCAGCACAGCCCTGCTGATTGTATCAAAGTGCTGCTTTACTTCCATTTCTCTGGAAAGCTGGGTGGCAGCTGGTCTCTGAGTGGTGCAAATGCAGGCTTTGCAAGTGAGCTCTTTTGAAGTTTCTCCGAAAAGGCTGTCAGGAGCTTTTGGGGCCCCTCCTCTCCCTGACTGCATTAGAGGTGTCGGTGAAGTGGCTGGCTTCCCCCCTGGACCCCCCACAGCCACGGGGGCTCCTCTGGGCCCTTCTCTACCCAGCAGCCAGCAGGGTCCCTTCATGCCACCCCACGGCCTAAAACCCATCCATGGCTTCCTGTGGCTCTGAGGACAGAGGCAGACCCCTCTGCGCCTACAAGGCTCTGCCCGGCCCCTGGCGTCATTGTGCTCCACACCCTCTCGCCCTGGATCCAGACACTCGGCCTCCTTTGTGTCCATTCAGTGCAGGGGCACCTGTGCCCTTGCTGTCCCCTCGCCCTGCACACTGTCCCACCCCGCCCCCCAAGCCTTCAACTCCTGGCTCACACAGCGTGCCTGGGAGAGACCCTCCTGAGGTGTGGGGTCCTCCCCTCACCTCAGCCCAGTTCCAACCACCCCGCTTACACTGACCCCCAGGGATGCAGAGCCAGGGTACGGGGAGGGGGAGTGTCACCTAATATCCTTTTGACTTTCATGCCACGTGAGTGGTGGAATTATCAATAACCAGCTAAACCCACCAAGGCCGCCTCCTGGCCTCCTGCCCTGTTCACCCGTAACCTCTTGTTTCTCTATAAGCTCTGTTCCTGATATGGTGACATCATCTGTCATTCGTCTGCTCCCAGGTCACTGTCTCCCCTCCGTAACGCACGGCTCTGAGGACAGAGACCTGGTCTGGCTGGTGTCCACCTGGTACGGTGAAGGGGCAGGTGAAGATCTGTCGATGGCTGGCTGGACAGCATGGAGCCGACCCCCCTGGGCCTGCCTGCTGCTCTGACCGGGCCCCCCCACCCTCTCCCTCAGCCCCCTCACCGTCTCTCTGCTCGGCGGCACACAGCCCGACAGAAGTGCAGCACGGAGCTGCTCTTGCCTCCAGACTGAAAAGAGAAAGTGGGTGTTGGCTGGAGCAGGGGAAGCGGGGGAGATCTGGGAGGGGGTGGGACAGGTGTGCCCATGGCAGACAGATGGGCCAACAGATACAGAGGGCCCTGCACCCCAACGGGCAGTGTTCTGCTTCCAGAGGCCCTGCAGGGGCGCACCCGCTGGGCAACCCCCGCCAAAGGCAAAGTGGGCAGGGGTGGGGAGAGACTGGTGAGGGTCTGGAGGGGACTTGGGAGGCTGTGGGACAGCTTCTGTCACCGGCAAAAATTAAAGAGAGAACTCAGTCAATGCCTGTGTGTTTCCGTGAATACACTTGGCCTGCAGCCACCCCCTGGTTGAGACCACTTGGTACCTACTGGCAGAATAAAAGCCGTGAGCGGGGGGAGCTGGCTGGAATACTTGTCGATCCACTGCTCCAGCTCCAGAATGGGCCCTGCCTCGAATGTGGCATGCCCTGAGGGGTGGAGAAGCAAAAGGACACAGCCATGAGACCCATGGCCCACCAGACCAAGGAAACCTCCCGTGTCCCTTCTGCCCGGGTGCTCTGCAAACCCCTCCTACTGGCTCGGGAGGTCCTTCCTTCTCGGGGTCTAGGGACCAGGCTGCCAGGGGACCCAGGTGACACCCAGGACAGAGCCCCAACCCCTTGGGCCCAAGCCCTTCCCGGGGCCCTCTAAGCACAGAGAGATTACTTAAGTGAGCCTCCCTGGCCGAGGAGCGCGGTGTGGCCAGGGCAGAGCCGACGTCCTGCAGCGAGCACTGGATCTGGGGAAGCACAGAAGGCGAGAATGAAGATCCATTCCCGGCGAGCCGAGCAGAGAGGATGGGACTCCACGTGCAGAGATGCCACCGGACGCCAGCAAGGCGCGCAGGGGCTGGCCTGACGGGGCCTATCCGAAGGTTTAATTAGCCGGCATTTGGAGGCTAATGGATTAACAAAGTCTGCTGAACCTTCAGCACATCTGCCTCGGACGCCAGCTCTGTTGAGAGGGGGCCTGGGTCCGTCAGGGATATCTGGGTTACACGGACGATGAGCGCCCAGTGACGGCCCAGTGATGAGTATCTTCTCACCCGTCCTCATCTCCCTCGTGCCTGGGCCCCGTGAGGTTTTTCTCCTTTTCCCTAAACTGATAGCTTTGGTTTTCTGACCTAAAATAGCTGGGCCAAGACACCAAACGTGACGGTGCTTTCTAAACCATAAAGGACAAGTACCTGGGAGAACGTGGTCAGCCCCTGCATGACAAAGGCCGACAGGCGCCTGTGCCAATGACACCCACAAACACCACCGCTGACCCTGCGCCTAGCCAGGGTCCACTCGAGCTTGCATGGGGGGCCGTGGGGTGGGTGGGGGTCTGTGACCACCGTGACAGCATGCCAGGAGCAGCACACAGGGGAGGACAGCAGAGGCTGCCCACCCAGCAGTGGACCGGAACCCTCCTTGGGCTGCCACTTGGGTGAGTTACTCGAGCTGGGGCTTTGGAGGGAGGCAGAGTAACAATACCACCCCGGCGGCTGGCCCCTGCAGTGTCGGTCCCCAGGACCGGAGGGAGCTGGCACCACTTAGGGAATCGGACCTCAGCTCTGCTGGTTCCCGGCTGGGGAGCCTTGGACAAGTGGCCCTTTCAGAGTCTCAGCTTGGCCCCATGCCACGTGGACATTGACCACCAGCTCACGGGCTTCTGTGAGGAGAGCAGTGCACGGGTGGCCCGGTGCTCTTCCAGAGGCCCAGCCAGCAGGGCCCTGGTGGGGCTCCTGGGTGAAAAAGTCATGGTCTGCACCCTCGGGTGGTCCAGGCCAGTAGGGAGACTGACGGATCAGACCATTTGACACTGTGGTGCCCGCTGGAGGCCAGGTGGCCAGCCCGGGCCCCAGAGGAGGTGATGTCGAAGCTGTGACCCAGAGGACAGGGACGTAAAGCACGGGTAGGCTCATCACATCACTGGCCCCTCTCCGCAGCCTTTTCCCTCTGTAAACTCTGCTCAGAGATGAGCACATCATCTAGAAATGACCGTGGTGGATATGAACAGTTCTCCATCATGAGGCTGCAAACCATCCCCCAGCACACAGAAGGTGCCTCATTTCACAGAATGTTCCGGCAGTTGAAGCCTCCCATCCTTCTACAGCCCCCTCACTGCCCTGTCTGCTCCCAGGAGCCTAAGTGGGCTCCGGCCTGGCCTGGAGGACCGAAGCGGGCCAAGGGTCGATCCGGCAGGGAGCAGCTTCCAGTCTCAGGTCAACCTGTAGACTGTAACCTTGTCCTGTGCGTTCTAGGGGGCATGCCTGTCTCCACTGTTGAAGTCCTGTCTGTGGGTCAGAGCCTCCTAATGACCATAAAGTCCCCTGGCTGAGGGCTTACTGAAGCTGGCCTCCCCAGCTTTCTCCACCCTGCGGCTGTTGACGTTCAGGCCCAAGGCATTCTCTGTTGCGGGGGCCTGTCCTGTGCACCCCAGGATGTTAGCTGTATCCCTGGCCTCTGCCACCTAGATGCCAGTAGCACCCTGCCTCCACCTGTAACAACGAAAAATAACACCAGACATTGCCAAGCGTTCCCTGGGGGAGCAGAATCGCCCTGGGTCAAGTCCACTGCACTTTACACTTCCCCCTCCTGGTGCTGTCCTCACCACTCGCCTGGGAGGGAGGAGGATGTGTGTCCCCATCTGGCAGGTGGAGAAACTGAGGCTCCCAGAGAAAGAGGCTTACTAGCCCCAGGTGGCACAGAGAGGAAGAGATGGTCAGATGGCAAACGCAGTGACGGCCACCTGGCCACACAGATAAGTATCCCAGCGTGGGGCGAGACACTGCTACTCACTTTCCGAAGCTCTTCAGCAAATGGGTGGCCTTTTTCTGCGATGAATTCCATAGCAAACCTATGAGGAAAAAGAAAAGAATAGAACGTCCTGGGCCCTGCCTCCCATAAGGCAGCAAGCTGGCCGGTGGCAGGTCAGTTAGCTAGTACAGCTCTGACACACGCGGTGTTGTTTCTCTCGCTGACGAGAAGAACGTCAGGACCTTTCGTTTGGTTAGGGGGTGTCTGTTGCTCAAAATGCCTTTTCTTATACTCGTTACTAATCCAGTCAATACTTCCTTTTTCAGGGGCTCCTCTGGCCTGGTCCAGGCAGCTCAGCACGAGCACAAGGGACATGGGCTCTGTTCAGCAGGAGAGGGAGATGTGGATCAGGTCTCATGTGACTGAATGTGAAGTTGTACCCTGAGGTCAGTGTTTTGGAGGAAAGGGCGGGAGTCCTGGAAACCTTGGCCATGGCTGCGGTTCAGGGAGGGCTTCCTGGAGCAAGCGGTGCTGGACGCGGGACTTTGAAGGCTGAGGAGGAGTTCCCTGGTAAGGCAGGTGAGACGGGGAAAGCCAAGCACCTCAGGCGCAGGTCAGGACCCCGGCCCCTGCCTCCCTCCAAACTCTGCTCCCTCTCTCTGCACCAGGCAGGGTGCTGGCAGGAAAGAGTCAGCAGTACATTCACAGGGTTCCTAGACGAAAGGCTGGCAGAGGGACTACGAACAGAGCGTGAGAAGAGTTCTGGAAACTGACAATGGATGGCAAAGATTAGCGAAAGCAGGGGCCTGAAGGGGCAAGGGAGGGTCAAAGGCGCTACCACCCCAGGAGAACCGGAACCTCAGGGGGGCCACCGCCAGGAGCCACGCAGCCAGCTGGATAAGAGTCACTGGGGAACAGGGTCAGAAATGCTCCCACACCTGTCCCCACCAATGTCCCATCCCCTGCTGGGGCTTCCATTGGCTGGACCCGCCCGGAAGCCAGAGGACGAGGGGGCGGGGGGCGAAATCGTCACCACGTGCGGCAGGCCACCTCCTGGGCATACCAGTGAAGACGAGGGTGGAGAACAGCTTCAAAAGGGCCAATGAAGGACCAGCAGCCCACCTTCGTAACCCACCTCACAGTCAGAACTAAATAATCTGTCATTTGCCATCTAGTGTGGGACAGCTCTGTGGGCCGGACACCGTCTGCTCTGAGCACAGCACTATCCTCCCTCCCGGCACAAAGTAGGTGCCCAGGAATGTCGTCACCGAGGACGTCCCCGAGACGCAGGCGAGGTGTCGGCCCCTCCTCGGTGCTGCTCCATCAGGCCCCACCGCCTGCAGATGCCCCTCTAGCTAGTGTGTCTGCTCCCCGGCCCCCTCGGACCGTGGGCTCCACGGAGCGTGTGGGCTGAGGCGCTCTGCTGAGCCGTGCCCGGCACGTGGAGGTGTCCCCGGTCTCCTGCCCGCACGGACTGGGGACGATGGCTGGCTGATGTGCTCATCCTAACAGCGGATACGCACCTCACCTCCCTTCCCCGCTGCCCACTTCATCTTGTGTCTGTCTCTCCCTCCCGCCTTCACACACAGGCCAAAGCGTCTGTCTTCTGTCCTCTGCTGGCAGACCCCCTGCACCTCCGTTACCCGTCCTGAGTATCTCACCCGGTCAGACCTATCACTGAGAAGCGTAGGCGCCTGAAGGGCGGGGGAGCCGGGGATGGAGGGCAAGGCAGCTTCACGTGGCGTGGGACGAATGCCAGGCAGGAGCAGGCAGGGCAGGGAGGGAAAGGAGCCTGCAGCCCGGGAGCCTTGTGGAACTGACCACACGCCCCTGCGCTGCCAGGCCGAGGCGGGGTCCTCGAGGGTTGGCAGCCCGAGGGACCAGCCAGCACTCTCGAACGCTTCACATGAATTCCACTGACTGATGCCAATTCAAACTCAACCTCAAGGCCTATCCCGTCTGCCTTACCCAATGGCTGAACTCAATTCATCTGTAGTTCCCATGGCTTCAAACACTTGGTCATCTTTAGGTCTCCTTTCTCCAGTGAAGGTGCTAGAAAACCCTGTGAAAAAATGTTTAGCCACTCAAATACAGATTTTTTCCTTTTCCTGTTATGCTCTTTTTAAAAAACTTCCCACCTGGAGTATAACATATACACAGAAAAGCGTTTAAATCGTAAGTGGACAAGGTGGGGGGCCTGGGTGACTCAGTCGGTTAAGCGTTGGACTTTGGCTCAGGTCATGATCTCAGGGTCCTGGGCTCAAGCCCCGCATCAGGCTTCCCGCTCAGCATGGAGTCTGCTTGAAATTCTCTCTCTCCCTCTGCCCTTCCCCCCCGCTCGGGCTCTTTCTCCCAAATACGTAAAATCTTTAAAAAAAAATTAAGTGCACATGTTGATGAACCGCCACTACCTGAATACACCTGTGATCAGCACCCAGATTAACAACTAGAATATGATCAGCAACCCTGATGCCCCCACGTACCCCCTTTCGGTTGCTACTGCTAAGTAGCAACTACCCTCACTTCTTTCCTGATACGCTTTTATTTCAAGCCTCAAAATCATGGACTAACCATCCTGCTGAAGAAATAAGACGCGGAGGTACATATTATGTGTACGTGATCATTGTATTTCACATAAAATCGAAGTCCTCTGTATCTATGCCACAGTTTGCCGCCGTTCTCCCCTCACCACGGAGAAAGAGCAAACGTGCTCCCCACGGCCAGGAGCGGGCCTGGCGCTCACAGGTGGGCTTGGAGTTCTCCTGCTGGAACTCGAACGAGTTCACAGGACACCATCTGATGGCCCATTCTGACTGTGACACATCAAGACCAAAACAAGAGCCTCCAGAATCATGTCTGAGCCCAGAACACTGTCCAAACTGTGGCAATGACCGAACACCCCCATTTTCTGGCTAAGGCGAGGGACTGCTGCTCCTTTTTCAATTATAGCTTTAGCCTCTCTTTGTCTCTCCCACCTTGTAGCTAAAAGTGATTTAAGAAACCCAACTATAGCATTAGCCCTGCTTCCTTTTTTTTTTTTTTAAGATTTTATTTATTTATTTGACACAGAGAGAGAGATAGTGAGAGAGGGTACACAAGCAGGGGGAGAGGGAGAAGCAGGCTTTCTGCTGAGCAGGGAGCCCGATGTGGAGCTCAATCCCAGAACGCTGGGATCATGACCTGAGCCAAAGGCAGATGCTTAATGACTGAGCCACCCAGGCGCACCAGAATTAGTCCTGCTTCCTGACAGCATCCAATCCAGAGCGAAAGCCCCACTTCCTGGAACTCTCCCCCAATGACCTAACAGAAGCCCAGTCCTATAATGAGTCCTTTCCAGCATCTTCTCATTGAGCCCACAGCGTGCCACGTAAGGAGTTAACTGACCCAACTTGACTATATTGTCCTTAGGGGTCTCCAATGGAGGGCATCAACACTACCTTCTGTTTGTTGTCCCAATGCACATTTTCCTTCCTTTTTATTTTTTATTGTGGTAACATACGTCACGTAAAACTTGCCATTTTAACCATTTCTAAGAGTACAGTTCGGTGGCATTAAGTATTTCCTATACATTGTATGCATGTCATTTGTCCTTTTACTACATAAGTAGAGACCCCCCCCCAAAATACACATACACTAGTGATCTGCACAGTTTCAAACTTCAGAAAATGGGTCACATCGGGGCGCCTGGGTGGCACAGCGGTTAAGCGTCTGCCTTCGGCTCAGGGCGTGATCCCAGCGTTCTGGGATCGAGTCCCACATCGGGCTCCTCCGCTATGAGCCTGCTTCTTCCTCTCCCACTCCCCCTGCTTGTGTTCCCTCTCTCGCTGGCTGTCTCTATCTCTGTCAAATAAATAAATAAAATCTTTAAAAAAAAAAAAAAAAAAGAAAAAAGAAAATGGGTCACACCGACATATTCTTCCACATCTCACTTTTTTTCTGTACATTATGTTCTGGTACTCTTTATTTTTTTTTTTAAAGATTTTATTTATTTGTCAGAGAGAGAGAGAGCACGCACAAGCAGGGGGAGCAGCAGGCAGAAGGAGAAGCAGGCTCCCCACTGAGCAAGGGGCCCGACGCAGGACTCAATCCCAGGACCCTGAGATCACGACCTGAGCCAAAGGCAGACGCTTAACCTGACCCACCCAGGCGTGCTGTTCTGGTATTGTTTAAATAATCAAAGTAATATATGCTCATTACAAAAATAATAGGATAGAATAAAAGTATGTACCATAAACAATGAAAACCCTTCTGTTCATTCCCCTCTCTCAAAACTCAATCGCTCTCCCAGGTAATACTCCAAGATGTAAGCTTTCAGAGTATTCTATGCCTATCTGAACACATATATACATACACATATAATACACACGCTTTTATCCAAGGGGATTTCGATTACTTGGATTGCTCTGCAACTGACTTTTATCACTTAATATATCTTAGGCATCTGGGGCGCCTGGATGGCTCAGGTGGTTAAGTGTCCAGCTCAGGTCATGATCCCAGGGTTGTACGACTGAGCTCAGCACTGGGCTCTGCGCTCAGTGAGGAGTCTGCTTGAGATTCTCTCTCCCTCTGCCTGCCCCTCCTCCCACTCATGCATGTGTTCTCTCTCTCAAATAAATAAATCTTTAAAATATATATGTATTTTTAAAACATATGTATATATGTATGTATGTATCTTAGGCATCTTTCATTCCACATCACATTTGATGATATTTATTGAGATCCATTACATAATTTTTTTTTAAAGATTTTATTTATTTATTCGACAGGATAGAGACAGCCAGCGAGAGAGGGAACACAAGCAGGGGGAGTGGGAGAGGAAGAAGCAGGCTCATAGCGGAGGAGCCTGATGTGGGGCTCGATCCCACAACGCCGGGATCACGCCCTGAGCCGAAGGCAGACGCTCAACCGCTGTGCCACCCAGGCGCCCCTCATTACATAATTTTTAATGACTTCGAACGATCTGGCAGAACTTTCAGATGGAGCTATCTTTTTTTTTTTTTTTGGCATGTTTTACTCACCCCCTACCTTTGTCTCCTGTTTTGGTGTATATCTTGGGGATCTTGGGTGTCTTCAAGGAAGACTGTGGCCTGAAGAGAAACAGACATCAAGATGTGGTGAGTGGGGATGGCTTACCCAGTATGACACCTCCCTCAGTGGGTCACAACTTGCTGCTTGTAGCCTCACAGGCAGCACTCACCCCTCCTCTGCTGGCATCTCTGCTGACAATTCCCCTCCTTTCTTCCTAGTTCAGCCCTTTGTGGGCAAGCTCTGTGTCTTGCTCACATCCGTATCTGCAGAGTAGCTCGTGCTCAATAAATACTCACGGAAAGAGTTTACTGTTGACTTTCCATAGTCTCTGCACTGTGCTGACTGGATTGCTGGCATTATCTCCTGGAATCACCCCTGTAATCTTTCCACCTATGGCCTTCATTTTACTGTTGAGAAAACTGCAGCTCACAGGATGAGCCTTGCCTTCCCAGGTCACCCAGGAAGGAAGACATAGGGCTGGGATTCATGCCCAAGACTACCTTACTCCCCCCCAAACTCTTAACCTCCACCCTTACTTCTACCCGCCCAAACTCTTATCCTCTATTCCACCCAGTCCTGGCTTCTAGGGAGAGAAAGCAATCTGGGCCACTTCCAATTCTGTGAAGCTTCGGGTATACTCGGGAATGAGGAACTGCTACAATAGAGTCGGATTCTGGCAGTTTCAAATTGCAACATAACACCTTTAATACAGGCTTTGACACTAAAACATGGCATTAGGAGGTTGTTCAAAACGTTCAATTACTGGATCTATGAAATATATCGATCCAGTATTAATTCATGGTTCTGAGGTCCAGGAATGGGGTGCAAGTTAAGAGTCTACGACGACAGCCATCTTCAGATCGTGTGGGTGTATCTCTGCGTCTTAAGGTATAAATCGCATTGGAGATAGGTCAAAATCTGAACTGAGGCCCCACGTGTGAGGCCAGGCAAGATGGCCCTCCTGGCCCCCGTGGGATCTGCCCTGCCCTGACGCCTGACAGCTGGGCTTCCTTCGGACTTGTGCAAAGAAGTCTTGGTCTCTGGCTTCCACGGTGCCCACGTGGCCACGTGACCGCTCAGGCCTAAGAGAGGACGTCACCCGGCGGTTGCTGCGGTGACCTCACAGCGGTGTGACGTCACCATGGCGACGACACCACAGTTCACGGCAGGTATCCGAGTTACCCTCCCAGCCAGGAACTTACCCGTCCCCGTCTTTCACGCCCGGGGGGCGGTGGCTCTGGAAACGGAGACACAGTAGCCAACCGGCGCCGACACTCCGGCGCAGGCCAAGGCGGCCTCCCACGCCCCACACAGCCATGCGCCGGGCAACTCGATCGAAGCTGACCCCGTCAGGCTACCGTCCAGGTCCCGGGGTGACTCCACCTACCTCCGGCCGCGCCACCGCTCAGCCACCATTTTCCATTGGTCCGTGGCTCTCGCCCCAGGGCGGGACACTCCCAGGGGCTTGCTTCCCATTGGTTCACTGAAAGGACGGGGAAACCCGTGACAACTTGGTTGCAACACCTATTGGCCAAGGTTCAAGCCAACTGGTAAAGGGACGCCCAGCTCGCGCCTTCTGATTGGCGGAGAGGTAGGACGAGTCCCCTCCCCCCCGGGAGGTGGGCCCTCGGGGACTCGGTCCTGTACCGCTCCGGCTTCTGCTCTCCGGGCGGGCGGAGGCAGGTGAGAACCTAGGGTCTTCCGGACGGGTGGCGCGAGGTTTGAGGCTGAGACCCAGGACGACCTCGGGCTGGGCTCCCGGCTTCTTGGCTCAGTGTCTCCGACTCTGGGAATCCGTCTTGAGCGGTCGGTGAGCTCGAATCTGAAGTGATTTGGAGCTTTGGACCAGCAGTAGGTTTCCCGGTTCTGAGCCTCAGTTCCCCCGCTAAGAAACGGGATCACGATAGTACTTGGCTTGTTGTGGGGCTCGTGTCTTATATTAAGGTAATGCACGTGAGGCCTTAAATGGTCGGTAATTCTGCAGAGTTTATTAAAAATCTAAATCGCGCACACCTGTAGACCCAGCAAGTCACTTTCTAGGACTCTGTATTTAGAGATCGTGGCTTAGGTTTTCTACAGCCTATGATTTATCGTCGTGAGGCATTGGAAACAGCCTAAAAGTCCAGGGAAGCGTTCCTTCTGGCCCATGATTTATAATTTAAATTTCTGCCTTCACCAGTAGCGATAATAAAAGCTGCAGCCAAGAACGGAGCTGGTAAGAAATCAGTTATTGAATGATTATGGTGCCAGACACTGCCAAGTGTTCCTCTTGCATTATGTAAGGTAACTCTTCCAAAGCCCATTGAAGTACAGTTCTTGTCTCCATATAACATGAGGAAAGCGAGATTTCTAGTCATTTGAGCGGTTTAGCGAAGATGACCTCACTGGAGAGTGGAAGAGCTGGGATTTGAACCCAGCTCTTTCTGATGAGTCTGGTGCACTGCCTCACTGCACAGTCTTTGGGGCGCATAGCAAGTGCTGACTGGTAGCTGCCTTTTTTTTAGAATGATGAGTTTGAACTAGGCATTCTCTAATATCACTAAGATCTGGGGACCTTTCATCCTCTCTTTGGCTTTTTCTTTCAGGATTCTCAGGAGCCATGCTGTCAGAAGTCCTGCTGGTGTCCGCTCCAGGGAAAGTCATCCTTCACGGAGAACATGCTGTGGTCCACGGCAAGGTAGCGTCCCCCAGAGCCTTTCAGAATTGGGCACCTCTTCTCCCTGACCCTACTCTTAAGCCAAAAGGAGGCCTAGAGGCATAGCCTGGGAGTACATAGGAGAGGAGATCAGTTTCTCTTCAGCAAGGCAGGGAAGAGATGGGTTTTATGCCTACTGAAGGGCTTCCCTGGCTTCACCCAGTAAGACAGCACAAAGCTGAAATGTAAAGTTGTGCAGGTGGGATGAGACAACCCTGGAAGGTGAGCTTCGGTGGAGAAGAAAAGACGTGGGAGCGCTGAGCCCTGGGGCACCCCAATGTTCAGAAGTGGGAAAGATGAGTAGGATCGAGCAAAGATATCTGAGACATGCATTATCTCATTTAACTCTCAGGACGACCCTCTGTGGTTAAACTTTGATTATCCCATTTTGCAGATGTGAAAGCTGAGGCTTAGGAGAGGGTTGGTAGCTTGACCAAGGTCCCATGCAACCTTAGCAGAACTGGGAATGAACCTAAGCCTGTCTGAACCCACAGCTCATGCTTTTTCCACTCCTGCATTCTGTCATTCTTTATGTTTCCAACTTACATTCATCTTTGCTGACATGGTGATTTTGGGGAAGCCATTCCTTGGTGTGGAGGACCTCTGAAGTTTTGTACGGGGAGAGCAAACATAAGTAGGTATTAGCTCCTAATTGATGGGTAGAGGCTGTGCCACTTAGTGGGAGGGCATGCCAAGGTTGATCAGTGGCATGTGCCCTGTATGCTGGTATGTGCTGTCTCTCCTCAGTACATTGACATTGACCCCTGAGTTTGGAGCCAAACTCTTTGCACCCCCCTCCCCCCAGCCATGTACAGCCTCATTGCTTTTGCCCTTTATTCTACAGGTCGCACTGGCTGTGGCCTTGAACTTGAGAACATTCCTCCGGCTTCAGCCCCACAGCAATGGGAAAGTGTGCCTCAACTTACCAAACATTGGCGTCAAGCGGGCCTGGGATGTGGCCAGGCTTCAGCTGCAGGATACGAGCTTTCTCGGTAAGTGCAGCAAGAAGGAACCAAGTGTGGGAAGAGCCTGGGCCCTGACCAGACGGGAAACCGGACAGCTGGGTAGTTATTCTAGGCTGTCTCTGAGAGGGCCAGAGACTAGCCACTCTGGGGGTGTTTTCTCTCGACCCCATAAAATGAGCTTTACTTGCTTATTTTTTTTTAATTTAAGGGCATCACATGATGCACTGGATCTATGTGGGCTGTGGTGGTCTGATCCTCAAGGCCCGTTGTTGGTTAAAAAAACCACAAGATACGCATAGCATGTATCTAAGGAAAGATCCAGATTAAGTGTCAGTACATATGTACACGCAGTGGTGATTAGTGACGTCTGGGAGGGTCCTAGGGTCTGAGAGTGGACAAAGGGAGCCTTCCTTCTGTAAGATGGTTTTGACAAGGAAAAGGTATTGATTGGTGTTGGGTGTCATTAAAAATCGTTAAATATAAAAGTAACATGCTTCTTAATTGGAAAACAGAGTCAATAGTGAAACACCATCAGTAAAGAAAAAAAAAAGGCACCTGTTACCACTGCCCCCTGACCACCCCCCATGACAACTCTCAGCATTTTGCTGTTAATCCTTCTGGATTATTTTCTGCAGATGGATAGTTAGATTGAGGGAGGTGGGGAGGTTTCCTTAACCAAAATCTGATCAGGCCACACAAATTTGTCAGAAATGTGTGATTTGTTTGTTTGTTTTTTTCTTCAGTGTATCAAGACTCTATTTCCATGCCAATAAATAAAGACCCCCGTGCTGATTTTCAATAATATTGTGAATGTAGCGTCCCCTCATAAGCAGGCAGGGTTTTTCATTAGTGGGGTCACTCTCCACCTGCACCAAAGCTGAAGGGTGTTTTCTAACCTCTGTTCGTTTTCTGTCTCCTCGTCGGCCTGACGCCTCCTTGTTTGGAACAGTGTTTCTTAGCCATAGTGAGACAAGTGGGAGTCCTCCAGGGGTCTCTCAACTGCTGCCTGTTCCCTGGGGCAATCAGTCCACAGCAAGCCATTCCCAATATCGCGGGGCAATGGAGGAACAGGCAAAAACCCCCATTTCCCAAACAGTCACGCCTTGGATCCCCTGGGGAGGTTTTCATTGTTGTTGTTGTTCTTAACAATACAGACAGATTCCGGGCCCTGCCCCTCTCCTATTAAGAATGGGGGTCATGGTGGCAGGGGACCAGGCAGGTGTATTTCGAAAGAAGCTCTCTGGGTGATTCCAGGAACAGCTTCAATGAGGAGCTTTGGAGCAGGCCTCAGAAAACAGCCATCCAGAGCAACCCAGACTTTGCTTTCCATGGCGCATTGGGCCTCCCCTCCCTGAGGCTGGAGATGTTCCCATGCCTGTGTGAGCCTGGACAGGTCACTTAACCCTCGGAGCCTCCGAGAGCAGAGTCGTGTGGCCTGGGAGGGTTGCTGTAAGGATCCAGCAGGATCGGAGGTGGGCCAGGGCCGGAACAGAGTGTAGTACGTGTGTGAGGGCTTGAGAGTGATTTCTCCAAGGAGAAAAAGGGAGTATGGAACATGAGCCTTTCAGAGACGTGTTTTCTACTAGATTGCCAGGCTCTTCCGTCTTTTTCTTCCCCCAGCATTCTCTGGTTGCTTCCTAACAGTCACAAACACCGGGAACATTTCACTGGGTATCTTTATGTGTGTCAGGCACTGGGCTAATGTGTCATGGACGTTGGCAGTCTTAGAATCCTCCAGCTTGCCCTGGACACAGGTGGTGGTAACCATCCCCATTTTATGGATGAGAAAATTGAGCTTCAGGGGCCGAGTGGCTCAGGTCACACAGCATTGTCAATGAGGCAGAAAGAATTCAGACCCAGATCTTTCTAAACTCTCCAAAGTCTTGTTTTTTTTTTAAGATTATTTATTTATTTATTTGAGAGAGAGAGCATAAGAGAGAGCACGAGCAGGGGGAGGGGCAGAGGTAGAAGCAGGCTCCCCGCTGAGCAGGAAGCCCAATGCGGGGCTTGATCCTGGGATCCGGACCTAAACTGAAGGCAGATCCGGACCTAAACCGACCGAGGCACCCAGGCACCCCTAAACTCTCCAGCGTCTTAATGAGTCATTCCATTTCCCTCGCAGCGCTCTGAAATGTCTGTGCTCTCAGTAACACTGTTACACTGGCTCGGCTGCCTTTTAGTGTGTCATTATCTCGGGGAATACATAGCGCTTCGCGCGTACTCCACCCTCAAGTTTCCCAGCACCGGTGCACCAAGCGCGATGTTCCGTTCCCTTTACACTTGCACCCGTGACTCAGGGGGCAAGTTGTAAAGCTGGTCGGGCTTGCTCGGCCTCCTCAGGCTCTCCGAGAAAAGCGCCCCAGCCTCCTACCGGGCCTCTCCCTGCTCCCCAAGCAGATCTCAGCACTTGACGTTCTCTGGTTTGGAGTGTCCCGTTCTGGAGAGTTGTTTCAGGAGAGGGTCGCGTTTGGGGGATAGTCGAATACTGCCTTTGGTTTTGTACCGTGGGGGTCAAACCCAGACCTCTGAGTGCTTGAGCTGGCACGCGCTTTGTGTGCGTACGTGCGTTTCAAGACGACCGCTCCTTAAGCACGCACTGCACTCCAGGAGCTGCGCCGCGGGTCTGACGTACCTTACTCCAGGTTATCTTGGAGGAGGTACTGTGCCCGTCCCTGTCTACCAAGGAGGGAAACCGAGGTTCAGAGAGCGTAAGTCACGTGCTCAAGGCCCCAGAGCCAGTGAGTGGTACCGTCGGATGCACACCCAAGTCTGTGTGCCAGCAAAACTCGAAGGCCCCCGGCAGACGCAGCCCTGGGGCTCAGGCTGTGAATCCCGGTCCCTCAGATGCTGATTCTCATGCCCGCTCGGGTGCCTGTGTTCTGTTGTCTATAAACGTGCCTGCGGGCCTCTCACCCCGCCACGTGTGCTTGTCTGCCACAGAGCAAGGGGACGCCGCAGCGCCCACCCCAGAGCAAGTGGAGAAGCTGAAGGAGGTGGCGGGCTTCCCCGAGGACGGCGCCAGCCCCGAGCGCCTGGCTGTGCTGGCCTTCCTCTACTTGTACCTGTCCATCGGCCGGAAGCAGAGGTGCGCGCGCGGGGCGGGGGCGGGGGGGTGCGCGCGTGGTCTGCGGGAGGTGTGCGCGTGGCCTCGGGCAGGGTGCGCGCGTGGTCCGGGCCCAGAGCCAGATTCCCG
This sequence comes from Ursus americanus, assembly GCF_024610735.1. Classification (NCBI taxonomy): domain Eukaryota; kingdom Metazoa; phylum Chordata; class Mammalia; order Carnivora; family Ursidae; genus Ursus; species Ursus americanus. Next base: position 7,904,869 of record NC_142156.1, on the reverse strand, counting down.
CATCTGCCACGTGAATTCTCCCGGGCCACGTCCACAGAGGCAGCCCTGCTCCCCATCCCGCAGCCTCCAGGGAAACTCTGTGACGAGCAAAGTGGAGCCTGTGTCCGCTCCACCCCTTAAGAGAGGATCTGGGCTATCTGTCGTCAGGAAGGCCACCTCCCAGAGGACAGCGGTGCCGTTGAGGCCATGTCGTATGGTGATGGAGAGTCGGACCGTGTTGGTCAGACCCCATGGCAGCCGCTTACCAGCTTCCTTGAGGTTCTTACCCTTCCTGGGCCTCAGTGTCCTCCTCTGTAAAATGGGGGTAGTCATAGTACCTACCTCGTAGGTTTCTTGTGAGGGTGAGTGAGTTTATCTATCTAACGTGCGTGACACAGAGCCTGGCACACAGCTTGAGAAATAGGAGCCATTAATATTCTCCTAAGAAAACTATTGGAGGGTTAGAAATATTATATATGAAATGAGCCTGTCTCTGGAACTAGCCCACAGTGATTTTCACTGTGATTTTTTTTTTTGGGGGGGGGGATCCCAGGCCCACAGGGAAAGCCTCAAGGGGTAGCCTTTTACTGAGACAGCAGATGCTGGCTGAGTGGGCCCTGGGGGCCAGGCACGGTGCGGAGGGCACATTCATAAATGTCTCAATTCTTACTCTCCACCGTGGGATTTTCAACTTGAGTAAGGGGCACATCCCTTTCTGGGAAGGGGTGCACATTTCCGGAACCTCCTGATGTGAGTGGGGTGGGCGTGTGTAGTTTGAAAAGCGATATAATTTTATATGTGGCAAACAGCAGAATTATTTAATTGAAAATACAGAACATGAAGTTTAACAGTCCTTGCTTGGGGGAAATACAACAGGGGAAGCATTCTGTGAACACACAGTGCGCCTAGAGGGGGCAGCAGTGGAGAAAGGCGGTCATCAAGGGGAGCGAGGAACGGCTTCCGTGGGTGGCCCGGGGAAGCTTCCCAGTGGAAAGGACGTTTGAGAAGGGTTTTGCAGGATGGGTAGGAATTTGCCTGGGGGAGGAAGAGGCACAAAGCTATCCCGGGCAGGGATACAGAGAAGGGCCATGGGAGAGCCTCGCCTGTGCAGGGAACGGGAAGGAATTTAGAGAAACGGTTGGTGGGTCATAAGGGTATGTTATGCTTTAAATTATTCTGGTACCTGTTTCCAAGCTATGTGATTCACCACAACTTCCTGCCCATCCCGCAGGGCCACTTTTGGGGTTGGCAAATGTCCCCAAGTTCAGAAACCTAGGCCAGGCCCTGCCAATGTCCAGTCCTGGGCCTCGGCCGCTAGCTCGACGTTGGCACCTCACCGCCCTTCCAGAGACTCACGCTCCGCACCCCACTGTGTTTCAGCGCCCTGCCCAGCCTGGACATCACGGTGTGGTCACAGCTGCCCACGGGGGCCGGCCTGGGCTCCAGCGCCGCCTACTCTGTGTGTATGGCCACCGCTCTCCTGACTGCGTGCGAGGAGATCCCAAACCCACGGAAGGACGGGGAGTCCGCCAGCAGGTAATCACGGACCTCGCCCCGGTCACTGTCCTTCCTGGGCGCCACGACCCGAGCATGGGTTCTCTGTCAGAGGACTCCCCGCCAGAGGTGTCACGTGGCCCTTGTACAGATGAGGAAGCTGAGGCACGGAGGCCAGAGGGCAGGCCCAGCCTACGCAGCTAGGGACAGTAGACTGAGACTTGCACCGGGGCGGTCTGAAGCCAGAGCCTGACCTCTTTGCCCCTTTGCTAAGCCACTTCAGTTCCCCCACCCCTCACCTCCACCTTGCCTCTTTGGGGTTCAAGAACCCACGGTGTGGCAGAAAGAACCTGAGCCCAGACTTAGGGAGTCGTTGGGCCCACTTCTGCCATTGACTCACTGTGGGACCTTGGCCATAGCCGTTGTACCCCTCTGGACCCCTGCGTCTCTTCGTAGGAGTCCTTGACCTCGTTCTACCGAGAGGGCGTTGCCTCTGCTGTTCCCACTGTGAGTCAGTGAGGCTTGTCGGGACTGTGTCGCCGGCCGCCATGTCTGTTGGGGGAACACACCTTGAGAAGCCACCCCAAGCACCGAGGTGATGCGGTGTGTCCTGGGCCCTGCCCCGGGAGTGGTGCCAGTCCCAAATCCAGCCTGGCAGCTTCTTGGTGAGGCCTGTCCCTGGGCCCCCGGGGCTCAGGGGGGCCCTCCCACTGGGCGGCCTTGGGTACCCAACACGTACTGTGTCGGGGGACTGCTGGCCACTTCTATCCCCCAGGGCAGCTGGTGGGAGAGAAAGCTGCTCTGGCCGTGCCGGGTGCCAGGATGGACGTGGCCGTGTGTGTCCTCCCAGAGCGGTGCTCCCGTGCCCTCCACACCCGCTGCAGGGGCCTGCGGCTGAGGACCTCTTTCCTCCTCCAGAACTTGGCTTTGAATTGAGGTTTCCTTCCTCTGCCCTGAAAATGCCATGCTTTTCTGATAGGCCGGTTCCCGCCAGGTGCCCTGTCAGGGCCAATGATTGCTCTTCTGACACACGGAGGTTAAAATACTGTTGAATTCAGACTAAGCCCCAAGGTCCCTTTGATTTTCGTGGTCACAGCAGATTGGGGGGCTCTCAGTGGGATGTGTCTATCAGCATTCCTCAGACTCGTTTTGGATGGTTCCTGTGCGTGGAGAGAAGTTGGGGCGGGGGGCAGGTAGAGGCTGCTTTTGTCAGGGGAAGAATCCAGAAGGTAATGAGAGACGCACAGGTAGGTAACACAAGGTGATGGTTTTCAGGAATTTCGGTAAGGTTTGACTGTTAACTCGCTGCAGGCCGTTGAGACACCCCTTCTACTCTCGGGGCTCTGTTTCCTCATCTGGAAGTGACGGGCCACACCTGATGGGCCTTTGGGGTCCCTCCAGCCTTGACGTTTGGTGATCCTGTGATACGATGGTGCTCGTTAGCGTGTGCTAATCACTAGTTGAAACCTAGATCAGTGAAGGCCTGCTGGCCCTGGGTTCCCCGAATACACTTGTACGTATGGGCCAGCAGACCAGCTCTGCCGTTCGCAAGGCGTGGGTGACTCATGAGCGTGTGAGGGGGTGGGGGGGGACACTCTTTCCCACGTGGCTTCCTGACAACCAGCTCTGCCGTCTCCCCTGAAGACCCAGTCTTTCCTTCCCAGGACCTTTGGTGAGAGCAGGCCCCAACTCCTGCCCTGGCCCCAGCATTTCCAAATCCTACAGAACTAGAATCCAGTCTCCTATGAAGAGGGGGTTAGAAATCTGAGCCCCCGTAGGATGAACGGTACACAGAATGGGAGGGAGACTCGCTTTTGTGGAGAGGGCCAGGTCCTGGGCTGGGTCCAGCGGCCCCTTTGCCCCATCGCTCATTCACTTTGCAGTTCCTGGAAAGGGCCAGTTCTTGTCCAGTTCCAGGTGCTACGTAGCCTCGGTCTGGAATGCTCTCCTCACATGTCTTACCTTACTGACCCTCCCCTTGTCCCTCAGGCCCTCCCCTTTCCCGATGAGGTGCGCCCCTTCCACCCCGCATCGCATCTCCTGGGGGTTGTAGTTGAATGCTGATTGCTTCTGGGCATCCCCTCCCCGTGAGACGCCAAGCCTCGAGCAGTCAGGGGCCGTGTCTGGTTCCCCTACCGTGAGCTTAGTCACAGGCACATCGTAGAGGCTCAGCAAATATTGGAAGGTGAGGGCATCTTGTTGGCACCTTAAAGCTCGGTCGTTGGCTGCTTGGGCCCCAGGCAACGGATGTGGAGCTGATGTAGCAGTGAATAGCCCCGGAAGCTGCTTTACCCACCTGAGCCTCAGCTTCCTCTTCTGTACGAGAGGGATAGTAACTGTACTTTCCCTGTAGGGTTTCTGTGGGGATGACAGGAGGCGGCCGTTTGAGAAAGGCTACAGCAGAGTGCTCGGCACTTGGTGATAGCGTTGAGCCTCTCAGCCACCCTGTGAGTGGCGGGGCCATCACGTCCTCATTTGGCCAGTGAGAAAAGAGGCTCAGAGGGGGCGATGGCCTTGCCCAAGGCCCCACAGCAAATGAGCGCTGGACCAGGCTTGGAGCGAATCCAGGAGCCGTGATCCCAGGCAACCTTTTTCCAGAGCCCAAACTGTTTCCCGGGCATTTTACAAAGCGTTTGTGTGTTCGTATCTCACACGTCCTCAGTGAGGGAGACACGATTACCCGTGTTTTACAGCTGAGAAAACAGGGTCGGAGGCGAAGCCATGGCTCGGGGATGCCCAGAGAGCGGCAGGGCAGCCCGCTGCTTGCTCCACAGCTCTGCCCTGGAGTCCCAGCATTCTTGGGGCTGTGGCACCCCCTGTTTCATGGGGGCAGGGCGTCCGCAGAAAGGAAACAAAAGCTGAGAGAAAGGGGCGGGGGGTGGGCTGACTGGATTCCTTGTTCACTACTCATGGGCTTGGGGTCTGCTCACTCAAACTGTGAGTGAGCCCACACCTCTCCCGAGCAAGGCAGCGTGGCCGCGTGCTTAGGAAAGATCCAGAGACGGCCCGCGCACACTTGACCCACTGAGGGTGTTTGGGGCACCTGGAATCCACGTTCCTGACAGCTGGGCTTTGGGAAGAGTCACACATCTAGTCACACGTCTGCTCACTCGTCCTCACGGCAGGCTGGATTCCAGAGCAGGTGCGGACGCAGGGGTCTGTGACAGTGGTAACTACTGCCCGCCGCTTGCCGACGCCGTGCCAGGCACTTCGCCAGCGCTCGATGCACCTGCAGCTAGCCTTGGACGGGCGTGACCATTGTACAGATGAGGACAGTGGGGCTCAGACAGGTTAGGGAACAGGCCCGGAGCCCCTCAGCTGCTAGGACCGTGTGCATCTAAAGCTAGTCTCCTTCCTCTGTGCCGGGTGGGAGGGCTGCAGAGGAAGGGAAGGTCAGCACGCTCTGTAGTGGAGAGGTTCCAGGCTGTTCTTCTGTTTCTGCATTCGAGAGCCCAAGCCCCTTTGACTTTTTTTGGTCTCCACCAAGCTTAACCTGCGGATCCTTCCCCCTGCTGCCTTTGGTGACCCTGGTCCCCCACTCTTCTCCGAGGTACAGACGAACTCCTGTGTCTTCTCCAGGTGGACCGGGGAGGATTTGGAGTTAATTAACAAGTGGGCCTTCCAGGGAGAGAGAATGATTCATGGGAACCCCTCCGGAGTGGACAACGCTGTCAGCACCTGGGGTAGGGGCTGCCTCAGGCTTGTTTTCTCTATTTTTATTATTTTATAAATTCTTAGGACCATAGTAAATGCCCACGCTCTGTTGGTTTGAATGAACGAAACCAGCGGATTCTGAGGAAAATAGTCTTTTCCTGTTCGGTGGGGGTGGGATGGGAGAGATTTCAGGGTCCTGCCGCACACCTCCTGAATCTAATCTCGGGGGGTGTCTGGGGGGTCGGAGTGGGGCCTGGGAAGCCAAGGTTTCAGGGAGCTCCCCAGGAGGGTCCCTGGGGTAAAGGTGCAGAGCCAGAGCTCTAGAGTTTGGTGGCCACACCAGCTGGGCTCCCCTCGGGTCAGGACCCTGGCTTCTGGGACCTGGCCACGGTCCTGGGCTCACCTTCACTACATGGCCTGTGGCATGAGGCTGGGCAGCCTGGAGGGCGGGCGAGCCCTTGTGCCCTCCTGGGCCTTGTGTAACTACAACTGGGATGACTAGTGATGGGGTTCCGTCTGCTTCCTGGATGGGGCAGCGCTCTCACCCCCACCTCAAGCCCAGCTTCCCTGCCAAGAGGCCAAGGTACGTAGCTTTTCCTCCAGCTCTGACCCACTGCCTTTTCTCTTTAGGAGGAGTGGTCCGATTCCAGCAAGGCAAGATCTCCTCCCTGAAGAGGTAATTCTGGGGCAGAGCAGCGGCTCCTGGCACGGTTATGGCAACGCGTCCGGTGTGGGGGGCTCTACCTCGTGGTCGGACGCATGTGGGCCGCGTGTCCCCGGGCTTTCTCTCCCCTCCCTCGTGAGGCCCTCACAGGCCTGTTCTTACCTTCTGTGCTGCGGCTCTTAGATCGCCCAGAGCTTAGAGGGAGAAGTCATGCATGGCTGTGCTGCTCACCTTCCAGAGAGCAGCTGCTCCCCCAGGCCCTGGCTTCTCATTTAATTCTTCCGCTCGTGTATTCATTTAACAAACAAGAATCGATGTCTTCCTGTGTTCCTGATGACACTGTACTAGGGTCTAGGGCTATAAAAATGAGTCTCGGAGGCAGTTTTGGCAGGGTCGGGGGCGGGAATGGGGGTGGGGTAGGGGAAGGGCCGGCAGACATGGGCAGGAGGCCGCCGCAGGCAAACGTGAGAGGTGCCACACTGAGGCCCTCGGGGCAGAGGCAGGGCTGATGCTGGTGGGAGGCTTCGAGCAGGGGTGACATGTGACAACTTTTCACCCCGTTTCACATGTTCCTTGACCGCCTCCCCCTGGAGGAATTGGGATTACAAACGCACGTGTTAAAATAGAACATTCTCTGTTCCCTTTGGACTTAGAGTGGACATGCACGGGGCAGATGGGAGCGGGTGCTTCTTGGCAGTTTCTTGAGCCCTCGGTCAAGTCGGGTGCTTCGACCTGCACCTCTGGCATCTTCCTGCCTCAGCTCTCTTGTCTTCCAAGAGCCAAGCCTGCCTTTCCGAGCCTTGACATGAGGGTTTCTTTACCTTGGGGCCATAGACATCATGGACTGGATAATTCTTTCTGGCGGGGGGCTGCCCTCCGCAGCGTGTTTTGGATATTTAGAAGCATCCCTGAGCTCCACCCACAAGATGCCAGTAGCACCTCCCCCATCTCCCAGCTGTGACAACCGGAAATGTCTCTAGACATTGCCGCCTGTCTCCCGGAGGGCAAACCACCCAGGATGACAGCCTCCACCGTGCACAGACGAGGAAGCAGAGCCATTGAGGAGCGTGGGACCAGCCCGCTGGGGGCCTGGATGGGGCCGGCTCTGCCAGGTAGACTGACGCCCGGTGCAGCGACAGCAGGAGTCCGCGCGGGACTCAAGCTGCCAGGGCTGGGCCTGCCCACAGGGTTCCCCGTCCTCACGACTGTCATCCTCAGAACAAAGGCTCCAGAGAGTACAGAAGCTTCTGTGCCTGACCGTGAGGGGTGTCATACGTCGGGCTACGGATCTGGGGGTGCTTCATGGGGGCTGTGGCATCTCGTTCAGGGTTTCCTGAGAGCTAGTTGTATCCTAAGCACCAGGGATAGAAAACCCGCTAACGTGTGGCGTGGGCACATGCACGTTCTACTGGAGCGAAGTCAAGAGATGAGTGATAAAGGGCTTTCCAGGTGGGGGGAGGCAGGGGGCGAGGCCCTGAGGCGTGTTCGGTGGCCAGCTGGTGGTAGCGTGGTGGACGGAGGCAAAGCCCAGCTCTGCCACTCGCAAGCCGGCTGCTCTTGACGGAGTCGCTTTTCCTGGTTTATATAATGATCCTGACCTGAAACCAGAAACGGTCTCTGTAGAGTGCCTTGCCTTCCGCCCGCTAAATTTAATTCCACCGATGTTAGTGAGCAGCTGCTGGGTGCTGGGTGCTGGGGCCTCGGCAGTGAGGACAAGTCCCACCTTCACAGAACTCACATTTTGTGGGAGGAGACAGCCAACACACAGCTCCGTAAGAGCGTGTCAGGCAGTTGGGTGGATAACCAGGGGAGCCTCCAATGAAATGACATTTGAGCAGGGACCTGAAGGAAAACACGAGAGTGAGTCCTAGAGCTGTCGAGGACAGAGGACAGGGATGGGTCCCTGGCAGAGGAAATGCAAGGGCAAAGGCCCTGGGGCCGGGGTGTGCCTGGCATGTTGAGCAGCAAGTAGGAGGCCAGGATGGCCGGGTGGAGCCACCGGGGGAGGGCAGAGAGGAGATAAGATTGAGGAGTTAGCCAGGCCTAGCAGCACAAGCACTTACAGGGCAGAGCCTGGGTGGCGGTGTCTAGTTGCCCCAGGACCCTGGGGTTTTATGGGGCCGGTGGAGCTGGCAGCAAACCTGTTCGCAGAGGACTTGCCTAAGGAAGATGAAAACAAGGTATTCAAACTCCTCCCGCCCCAGTGGCCAGGAGCACAGAGCAGACCGACCTTCACTGCGGGCTGCGGGGCGCCACAGAGAGCAGATGGCGGATTCTCCAAGAAGCCGGGAGGCCAGACTCTGCATTAATCCCTCCGATGGCTTCAAGAGGAACCCTTTCTCCCCAGACCACGCATGGCGCTTCTCCATTAAAAACATGCATTGTTTGCGAAGTGGATCAAGATGCGGCCTCCCAGAACGCTGCCCTTTTGAGGAACGGCTTGTCTTTAAGGGGAAGAGAAAAGCCAAATAGAATGTTCATCTTTTGTAAAGTTAAAAAAAAAAAAAAGCCGGCCTCCAAGGCTGAGAATCGATATTAATTTCATGGGCTTCTGGGCGGTGAGATCAAGCAGGTTTCTGGCAGCCTTTCCCAGCCCGATTGGATTTTACAGTCTTGGGTTGTGAAAAGAAAAACGGATAAAGGTATCAAGGGGTCTGCCTGTCTCCAGCTGTCTTGCGCCAGAGCTCATCCAGACGCTCCATCCTCAGTGCCTGGCCCGCAGCACTCTGAAAGGCAGCTCAGGGATGACAAGAAAGGGCGCCCTGAGTCCCCAAAGATCACTACAGCACAATTGGGACTGTGACTCTAGGAGGCATTCTAAAGCTCAGGGGTTGGAGAGGGCAGCTTACTGTGACTGCCCTGGGCCCTCTGTTCTCTTCCCTGGGGCAGCCGAGCAGGGACGGATGACTCCCTCTAACCATCTCTGGCTGTGCCAGGGCAGCGGGTCTGGGAGCCATCAAGGCAGGGCAAGGGTGGGCCCCACCTGCACAAGCCTGCCCTCCCCTGCACCCCTGGGCTCACTGTGCCAGCCAACCTGGGCATCTTCCCTCCCTGCGTGCACCCCCTCTGCGTGACCCACCCCAGGTCCCTTTGCATTTCTTCCGAAATCTCTAGACCGTCCCACTCCAGCAAGCTCAGGTGGCCTACAGGACAGAACCTCCACCCCTTCTTGCACCCTTGGCTCTAGTGCCTTTGAACTCCTCTAACCCCGTGAACTTGGCGTGCTCTGCCAGCTCCAGGCTAAGCCAGGCCCGCTCGCATGTGCCTAGCCCGTAGTCGGTGCCCCACTGAAGTCAAGTGGGTACGTGACAAGCCAAAGGAAAGTGTCTGTCTGCCTGGGGGCTGGAGCGGAGTTGCAGCTGCGACTGGCAGCAGGAGCCCCCTGCTCCCCTCGCTTCCCCTCCAGCCCCTTGCTGTCCCCTTCCTGGGCCTCCACTTTCTCCTCTGTGTCAGGGTGGAGTGGCGTTTGGGATTGCCCCCAGCCCTGACACCGTGGCCCTTCTTCACCCCACAGGCCACCGGCTCTGAGGATCCTGCTGACCAACACTAAAGTCCCTCGCAGCACCGGGGCTCTCGTGGCCAGCGTCCGGAGCAGGCTGCTTAAGGTGCCTCCCGTTCCATTCCTGGGTGGGGTTCCGGCAGGGCCGCGGCAGCCCGGTCTGGGGGCTCGAGCTCGCTGTCTGCCCCATGGGTTAGTGGAGGGGCGGAATGGATGATGGGGACCGGGGGATGTGGTTTGGGCAGACGAGGTGCTGTGTGCCCCCCACCCCAGCTGGGGGGCAGGACAGGAAGCGTCAGACATGCTGGCTTGGCGATGAGAATCCCCCACTCATGTCAGGGGGCACCGGGCAAGGCAGATACCCGGTGGGAAGGAGAGGGGGTTTCCTCAGAGGTGGGGAGTGAGCCGTGGGGACACCTCTCTCTCCTCCCGTTGCCCGGCGGCTGTCCGGTGTCTGCCCGGCCCTAGGCCTCACGGGCCCTTGCTTCCTCTCCTTCCAGTTCCCTGAGATCGTGTCACCCCTGCTGACCTCCATCAACGCGATTTCGCTGGAGTGCGAGCGGATGCTGGGGGAGATGGCGGCGGCCCCGGCCCTGGAGCACTACCTCGTGCTGGAAGTAAGAGCCGGTCTGCAGGGTGCACGGCCTCGCGCACACCGCTGTCTGAGGCAGGGCTCCCCATCTGCACTCAGAAGCCCCAGAGCCAAAGCAGCGAGGCTGGGCCCAGGCCTGGGGTCCCGTGTGTGCAAAGGCCAGCAAGCATGCCTTCTTCTTAAGCCTTTTCCCGGATGGTTCAGAGCCGTGCAGAGAGCACATGCGAAGTGCAGAGGGCAGGGCCCAGCGCGTGCTAGGCATGGGCTAAGCACCAGGGGCCAGGTTTGGGTTCCTGCCCGTAAGGAGCAGTGGGATATTGCTGACACTGTCTTCCGTCGGTCCAGAAGCGATTTCTTGCTTGGCCACCTCTTTCCTGCTCTTCTTGCTAACTGCATTTGTTCCTTTGGTAACTGTTTATCACCGGCATGCTTTGGTTCAGAAATTTTTATCTATTTATGAGAGAGAGAGAGAGAGAGAAGGGGGAGGGGCAGACAGAGAGAGAGAGAGAGGGACAAGCAGACTCCACACTGAGTGCAGAGCCTGACAATGGGGCTTAATCCCACAACCCTGAGATCATGACCTGATCTCATGACCCTGAGCTGAAATCAAGAGTCTGACGTTTAACCGGCTGAGCCACCCAGGTGCCCCGGTTCGGATATATTCTAACACCATTCTTTCTTCATTGTTCCCCGAGCTGCTACCCTTTGCATAATTCCTGTGTAGAGGCTGAGACCTCACACCTTGCATTTGATCAGGTCCCGATCTGAACCCCAGCTTCACCCCTGCTGGTCTCACCGGAGCATCTTAAGAACGCAGCGAGGCCCAGTAGGTCACCATGCAGTCACCATGCCTGATGAGCCACCAGCTCAGTAAGCCAGAGGACGCAGGCTCATCTGCAGACACGGTCCGGGTGGCCTGGCAAACATGGATCGACATCAAAGAGCCATTTGGCGCCCCTTGAAGAATCAGGGAATCAGGCAGGCCACGCTGGTGAGGCTGTGTGACAACACTCGGCAGGAGGGGCAGAACGGGGAGGTTTTGTGGTCTCCCATTTCTCCACAGTCCCCACCACTCCCTAACTGCTACCCCCAGCTGCCACGGGCTGCCTGGTGCCTCCCTGTCCCGCTGTACGCATTTGAGTCGGCAGCCCCTGTAGTGAACAGAAGCAGCTCTTAGGCCAAGGCTTTTCACAGATGATTTCTCCCTTGATCTCTGCAGTCACCTGCCTGGGAAGTAGATATGCTGTGCCCATTTTACAGATATAAAAACCAAGGCTTATAGAGCAACTTTCTCCAAGGCTCACCAACCAGTGAGTGGCCATGCCAGGCGTCAAACTGGCTGACTTGCTTGTCTCTTTAGCCAACAGCTCTTGAACGAGCACCTACCTGGGCCAGGGGCAGTGACCCTCCTTTGTTTCTGTGCTTTTGCTCCCATTTCCATAGCTGTCTGCCTCCAGTCCCCCAGCATTTGCCTTGCTGGCTTCAATTCCTTTCACGTAGAAAGGAGGGAACACAGTCCTCCTGAGTAGGAAATTAATAATGATAGAGTACTGCCTAAAATATACCCTGTTGAGCCCCTGGAGAATGCCACAGAACAGCACGTTGATTATACATTGTGTATATTTTTGGCTGTGGCAGCCGCTGAAATGTGCAGCTCAGCTCCTGGACAGCTTTGTGCTCAAACCAGCGAGCTGTTCTCCTGTGTCACAACCTGTCATCCGATCCTTGACAGATTTTGGATCAGAATGTGACAGGTGTCTGAAACCTGCCTCGGCAACGTGACACCTGGCGCTGAGGCGCAGAGAGCAGCCCCCAGAAGTTTTCCCTCACATCCAGCCCTTGGGGCTGGGGAAAGGCACCCCGGGGCTGCCACCGGGCCATCACGCCTGTCTGCTCATTTGTCAGAAGTGCTGGGGGGTGGGAGGCGGGCTGCAGGGGAGGGCTGACCCGAGCCCGCCTGACAGCCCAGGGCAGGAGAACCAGGTGGGTCTCAGCAGACGACTCGGTGATTGGCAACCCTCCCGGCGCACAGGCGCTCCCTGTTCCCTGGAGCAGAGCCGCGGGCTGTCAAGCCACACGCCACAAGAAGTAGGTGGCAGCCGGAACACCAGGGGCGCTCTTGGAGGCAAGGTAGACGTGAGCTTTGCATCGGGCAGACCCGGCTTCCAGGGCTGGCTCAGTACCTTGCCAGCTCAGCGACCTTAGGCAAGTCATTTCCTCCCTGAGCCTTAGCATCCCCTTGAAATGAAGAGGATGGTGATGTGACCATGAAGTACTAATAGCTGACTGTCCCGAATCCCTCATCTCAGGCCAGGCACGATGCGGAAAACTCACCTCGTTCCATCCCCACGGCAATGAGGCAGAACCTCTTACGATGCCGGTTTTACAAGTGGGGGAACTGAGGCACAGGGTGAAAGCCCTCGCCCCAGAACCAGGAGGTCACGGAGCTGGGACTCAAACCCAGGCCCCCCTGACTCCAGATCCCACATTCTTAGCTTGCTCATCCTTAGAGCCCCAGCTCCTAGCACACTGCCCGGCCCAGTGAAGGTGTTTGGCAAACACCGGTGGAGTAAATGAAATGTTATAGGGGGCGCCTGGGCTGTGCTAGCTGTCAGTTCTGTTATTTCATCCACTTGTGTGCTGTTTGAACCTCAGAAGAGCAGGAATTTTGCTCAGAATCAAAGAAACCTGAAACACATTTAGCTCTTTCTTCCATTTGTGACCTTGTTAGGACAATAAACCAGTTCTTATTCTGAAAATATGGGCACCTGAGGCAGCTGTAGGATGGCATAGTACTTCAGACTTCTGCAGATGATAGGTACCCATCTCAACCAGGCTTTAACATAAAGGGAATTTTTTGGCTCATAACTGTGAAGACCCTCAAGAACAGCTTCAGGCATAGCTGGATCCAGGGGCCAAAACAACTCAGTCTGAAATCTCTCTCCATCTTCCATATAATCCCTGTCCACGTGCAGGGCAGCTAACTCTGGCAGCTTACCTTTGAAGTCAGCCAGTTAGCAGCTCCAGGGCAGAGGCAAGAGAAAACCCCGGGAGGGCTGTGGTTGGCCCAACCTGGGTCACAGGCCTATCCTTGACCAGTCACCATGGCCAGAGGCTTCTTTGGCCAGGCGTGGGACATGTGTTTGCCACCAGCTCCATCCCAGCCCCATGGGAAGTCCTGCAGGAAGGAGAGGTTCTTTGACCCGTGAAGAGGGACACGGTGTTAGCTTGTCTAAGCCATGTGCTGTCACAAACCGGTGGCTGTCACATGAATGGGGTGGGCACAGGACCTTGGCTTCAGGCACACCAGGTGGGAACAGATGGAACCTTCTCCTCCAGGAGCTCATCGACATGAACCAGCACCATCTGAATGCCCTCGGCGTGGGCCATGCCTCGCTGGACCAGCTCTGCCAGGTGACCATGGCCCATGGACTGCACAGCAAGCTCACTGGTGCAGGCGGCGGTGGCTGTGGCATCACACTCCTCAGGCCAGGTACCTGGGGGGTGGGCAGGGTTGCCAGCCGGGGCTCATACAAATGTTATACCTGGGCAATTCGCGTGGGAGGAGGAAGAAACCAGAGAACAGCCTCACCTCTGCTGTGTGGCCTTGGTCAAGTTAATTAACCTCTCTGGGTCTTTGTTGCTGTGTTGGTAAAATAAGGATGCTAACATCTATTTTATAAGATCGTTGTCTAGATTCAAGGAGAAAAGTGCATTTGGAACGCCTGGCATGGGGCTGGGCTGTGATAGGGGCTCATACTGTGGCGGCTGTCCCTCCCGCCTCCTTCCCTGCCAAGTCTCTCACAAGCTTGAGAAATAACCAGGACATTGTCATCACCTATCGTCAGCCTCACCCCCTCTCCCCCACTGTCATCTCTTGATGTGGCCAAGATGGGGACTGACCTTGCTACAGAACAAAGAGCTTTCTCTCCCCTTAGTGTCTGGGGGAAAGAGCAAGGCTGGGTAATGGTGCCCAGGGCTGGCGAGGGGCTCCTGGGGGTGCTCAGTCACCACACCTGTCCTCAGGACCGGGCCCTCAGGGCTCCCACCTCCACTGCCTTCCCTTTGCCCCTCCTTCTGGTCTTTCTCTCCCCTTCTTTACCTTCTCCTCCTTCCTCTTTTTGTCCCACCTTTCCCTGTTGCTTTGCAGTCAGCCCACAGTGGCCCCAGCCGCTCCCCTCACCCTCAGTGCGCTCCCAGGCGTCAGAAAGTCAGCACGGCCTACGGCAGACTTTGACCGTTGGCTTCTAGTTCAGGGTCAGTGACGATGATGAGAGAGAAGGCTTCTGGGGCGTGTCTGCTGTGCCAGGAGCCTTACCTGCATTCTCCCGTGAAAGCCTCACAGTGACCCTCGAGGGGTAGGTATTATTAGCCCCATTCCCAGATGAGGAGACTGAGACTCAGAGAAGGCAAGTCACTGGTCTGAGGCCCCATGGCTGATCCGTGACAAGACCTGGTCCATGTGACTCGGGAGCCCATGATTTTAACTGTTGCTCCATAACCACCCCCCCCCCCACTCCTGAGGGTGCAAGGCTTGGTCCCGGGCCTTTTCCAGGATGAACGATCCCTAAGGGAGCGGACGATTGTGGGGTGACCTGCTGCTTTCCCTCCCCCCAGATCTGGAGCAGCCGGAGGTAGAGGCCATGAAGCAGGCTCTGACTGACTGCGGGTTTGACTGCTGGGAAACCAGCATCGGGGCCCCCGGCGTCTCCGTCCACTCGGCCGCCTCCCTGGATGCCCCCGTGCGGCAAGCCCTGGATGGTCTCTGAGAGGAGCCCGCGCCACTGCAGCCCCAAGAAGCCCCTTCCTGGAGTATTCTGGGTTCCGGAGTCGGCTTCCGTGCTGGCCAGTGGGCCCCCAGCCTCTGTGCACCAGCCTTCCCAGTGGCCGCACCCCTCCGTCCCAGCGGTGCCACCTGGAACCTGCAGTGGGCTGGGGTCCCCGGAAGACCCGGTCTGTGCTCTGCCTTCTCTTGAGCCGCCCGGGGAAGTGGGGCCATGTGGGGTCCTCTGAGATGTGAGGGGCTTCCTTCCTGTCCTCCCTGAAGCTCCCACATACCCATCTGCTTTGGGCCTCTGCGCCTTCTCAAACCCTCTGCCCACTTGGTTGGATGCTCGGGTGCAGTGTGCCTTCTCCCTCCCTCTGCCTCTGCCCTTCCACCTGTCTCTCAGGGCTCGGCCCCTCCCACCTCCTCCAGGAAGCCTTCCCTGACTCCTGGCAGGATGACCCTCATTCTACCTTCCACCTTGCACGCCCCGTGTGTTTGAACCAGTTAGCACTTGGCGTGCTCTGCTCTTCTCTCCAGCTAGACTGTGGGCTCCCCAGGGGTTGTCTGGGTAGTAGTCTTTGCCTT
Organism: Ursus americanus; assembly: GCF_024610735.1. Classification (NCBI taxonomy): domain Eukaryota; kingdom Metazoa; phylum Chordata; class Mammalia; order Carnivora; family Ursidae; genus Ursus; species Ursus americanus. The sequence goes on along the minus strand of NC_142156.1, from coordinate 7,889,634 downwards.
CTGCCCTCCCATCCGAGGGTTGGCTGAAGGCATGGTCCATGTACCCAGTTTCTTCCAGTCTGTACCCACAGGACTTGCAGAAAAGATGGCAGAGGGGAAATAAAAAGTAAACCAGGGCTTCCCTCGGAGCCCAGAAAGAAGGATGGTAGTCTGATACAGTCTGCAGCCCGCCGGTGCCTGCCTCCTCTGTCCCTTCTCCGGCCACTTTCCCCGTGGAGCTCTTAGGGAGTTGAAGGAAAGAAGGGCTTTGGTTCACTCGGTTTTGTGTCTCAGGGACACAATGGGGTTTTCCCAGATGGCCCTCAGTCCTCCCGCACAATTCCTACCTGCTTTTCCAGAAAGCGGAGTTTTAAGCTTCCTGGCTCCTGGAGTTGTGAGCACTCATGACTTCACAGACTTTTGTGAGCCTTGGAAACAAAAACCTATAGGTTCTGGAATCTTCCTTTCTTTCTGAAATTCACTGGGTGGGGGGAAAAAAGATTCAAGTGCTTGTAACCCGGTGCCTGGCACCTACCTGGCCCTATTTGAACCTTTTATTACCAGTCAAAGCTGTACATCAAAAAGCCCCCGTAGCTAGCACATTGCCGCGGGGAGCTCCAGCAGCCGGGGACCTGCGGGGTGGGCTCACAAGAAGGTGGGGGCTGGGCAGGGAGTTCAGGATGGGGTTTAAATGGCCCTGCGCTTCTGCCCTTGGCCACTAGGGGGCAGCGGGTGCCTTTCCAGGGTCTTCACAGGGAGGGTGAGTTGGGAGCTGGCCCGAAGAGCAGAATCTGAGCTCTACACCGCCCACCCCTGCCGGCCGTGCCAGGCATCCCGGGCTGTGCCTGGGCTCACTGCCAGAGACTCCCAGCATCGCTGATGGGGGTTGCTTGCTTCTCTTCAAAACACAAATAACGCATAAAACAATGATGTTAATACTGAGCTCTTAACCATGCACTGGGCACTCTTGTAAGCACTGTAGACCCATCATCTCTTTTCATCTGCCCCGGGCTTGGAGAACAGTTGCTAGTCTCAGCCCCATTTTATAGATCGGGAAACTGAAGCTCAGAGAGGTTGAGTAATTCAGCCAAGGCCACACAGCTAAGCCACATCAGAGGCAGCACTACAGCACCTGGCCTCAGCCCCCCGCCCCCCCCCCCCCCCGCGTACTTCTACCTGGACACAGGTTCGTGCGATTCTTGCTGCTTTCCATGCTTGGGCTCGTTATTTCCTCTGGATTCCGATGTACTTGGTTAGAGTGGGGCCGGGGCCTGGGTATTTTCCAAAGTTGCCCACACAGTTTGAATAAGCAGCTGGGACCTAAGGTGCTTTCTCGGGGATGCTGGTTGACAGCGTTTCCACACTGCAGGAGGCCAGCCTGGGAGCTCCCCAGGGGCTCCCAGAGATGCCCATAGCAGGTGTCCAGGGTCCTTGAGACCCTCCCTCTTTCTCACTCCCGGGCGGCTGTGTGTGTCTCTCCGTGAAGCAGCCACCTGCAAGCCTCGGCCAGGACAGCCTCACCCCAGCCACCATATGGGCCTGGCAGCGCCCACCCCTGGCCAACGATCTCTTGCATGGCGTTAGCAGACAGTTTGCATTTGCAGGGAGTGTCCCCCCTTCTTGCCTGGGGTTCTCACTCCCAGCTGCACATCAAAACCACCCTGGAATGCCTGCCTCACCCCCCACGTGTTCTGATTGAACTCATCTCAGCGGGACGCAGTCCTGGGTAGTTTTCAAAAGCTCCCAGGTGCTTCTTCTAATGCGGGGCCAGGGCTGAGGACCCTGAACTAGATGACCCCAAAGGTCAGTTAAGCTCCGCCCCGGCTTCCGGTCCCCTCTACCACCCATTAGCCACGTGACCTCAGCCTGGCCAGTCCACCTCGGGCGGCCACAGACTCCTCCCTGGAAGGTGGAAAAACTAGTAATCCCCACCCGAGAGAGGTGAGTGAGTGAGAAAGTGCACGTGAAGCCCGCGGCTCGGTGCGGGGCACCCAGCAGGTGCTCGTAAATGAGCTGCGTGATACCCGGCCCAGTGGGCCGCAAGCCCGCGGGCCTCCCAGAGCTCAGAAGTTTCGGAGCGGTGCGCAGAGCCGGTTAGAAGCACCCAGCCCAGTTTGTGCAGACCCCCTAGATTGAGACCCCGGGGGTCGCTGCTGGAGAAACAGCCACCTTTCCAGCCTCGCTCCTGGCTCCCTCCCTGAGGAGGGGGTCACAGAAGCCCCGGCGCCTGCTCTGCCAGCCAGAGATGGGCAATTTCTCAAGTCAGCATTTGGACTGCTCCCAGCGTCTGCAGCCCACTGTGGATTTAACACCCGCCCTCACAGCCTCAAGTTCGCCATTTCCCCGGGCTGGCAGAGGTCTCACGTGGCGAGACAGGCAACAAATATTGTGACTCACGGCAGATAGAGTAGCTGCTGTGGTTTGCACCCGTGTGCTCTCTGTCGGGGAGGATTTGCTCCCCGCGGACGGATGGACGGACAGATTGACAGACGGCTGGCAGCCTGTGGAGGTAGGGAGCTGGCGGCAGGTCAGCGCGCCCAGGCGGGCCCCATCCTGCCATCCCAGTGTGCTTGGGCCAGTCCCTTTGCCCAGGGGTTAAGCCTACGATATGTCTACACCCTAATTCCCAGGCCATAGTTACATTTCCCCCTAATTGTCGCCCAAACTCCCAGAATCCTCTTTAGGACCATACATGTGGCTGTTACCACCCTAAATTCTCTCTCTCGCTCTCTCTTTTTTAAAAGATATTGTCAGAGAGAGAGAGTGCACAAGCAGGAGGAGCAGCAGGCAGAGGGAGAAGCAGGCTCCTGATGCAGGGCTCGATCCCAGGACTCTGGGATCATGACCTGAGTGGAAGGCAGACACCTAACCGACTGAGCCACTCAGGCATGCCCCTAAATTCTCTTTTAGTCTACACAGCAGCCCTTTTTTCTCCGTTACACAGCCTACTACTCAAGAGACCCAGCCCGTTATCCCGCAGATATGTCCCATTGACTGGGTTCATCGTTCAGTCAACCCCCTCCTGGTGCTCGGTCAGGTCCGCTAACAGCCGACCTTCCAGAGCACCTGCCCCACGCCCAGCACGGCGCCTCGTGCTTCGTAGGCCTTACCCCTGCGAACCTGCTCAGTTCAGTGAAATAGGTATCATTCTCCCCATTCTGTTGATGAGTGAACTGAGGCCCACAAGGCAAGCAAGCGACAGAGTAGAATTTGAATCCAGGTGTTTGTGACTTCAGAGCCTTGTCCTTAGTGACTCTTCTGCACTGTCCCCAGGAGATGACCAGGGACGTCCCAAAGCCCCCTCTCCAATCCCCGCCTAATCGTCATAGCTGAGTGGTCACTTCCACCCCAGAGGTGCCGGCTCAGCTCACCCCTCCTGCCCCCTTGGCCATCCTTGCTGCCCATACCTTGGACCCCCGTGGCCCTGCCAACACTGCAAACAGGCCAAGTGACTGCACTGCCTCTCTCGGAACTGCCCACAGCCCTGTGAACCCCGACACTGGGTTGAACAGGTGCCGCACCCCTGTGTCTTCTCCACGCAGAAGCAGACAAGGGCCCGTGTCTCCACTGTCACCCAGAGAACGTCTAACTACGATTAGAATCCAAAAGCGTCAGGGTTAGGGGGACCCTTGGAGATCACACAGTCCAGTGTCTCATTTGCTGTGATGGGGAACAGAGGCCCGGAGGGGACAAAAGACCTGCCTAAGGTCACCCAGTGGGCCACCTTTTGGTTTTCTCCTCACAGCTGAGGTAGCACGGCACTTGGAATCCAGAGACCTGTCTCAGGGCCTAGCTTCTATCCCTGCTGACTTCGTGGCCTGGGGCAGGGGCTTCCCTCTGGGCCTCAGTTTCCTCGAATGTAAAATGCCAGGCAGTGTGCTCAACCCCTCCGATGATAATCATAGCTCTGGTGCAGGTGGGGTAGGACCCCAGTCCCTTATCTGAACCCGTGGGGCCATGCGACTTTGGAACTCCGACTTTGCGGTTTTAGGGGATAGACTGCCCGGGTTCCATCTCTCAGGGCCCCTGGGGCAACACCACTCCAGAGCCTGCAGCGAAAGGTGTGAAGAGGAAAGATCGTAGGGAATAGGTCAGCCCAGGTTGCTTGCGCGGCCAGGTGACCTTAGGTGCCAAGCTTCTGGGCTTTCAAGCATCTTGGAATTGTGGGCCTGGGTAAATTCTCCCATTTTGCAGAGAAGCAGACCCGCACTCCCTCAGGGAGAAGTTCAGTGACTCGCCCAAGGCCTCGGACCTGAGAGGGGTGAAGCCCGGCCTTGAACCCCATCCGACAGGCTGGATACACCTCCCTCACTGCGGAGTCTGCCCAGACCTGTCTTTGTCTGGTCGGAGTGACAGGGCTGTGCACCTGCCAGCCAGCGGGGGCTCAGATGTGCCCCTGCATGGTGCAGGCTGAGGGCCAGGGCCGCTGGGCCCCGGGTACGCTGGCTCAAGCTAGTAAATCACATCAGAGTCGGTCAGTCCTACTTTTTTCAAGTCTGTAATGTGACAAACCGACTGCAGAAAATGGGCCAGTGGGGCCCTGGGGTGGAGAGGGGGCGGTCTGCTTCTTCCTGCAAACCGAGGAGGGGCGGGGCAGGAATTGGGGAGCCACAGCCTGAGGGAGAGAGAAAGGCCCTTCCCTGTCCTCCTGGGCCACCCCCAACCCCCTCTTAGCAGTGGGGAGAAGGGGGAAGGTCCGAATGCCCCCATTGTCACCACCCTCGTGGGCTAACAGAGTGGGGGAGCTGCCTAATGACACAGACCGGGGAAGAGAGGAGAATTGGACTCTTTTTTACAGGCTGCCCTGCCAAACCCCTCCCCGGCTCGGGAGATGAACTGAGTCTGTTCTCATACAGTGTTTTAAATCTGATAACGAAAACATCCATTTCGAGGCATTTGCATAATGCACTGGCTGAGGCCGAGGTGTCACCTGAATGCTGATGGGGGCACTGGGCTGAACCTGGCCTCTCTGGGCCCCTGAGCCTCCTCCCTGCCTGGGGACAAAGGAGCTGCCCTCCTCCCCACCGGGCCTGGCCCTGAGCTCCCGGATGTTCTCATTCAGCAAACGCTAAATGTGCACCTGCTAGCTGCCAGGACGGGGGCGGAGCTCTGGGGAAGCCAGGTGGCTGGTAGGGCTGCCTAGGTGACCCCAGGGCACCCCGGCCTGTGCCTCTGGGTGCCTTCACACCCATTCCCTCCACCTATACCCCCAGCAAGCCTGTGAGGAAAGTGTGGGGAGCCCCGTTTTACAAGAAACTGAGGCTGGGGTTGGGAGTGGTTGGCGGGGGGCGTCCTGCCCCAAGCCACGAAGTCAGCAAGGGCAGAAGCTTGTCCTGATAGGTCTCTGGGTTCCAAATGCACTGCTCATCCTCTGACACCCCGGCTGTGAAGAGAAAACCAAAAGGCAGCTTGCTGTGGGAACTTAGGCAGGTATCTTGCCCTCTCTGGGCCTTGGTCACCCCATCCATGGAGTGCCCTCCTGTGCCAGCAGCTCTGCCATCGTGCCCTCATTTCCTCTTGCCAGTGATCACTATTTTGTGTCTCTGGGGTCAGGGAGGCCTGGCCTTGTCCTGTGGCCGATCACCTGTAGCTGTGGGACTTGGGCTGGCCACACCCCCTCTCTGAGCCCAGGGTTCCTTGCCTGCGCAGTGGAGATGCCGGGCAGCAATGCACATTACGTGGAGCCTGGAGCCTGGTGCATCCAGTGAGCGGGAGCTGCTGTCATCATCCGAGATGGGGGAAACTGAGGCTTGGAGTAGGGACATGACTGCCTGGAGGCAGCCAAGCTGCGATTGGAACCCAGTAGCTTCTGGCTACAGAGCCCAGGCTTCTTCCACTTTCCTTGCCAGGCGAGGCCAGGTTTTCCAGTCTGTTTCCGGAGACACAGGATTGGCAGAACTCGGGGTGAGGAGGTAGGTTCGGCTGAATGGCCTCACACTCCGTGGTCCCCAAGATCAGTGATCGTCACGGGTCTGGGAGTTTGAAGATGTGGGCTCTGGAGGAAGAGGCTCCCCTTGGACCAAGCACCTGCCTTCTGTTACCAGGACAGGAGCCCCATTTCCTCTGTGCCCCCTTTGACTTTCACAGGGCAGGGGCGGCTCCTCACTGCAGCCGGGCTGGAGGTGGGGAGCACGTGTAAAGGCCCTCTCGTCGGCCCACGTTAGCGCCCCTTGGTGCATGTGGCTGACCTTGTCGTTGGTGGGTGTAGACTGGGAGGGCATTTACCCCAGGTTCCCATGTCCTGACTCTCTGAGGCAGGTCCACCATTTGAGAGGGGGTGTCCTTCCATCGAGAGCATTCTCCGATAGAGCTGAAGGACCTCCGCTCTGTAGATGGGGAACCAGAGGTGCAGAAGAATGGTGAGCCACCCATGGTCATGAAGCGTGTCTGTGGCAGAGCTGGGACCTGAACCCAGGCCTCATGACTGTCTGAGGGCGCTGGTTTGAGATGGAGCATTCCAGTGGCCAGAGCTACAGACATGTCCTTGCTTGCCCTAGGAGAGGCTAGGACCCCAGAGCCGGCTCCCAGGAGGGCTGACAGCACACGCACAGATACAGGAGTCTAAATGGGCTTTGATGGGGAACAGAGAGGGGAGGCATGGTGGGCCAGAGTCAGGACCCCCTCTCTCCCCATCTGCCTCACGTGGTTGAAGAACACACTGTCCACAAGTTGGGAGATTTCTGAAATGCTGTGTGACATAGACAAGTGGCTTCCCCTCTCTGGGCCTTGGTTTCCTCTCATTCCTGAAGATATTTCCAGCCCCATGAAAAGTGCCCTGGAGTTTTCCACCTACCCCTCAGCACCCCTCCGGGGAACCCTACCCACTGGGCGGCCACACGCCTGCAAACCTCCAGGGCCCAGGCCGGTGACATGGTTGGTGGGATCAGGCTGGGGGGGGCGGCGGAGAATGTGGTGCCCCCACCCCAAGCTCCAGCCGTTCGTTGCTCTGTGGGTGGTGGACCCACTGTGGTCCAACCAGTTTTTAAAGAGCATTCAGAATCTAGATTTTTGGATAAAATACCCTGTTTTTAAAATACTGTCAACCAATAAAGAAAAACCAATTACAAGAAAAACTCAAATGGCCAAACCAGGCTCTTCTTCTGCCGACGGAAGACCGCCCGGGGTTGAGACCTCTTTCAGAGACCGTCTCCCCCTGGCTTTGGAGAGTGAGCTCGGGAGTGGGGGCACCACCTGTGGGAGGGCACCCTGCCTCCAGTGGAATCTGATTACCCCTTGGCACCCCCATGAAATGGCAGGCGGGCGGGGGCGCCAGAGGTTGGGTTGAGAGCTCTTCCCCGGGAGGCACAGATGGTATTTTTTTTTTTTTATCAGAGTCAGCACTGGCTTCTTTCTGTTCTGATGAATAGATTCTAAAGAGGCAGTGACATTATTCGAGATAACAGAGGGAACAGAAAAAGGGTCAGCAATGGAGAGAAAATGGCAGAGCCAGCAGATAAAGGGGAGGCCGGAGGGGGTGGAGTGCCCTGGCTGGGGTGCCCCCACCAGCCCCCCTCCCTGCAGCGGGGGGCTGGAGTGCAGCCCGGACAGAGCAGGGGAGGCCCAGCCAGCTGCTCCCGCCTGCTCGCCCCGCATCCCGCCTCCGTGGCCCGGCTGCCCATTCCGCCTTTTCAATTCGATTCAATTAGGCCTCCCCGCTCGGAAGCTTGTCTCCTCTGATATCCAGTTTAACTGACAGGGGATTAGAGCTGTTTGTATTACACACACACTCTCAGGCCGCTAAACCTCCGGCAGAGCCCAGGGACCTGGGTTATTTATGGAGCCCGAAGTACCGTTCCTCTTAGACCTGCTTCCTTTGGCGGGGGGGTGTCACTGGGGGCCCTGGTGTCTGCTGCACAGCCCCCACCCCCACCCCACCCAGACCCCTCCACTCCAGGCCTGGGCAGTGGAGAGAAAGAGCCCAGACAGAACTGGATCGGCATCCCAGCTCTGTCGCTTGCTGGCTGTGTGGCCTTGGACAAGCACCTTCACCTCTCTGAGCCTCAGACAACCAGCTCACCAGGTGATCTGTGGGGCTTAAGGCAAGTAACAGGTGTCGGGCACGGAGCACGGGGCCTGCTTATTCACTCTGTGCATTGCCTCAACATTGAGTGACACCTCGTGCCAGGCGCTGGTCTGAGTCCCCAAGGAAGTCAGTCTGAAGGGGCCAAGCAGACCCCGTGCCTCCCTTCAGGAAGCGTACATTCCAGGGCAGGAGATAGGAAACAAACAGACTCGCGGGGCTACGTGAGTCCATGTAGGGAGTGCTGGGCACATGACAGCAGAGACGGTGACCATGACAAGGCTAATGCCACCACAGGGCTTTGCCCCTGCTGTTCCCTCTGCCGGGAACGTGCCGGCCACCTCCCATCTCGGCCTTTGATTTATTTCCAATTGTGCAGGCACTTATTGGGACGTCACCTGTCACCCCAAGAAACCGCCAGCCCCCTGAGGGCGGGTGTCCCCGCTGTCTTGCTCACTGCTGTCTCCCCAAGTCTAACACAGTGCCTGGCACATAAAAGCTGAAGGTTTTCTGAATGAATGAATGAATGAATGAATGAGGAGAAGGAAAGTAGCCAGGAAGTGGCCCCTCTTGCCTGCAGTACCGATGGCTACCCTGCTCTGCTGTGAGGGGCGTGGGGGGGCGCGGCACTTGGCTGGCCCGGCCTTCCAGAGGGGTTTGCTGGGTTTGGGAAAGGCTGGGGGTTGGGATCTTGTCGGAAAGGGGTGGGGTACTTCCTTTCTTATCTTCTCTTCACTCAAAGGGCCAGAAGGGCCTCCACAGACCTTCCCTCTCCGGAGGCCAGGGCACTGGTGAGACAAATAGCATTTCTAAAGTCCTTTGAAGTGCTGGGCTGGAAGGCCCCAGGCGTAGGAAATGTCCTCATTGTTGGGGAAGGGGGTGATGCTGCCAGCACCTGTCTGCGCCCCCTTCCTCACTCCATTTACCAGACTTTGGGGGCCCCTGGCCCCGGGGCAGTGCAGGTCTGGCCTTTTATCAAATTCGGGGCAATAAAATCACAGCCGTCACTTCCTGCACACGTTCCTCACGTCAGGCTTGTGCTTTTCATTCTCAACACGGTTCTCTGTGGTGGGCATAGTCCCCATTCTCCAGAACAGAAAACCGAGGGGCGCCTGGGTGGCACAGCGGTTGAGCGTCTGCCTTCGGCTCAGGGCGTGATCCCGGCGTTATGGGATCAAGCCCCACATCAGGCTCCTCCGCTATGAGCCTGCTTCTTCCTCTCCCACTCCCCCTGCTTGTGTTCCCTCTCTCGCTGGCTGTCTCTATCCTGTCGAATAAATAAATAAAATCTTTTAAAAAAAAAAAAAAGAACAGAAAACCGAGGCTCTGAGTTGTGGTGGGGTGTGCCCAATGTCACCCAACCGGGCAGGATGGGAGCTGGGGTGGAGCCCAAGACTGAGGTTGGACACCTGCTCGTCCATCTGACTGCTGCGTACCAGGCACCTTCTTGTGCTTTGACGCCTGACATGCTGAGGAGTGGGTATTCTGTCCCCCCGTCTGCAGAGGGGAAACCAAGGCTCAGAGAGGTGAAATGTGTGGGCCTCAGCCTCACAGCCTGTTCGAGGCAGAACCAGGTGGAAATAGGTCCACCCGACTCCAAATTCAGTTTGTAGTCTCTGCCCTGCACTCTCCTCCTCAGCTCAGATGCCCAGATTGTTCAGTGTATTAGGCCCTGAGTGGGCGATGAGGGCTTCAGATCGATGGAGCAGCAGTTGTTGAGTCCTTCAAGAGCCCCTGAAGTATGACACAGTCCATGCTGGTATGGGAGGTGTCATCCAGTTGGGAGGGTAACATATTAATATGTAAAGAGTTATAAGAATTAAATGACAAGTAGTTGCAGGAATTAAATTACAAACACTCTCACAAGGGTGAATGTATGATTCACCGATTTAACTGATTCTGAGGAGTTGGTTAGGGAAGCTAGCCTTGAAGGACACACAGATTTTGGAAAGGGAAGTCCACGTGATATCTTAGAATTACAATGAATCAATCATTAAATGACAATAACCATTAATAATCATTATAATTAGGCTCCAAGTTACAGGTCTTACTGTTCCCATTTCACAGCTAAAGACGCTGAGGCTCAGAAAGATGAAGCGATGTGCCCAAGACCAGCCAGGCGGTAAGTGGAACTCGAGCCCAGACCCTCTGACCTCAAAGCCAGCTTCTCTCCCTCAACCCTGGGTAATATTACAGGATGTCACAGGCAAGAGGCTGCCCAGGTCTAAATGGCTGGGCTAACATTGCTTCCCAGAGTGAGCTTCTTGGTCAAGGAAGCCAGTGCACATACTACCTAAGTTCAAACCATGTGCTGGGCCCTGGGGTCCCAGGGGTGAACGAGACCCCTCCCTGCCTTCCAGGGCTCACAGGGCAGAGCCAGATAAACAAACTGGCAATGACAATAAAGAGCAGCATGAGTTATCATGGGAGCCCGGGAAGGGGTGGTACACATCCCAGCTGGTGTGTGGGAAGGGGATCATGGAGGGCTTCCTGGAGGAGGAGGTGCCAGGCAGTATTTTGGCTGAGCTGAGAGGTGAGGGAGGGCATTCCTGGCAGCAAAGACACTGAGTTGAGCAGTGCTGGAGCACGCGCAGAGAAGCCACATGTGGTTCGGTGTTCAGATGGCACCTGGAGCCAACACAAGGCAAGGTTTATCTTGAGGGCGCTGGGAGCCAGGGCGGGAATTAGGCACAGGAAGGCAGGTCGCTGCTGTGCTTTAGAAAGTGGTCTGGCTGTGGCATGATGGATGGAGAGGTGAGAGACAGCAATGTCTGGAAGGGGCCAGTGGCCTTTGAGACAGATGGAGTGGGGGAGACCGATGGGAAGATAACCAGGGTGCCTGGAGAGCCCTTCCAGTTTTGGGGGTCCAGTTTGTCTCCTCTGTTCAAGGAGGAGGTACACCCCTTTTCTGATAGTCTCCTGCCAGGGTGGGGCCTCAGCTGATTCCCTAGTTGCATGGGTGACCTTTGCATTAGTGCCCTCGGGCTGCCATAGCCAAGTATTGCAGACTGGGAGGCTGGAAACAAGACAAATGTATTCTCACACGGTTCTGGAGGCCAGAAGTCTGAGAGCTGGGTGTCAGCAGGGCCAGGCCCCCCTAAGACTCTGGGTGGAATCCTTCCTTGCCTCCTCCAGCTCTGGGGGTGGCCGCCAGTCCCTGGAATCCCTCGGCTCGTAGGTACACCCCTCCACTCTCTGTGTCTATGGCCACACAGTGGCTTCTCCCTGTGTCTCTATCTCATGTGACATTTCCCCTTCTTCTAAGGATACCAGTCACATGGGATCTGGGGCCCACCCTAATGGCCTCATCTTAACTCAATGACATCTGCTAAGATCCTATTTCCAAATAAAGTCACACCCACAGTTACCAGGGTTTAGGGCTTCACCATGTCTTTTGGGGGGCACAGTGGAACTCATAACACCCTTAAGGGCAGGAATTTTCCTGGTTCCCTTCTTCATCTGCCAGCCCCAGCACAGAGCCTGGTGCATGTCAGCGCTTGATGGAGGGGGGGGGTCATGATGAACGTTATGGAGTCAGGACGTGCAGCCTCTCCACCATGCTGGCCCCCACTCCTCTGACAACTGCAGCAGCCCCAGCCCAGCCAGCATCTGGGCGAGACAGGTCTCTGGGGCCGCCTTACCCGTGGGTTGGCCTCCGAAAGAAGTGGTGTTGATGTCAGCAGATGCCTGTCACTTTCCTTCCCCAGCAAAATCTCAACTGTCAGAGTAAGTGAAATAGTCATTGCCTATCCCTGCTTTTGAGATTTTATTGACAGTTTCATTGTCACCCAAAAAAACCTCCTTTTCTCCGTTGGCATTTTCATCAGGTGATTCTGGGGGCAGGAGGAGGACGCGGGGCTGGCTCCTGAAAACAGGTTTTGGCAGGTGGTGGCCGCTGGTTCCCCTGGCCCGGGGTCAGCAGGGACAGGGGACCCCCATGGTGGGCTCCACCATGCCTTGGCTCCAGCCAAAGACTGTTTGGTACCCCCTCCAGGGGGCAGGAGGGAGATGAGAGACCAGAGGGCAGAGGGCCCCTGGAAATAGCCACGGTGGCCAGTTGGGGCAGCCCAGGCCCCATGGTGCATCTTTAGGCCCCTCTCCTCCCCTCCCTGGTGGGATTAGGGAGGCATCGGGGGTCTGGGGTGAGAGCGTGCAGGATCAGACCCCCTGGGTGCTTTCCCAGCTCAGCGATACGTACTTTAGGGCAAGTACTTTGTCCTACAGATCCTCAGTGGCCCCATCTGTTAAATGGGAGTAGTAACAGGTAGCTTCCATTGGCTGAGGCTTCATCTGGACCAAATACCCAGTATCCGGTTCGGTCCTCACCAGAACCCAGAGAGCTGCGTACCATCAGGACCCTCACGTGAATGATGCAGAGAGGTGAGGCGGCCTGCCCAAGGCCGCCACGGCCTGGAAGTGGCAGAAGTGGTTTGAACCCAGGCTTTGAGACTCCCAGCTGGGCTGTGACTCAGCTCGTCGGATTCGTGGGAGAATGCAGGCAGCAAGGTGACACAGCATTAGCACATAGGAAAAAGCTGTCTGCCATTCCTATGATCATTGTCCTTGCTGGCGTTAGCGTGCACGGAATTGGCCCCTTGGCAGCCCCCTGTCCTTAGGACTCTCTAGACATCACTGGGTGGTGTTGGCCCTGGGGGCCTGGAGCCCGCTCAGGGGGGCCTAGGGGCTGAGGCCCCAGCCAGGAGTTCGACCCTGCTCCATGCCCACCCCTTCCCTGGCCCCCAGCAGAGCTGCAGTGTGACGGTCAGTGACCAGGTAGGCAGCTGGCCCCAGCGTCAGGCCCAGGCCTTGCAACGCCGCATCACCATATCCAAGCCACACAGACGGGGCCCGGTGAGCCGCTTTGGGCTGCCAAGCCAGGCAGGTGAATAGAATACAGTAGTTAAAACAATGGATTCTGGAGTCAACTGGAGCTGAGTTTGAGTTCTGGCATGGCCACTGCTGGCCGGGGACGAGTCACTGAGCCTCGGCCTCACGCTCTGTACTGTGAGATAACAGAAGGGCCCCTCGGAGGGGCAAGGCCGAATGCTACCGCCCAGAACGCATCAGTGCGAGGCTTGGCACACCGCAGAGAAGACACGATCTCAGCACATAAGGGCTCCGTCAAGATCTCAGGCTCCAAACCCCTGCAGGTGCACGGGGGGGGACACTGAGCCCCCCACCCCCCCGCCACCTTGCTCCACAGAGCCGTGGCTTGCTTCTGGGCCTCCGGGTTCCCGGTCCACCTCCCCGCCCGGCTTCTCGGCTGAGCCCCTGAGGGCCCCGGCCTGCCCTCCTCCCTGCGTCTCGGGCTCCTGCGGCTTCCAGAACCCGAGCCGCGGGCCCGCAGCGAGGACTGCCATTCTCCCTCTCCCCGGCACACTGAAGGTTTTGAAAGTTAAAGTATTACCGTCGGCTTTGTTGTTGCCTAACTCCGACAGACAAATTGAGAACCAGTTGTCAAAATGTCAGTGCACAACAAATCCACAGGCAAACCGAGTACAGCGCTCTGTGGTGTATAATTAAACAAAAAATCCCTTCTAGAAATTTCAGCGCGCGTTGGTTCCACTTTATATTTGTCTGTGTCATTAATAAAGGCAGCTAATTTTCAGACTTTAAAAACAGCTAGAAAATAGCTCCTAATTACATATTAGGCTCCTCGCGGCCCCCGCTGAGCTCCGCCGGCATTGGTGGGCCGGAGAATTTAGCAGAGCCTTAATTGCATTCTGAGCGTCATCTAATTTTAGTTAAATGTAATGTAATCAGCAGCAGATGTCTGAAATAAAATATGAATTATGAATATGATGAAATTTCATTCTTGAATAAAAAAGTAATTTGCTATTTAGTTCATTAAAGTCTTGGAGGTTTATCAGGAACAGGTCCATACAGCCTGGCGAGGTGATGTCGTCAGTGATATTTGGGAGAAAGAGAGAAGCCCCAAAGGGATGGGAAACTTTATCCAGGAGCGACCGCTCTGGATCAGTTACTGTGGGGCGTGGGGGAGGGCGCTGCGTCCACTCCAGGCCGCTGACGACTCCCTCGGGCCCTTGGAGGTGGGCCCAGGGTTTGGGGGAAGGGGGCTTGGAGTGGGAAGCCGTGGGTGCCCCTGAGGCCCGTGCCACCCCCCGGCATCCCACCCCATCTCCTTCCCACCCAGGGCTAGTCCCCCCTGGCGTTGGAGATGAGCGTGGAGGGCTTGTTCCTGGTGACAAGGCCAGGCTTGGTGACGCTGTGTAATACAGAGATTGGCATCTCAGGGCAGGATCTCAGTCTCGGCCTCTTGCTGTCTGGGCAACTTAGGGCCTCAGTTTCCCTTTATATAAAACGGGGATGATAAGAGCATCTATGAGACGCTCTGAGCACAGCCTGGAATGTGGCAAAGCCCCTGTCCGGCGTTGGCTGTGGCTGTCAGCGTTGTTATTCGTTGTAGAATCATAGTCAATCGGTATTAAAAGGCCTTCTTTTGTTTTGTCTTTAGAAGCGGCCCGGGATGCAGAAATGATAAAATCTATTCTGTTTTTTAGCTGAGGCTCAGAGAAGTTAAATAATCCTACAGTAATTGCTGGAGCTGGGATCTGAACTGGGGGCCATCCCAGCTCCCAGTGTTTTCCCCTGCATCCCGGAGCAGTGCTGGGAGAGCTGGCCCAGGGGTCATAGGCTAAAGATTCTGGAACGAGGCTGGGCAGGAGGCAGGAGGGAACAGGGCTCATTGCTCCAGATTCGGGACAGAGAGAGGCGAGTACAGGGTGGGAGGCAGGGCTGAGGGTTGAGGCCAGCATCCTGGGCTCTGCCAGCAGCCACTCTGGGCAGGTGGGGGGCTGGGGTGGGGGGACAGAGGCTGCCTCTCTACCCCCGCTTCACACGAACCAATAATTTTCTGCAATTATCTGGAAAAGATTAATTAGCAAAGTGCACCATATTGACTCGAGGCTGTCCTGGCGATCGATAAACTCACGAGAGTCTCCCAGGTGCCTGGAGAAAGGACCAGAACTTGAAAGTGGGGAGAGAAGCCCGGCTTTGACAGGTCTGAACCTAGTTTTCCAGCCCTGGGGAAGGCTACTCAGCTTCAGGGGTTGGGGCCCGGCTCTGTCTGACATCCTGTTGGCTTGGAGCAAGTAAGTCCTTTGTCTCTCTGAGCCTCAGTTTCCCCATGTGTAACACGGGGGCTGGGTTGCCCTGAGCCGAGGACCTTCCTTCTGTTCCCGTAAGTTCTGGAAGGAGAGCAGGCTCCCCAGGGGTATAGGGGACGGTGGGGCAGCCTCTTCTCTAGGGCTCCACTTCTCTTTGCTGACCTGGCCGCCTGCTGGGGGCCAAGGAAGCATCAAGCATCCGCCACGGCTGCCTTTCGAAGGTGAAGGAGAGCATCTGGTGCTTCCAGAGAGCAGGGAAGGTGCAGCGGCATAGAACTGCCTGCTGGTTCTGGTTTCTGGCTGGGGCAGAGCCGAGTGTGTGCTGGATGGGGTTTAGAAGGGCAGGATTGGAGTCAGGTGGACTCATTTCAAATCCAGACTGCCCCCCTCCCCCGCTGACGGCCCCCCGCAGTCTCCTGGCCTCTCTGGGCCTCAGAGATCTCCTCTGAGATTGGCGGCGGAGAGTTTTCAAGGGGCCAGTGGATGCCCACAGCCCGGCCCCTCCAAGCCCGGCACGGAGCGGGTGTGGGGCGGACGGAGGCTGCCTGCACAATGGACCAGGTGTCCACTCTCCCGCATCTGCGGGCATCCAGGCAGGACATGGTGAGTCACTCGGAGGGCACAGGTGAAGAGAGTTCAGGAAAGGGAGTTCTTGTAGGAAGGGGCAGACCACCAGGGCCTGGGAACAGCAGGGACCTCCCCCAGACCTGAAGGAACAGAAATGGAGCTACCAGAACCCAGTATTTGGGGAGGCACGGAGGGAGTGCCATGAGGCAGGAGCTGTGGGCTCCAAGGGGCACAGCCTTTCTCCAGCCCCCCTGTCTCCCATGGGATGGTCTCTCCTGGAAGCCCGTGGAGGTCAGCTTCCCAGGGCATGGAGAGGAAAAGTGCGGACAGGTGGAAGGTGGACAGGGGAAAAAGGGAAAAACCCACCACAGCCCTCATCCTGGGAATTTGGAAACGTTTTGGAGGGGAAGGGGGGAGGCTTCCAGGTGGGAGTGGGGACAAGGGAGTCCTAAGCCGGCATGGTCTTCACCCCACATGGCTGCTGCCAGGTCCCATGTGCCTGTCCCCAGGGCTCCTCCCGTCTCTCCACAGGGCCTCACCCTGCTGATAAGAATCTCGCTTTATATCTGGTGCTCCCCAAACAGTGCTCCGTGGGAGTTGGAGAGGATGGCCAGACAGGCCTGGGTTCACCAGTTCCCAACGGACTTGTGTCCTGGGCTTAGCAGCTTCACGTCTGTGAGGTCAAAGAGGCCATATCCGCAAAGTCAAGGCGCAAAGCACAGTGCTCGACACACCGTAGGTGCTCTGGACCCCAGCTGCTTCCTCCCTCTGCCTGTCCACTTTCCAATAAGCCTCCGTGGCGTCACGAGTTTGTCTAATAGCGCCTGGGCTCCTGCCACGTGCCAGGCCTGCGCCAGGCCCCGACCCGAGCTGCAGAGAAACCGAGAATCATTTGTCCTGCAGTGAAAACTGACAGAGCATCTCCTACAAGCTCGGCTCTGGGGACACAGCGGTGACAAGACAGTGCTGGACTCTGCCTTTGTGAGGTCCACAGCGTCTCAGGGAAGCAGACTCCAAGCTGGCCTTTCCAGAGTCTGGGTGCTGTGTCGGGGGTGGCCCAGAGGGCTGCAGGGTGGGTGCCCAGGCATCCTCAGCAGTCCAGATCTAGGAAAGAGACCCCTCCTGTATGCTCAGCCCGGGAGCTGGGGGGCTGTCCCTGGACGGCGAGCATAGTGTACAAAGCCCCAGGAGGTGGGTCCCGGCACAGAGAGCCCCCGGAAGGCTGGACGGCTCACCCAGGTGCCTCCCCCCCCCGCCCTGCCCTCACCGGTCTGTTCCCCACCTCCTCACCTCCTTCCAGGCCCGGAGGCCACCAGCCCGCCACCCCCCCCGGCCACTCCCCAGTCCAGGTCAGCCGCCTGTCCCTGCTCTATTCATCAAGGGCATGACAGCTAAAATTCATTTGAAGATGAAGAAAGTGCCCGCTAATCCGTTCTGCAAGACATTGATAGACTAGCAGCTCAGGGAGAATTGCACAGCAGTAATGAAATTAGGCTAAAACTGCTGGCGGATTGCAGATAATTGCCCTTGTCTGTCACTCGGAATAACATCTCCCAAATCCAACACAAGGATTGTTCAACTTGCAGGAATTCCTTTTTCTTTCTTTCTTCCTTTCTTTCTTTCCTTTTTTTTTTTTTCTTTTTTTTTAAGAGAGGCAGCAGAGGCAAAGCCAATCCGGGGCTTTGTCTCATGGCGGCCCAGGGCAGGTGGAGCTGCTGTCACGCTGGTGACTGCCTCCCCTGCCCCTGGAACCCCCCACCCCCGGAGCCCCGGCCTCAGCCGGAAGGACAGGGGACAGGAGACGGGGGCTGAGCCACAGTCCCAGGGCATTCCTCCCACCTTCCCTTGGGGTCCTGCCCTGACCCTTGATCTCTCCTTGATGCCCTAACCTCCCCCCGCCAGCACGAGCTAGCTGGCAAAGCCCTGGGTGGAAAGTGGGGAGCAGGGAAATCTTGCAGAACTGGAGGTACAGCACTGATGGCTTTGGATGGTTTTTGGTCGGGAGCGCAGAACCCGGTTGGAAGAACGGCCCCAGGACTTATGTTAAAGTTGCATATTTGTCTTATGCTAAGACCACCTCAGTCCTTCAGATAAGAGAGTGGTCAGACTCTGGGGGATGGGGACAGGCAAAGTCTTCCTAAACCACTCTCTGGTGCCGCCATGGGGATCTAGGTTCCTGGAGAGGGAAGTTCCAAGAAGGGACGGTTTATGGAGTCCAGGGCTGTTGGCATGACTGGCACATAGCTGGCACTCAAATACGCTGTCATGGAGCGTTGGCTGTCAGGGTAATGGGCCTTTTCACATGTTAGCATTAGAGGCTGTTTGATGTCAGTAGCGTAGGACGATGTTACAGAACACTGGAATGTCAGTGGTCCAGAAATCTTGAATGTTCCTCTCCGTCAAAGTTGAAGTATCAACATCATGGACTGTTAGCCCATGAATATCATTGACCTGTAAAATTTGGCAGCTGTAAAGAGTCTTGGGAACTGGCCCAAACTCTTCATTTGATGAGAAGACGGAAGCCCAGAGAGGTTAAGTAGTTTTCCAAAGGTCACACAGCAAGAAGGACCCTACTTAACGTAATTTTCATTAAGGTCACAGTTTTGTCTAGGTCGGTCCTCGGAGAACGGATAACCCCCTCCTCTTGTCCAGGCCCCACCCGTCCCGGTCCCCGCAGGGCGCTGCTGGTCCCTGGTGCTTAGCTCTGGGAGGTACATGTCTGTTCAGGAATTCATAGCAGTATCTCCCAGAGTCCTCTGGCCTGCTAACCACTGTTAGCCAGAATCACTAATCTGCCCCAGCCATTTGCCAAGCCCCACTTTCTAGCTCATGCCTTTGGATCGACCTGGGTCGGCCAAGGGCTGGCTAGCTCTGAGGCAGAAATCAGGGCATGAGATGAGGCTGGGAGGGAGATACTGAGTGGATGGGAGGTTCAAGAGGAGGGACACAGGATCCCCGCCAAGGGCTTGTATTTAGGAAGGCGTCAGGAAGATCTTGACTTTGAGGAGGATTTTGAAAGAGCCAGTGAATGAGTTTTCGTTAGCAGCCTTAGAATTGGGATTGAGGGAGGAGCTGGGCATGGGGCTGGGGGACACCTGCCCCCACAATGAGGAGGCAGCCCCAGAGGATGAGGGAGGGATGGTGGTACCTGACGAGGGAGGGCATTTCATTAAGGTCTTCCCAGCCACAGCTTCCAGCACCCTCGGCGGCCCCGGGGCCGATCACCCTGGATCGGTGGTTCTCAAAGCGTGCTCCACCGACCTCTAGGAGTTCCCAAGAAATTTTTTATTTAAACAAAATCCCAACCTCTGAGTATCCACCTTTCCCATATCCAGCGGGACGGAAAGGGAAGCACACCCATCAAGGCTGGCGGCGGCGCCGTCGGTCGCTCCGCAGAAACGCTGCGCGGTGAGCCTCGATCTGTACCAGCCACTTTCGTCCCGGGGCACCGTCGTCACGTGAAATAATGACGGAGCGACAAGCGAGAGCCTTTCAGGCTTGGGCTACTTAGCAGATATATTTCTCGAAAACGTTGCCTGTCAACTGATCTGTTGCCAAGGATCAAATTTGACTTTCGAGCAAAACTTAGAATTTTGGAGAACTTGCGTCCGCCGCTGTGGGTTTGACTTTCCGACTTAAAGTCTTTCCTGAAGAGAATGTGACTTTTTTTTTTTTTTTGATATCGTGTAATGAAAGATGTCCACATGTGGAGGGGCTGCGTAACTGGGTAAACCACGATTTTCCCAGTGGCCGATACGTAACGTTACAAAAGGAGCAGAAGATCATTCGAAGTGCAAAAGCGACCAAGGGGTTTTGGTTTTACGGAGTGTGAAGGGTAACCCTCAGCGAAACCACCGCATGGGGAGTTGTGTTTTCGTCCTAAAGAAGAGGGTCCATCATGATCTGAGATCGGTGGTGGAATGCTCCCGTGTTCAGCCTGCCTGTCTGTGTGAGGCCTCGTGTTCTGCGGATAAGTCAGCCGGAACAACATGTTGCAACAGATTGAATGCACAAGCGGATGTGAGAATCCGGCTGTCTTCTCTTAAGCCAGACTTTAATGAGATTTGCAAATACGTGTAAAAAACAAATGGATCCCCATTTTACAGATGCAGAAACTGAGGCTCAGAAGGCCTTGGACCAAATCCCTTTCCCTGCCTGGGTCCGGATCCCCAAGGCTCCATGGGGCAGGGGTCTCGCCATGGCTTCTGGTCCCGCCACCGCCCTCCCCCGCTGGCATCTGGGAGCCCTCCTGCCCCCTCCCCGCTTCTCAACCTGGGGCCCAGGGCGGGCGGGTGGGCGGCCGGGCACCAGGCCTGGGCAGCTGGCAGCTGGCCCCACAGCCCTGGGGCAGGGGAGGAGGTGACCAGGGCCGTTTGCGGTAATGGATTGCGGGCGGGTGGCGGCAGGGTGAAGGAGTGCGCTGGCCACGGCCCGTAATGCCTCACGAGCCGGCTCTGGCACGGGTAATTTACTGCCGCCGACAATAACATATTTCACTTCCCGTCGCCCCGATGAAGATTAGTTGTGTTTGAAAGTGGCTGAGTACACAGTCAATTCTGCTTAAACGTTTACAGTCAACTGAGCACAGATAATGCCCCCTCCGAACATGTGTCTGGGCCTCCTGCGGCTTGGGGAGGGGCTCCAAGCAGGGGCGGGGGGTCCCCCGCCCCAGGAAGGGGCTGCAGCTGTGCGGAGGGAGGGATTCTGGGGCTGGGGGCTGGGCAGAGATCTATGGCTTCCTTCTGTCCCACTTTTCAGATGGTCTTCCAAAATCATTCATTCACCCAGCGCTTCCCCGGGACTGGCCAAGGACGTCTGTGCGGGCTTTGGGGACAGAGAGAAATCAAATCCATGATTACATTTGATCCCAACAACATCCCTGGGAGGCAGCTTTTCTCTCTACTTTGCAACGGAATGGAAACTCAGACTTAGAGAGGTTCAGTTTAGATTTCCGGAGGCCACACATCCAGGGCCGGATGGAGGTAGGATTTGAACCCAGGCCTGTCAGAATTTCTGTGTCATGTACTGGTCCTGGTGAGCTCGATTCGGCTGGAGTCATCCGCTCGGTGCAGTGATGGCACAGGGCTCCTGGACCAGCCCTGGGCTCACATCCTCTGTGCGCCCACATTTGAGTTGACCGGCAGGCTCCCGAATCTTTGGTCCTGTGGGTGGGGGCGGGGGATCCCATGGCAGGACTGGGATGCCATGAGCCCCATGGGATTGGAGGCTGGGCAGACTCCCAGGCCTGGAATGTCACTTGTCGGGTGCAGGATGGTGCCCCTGACAAGCGTCTTGCTGTCTTTGGGAGACTGAATGCTTGAGGGCTGCCCATGCCCAGTCCTGGGCCCGGCTCCCCACCAGGCCTGCCCGGGACACTCGCTGGGGTCTGGAGGAGGGTGCCCACGGGGCCCCAGCACCAGCTCACCAGCCTTCTCTTCCCGCTGCGGGCTGTATCCAGAGCTGGAAGGGCCTCGCTCACACACGTAGAGACACCGGCCTGTCAGGCAGGCTGCGTCCACGCTGCTCCCTCAGATGGCCACGTCTTGATGACCCCTCGGGCCTGAGGGTGCCCACATGGGGGACAGGTTTGTCTTGGGAAGGTGGACCTCCGATGAACTGGGAGAAGAGGCCCTCCAGGCCTTGGAACTGGGATCCTGGCCTCCTGAGTGTGGCCAGCAGGGACCCAGGCTCCCGGTGGGTGCATCTCCTTGGTCCCTAGGTGCCTCACGCTACGGGAGGGGGGTGGTCGGCCCTCTAAGAGCGCAGTCTAGTCCGAGGTGTTGCTGCCACCAGCCAGCCTTGCTCACGGTGGCCGAAGGGTGGACGGGCTCCCTCTGTCCGCACCACTCCCTGTCTGAGGCCCACCCCTGAAATCCGGAGGGGCTTCTACCGCCCCAAAGCCAATGGAGCTGCGGCCCGTCCATGGCCTGCCACAGAGAACCAGAGGCTCGCACACCTCCCCAGAGGCCAGGCCTCCCGCAGCCACCATCACACTGGAAGCAACAGACCTTTCCTGAGCACCTGCTGTATGCCAGCCCTCTGCCGGACCCTGTGCATGCTTTCTTTTCCCCCTCAAACTTCAGGATAATTTGGTGGCTCATGTTCTCAGTCTCTTTTCCAGAAGAAGAGATAGAGACCCGGACTGGGATGGGGGCCACGCAGAAGGAGGGATGGGGCCAGGATTCCGACCCTGCCTTCCTCTGCATTCCTCTGGGAGGTCCTGGCCTCTCGGCTCTGGACATGTGGTGTGAATACGTGTGTGGTCATGGCCGCACGTGTTCCCGTGTGACAAATAGGGTATGTCCTGCACTGCGTGTGATGCCGCGTCTGGAATCGTGCCAATGGAGGTCATAGGCCCCGCGTCGACTGGGATGCCGTGGTTCCAGTTACCCTGTTTATCCGTGACTCCAGGACGTGGCCGTGCGACATCCTCTATCTGTGTCTCATGACACTGTTGGGTGACCCTGTCGTGCCCAGGTGGTGGGTGCCGCCACCTGGGAGGGGCTAGGACTGTGCGCTGTCAGGCTCGAGAATGCGTGCCGAGCCCCGGGTGCTGGCCGAGCTCGGTGGCCGGGGACCCATCTCTGTAGCCCCAGCCACGCTGCCCAGCCATCCCCGGATGCCGAGGCTTGAGCCCCGCAGTGGGGCTAGCTGCCACGGAGGCCACGGTCCTCGCCCACACAGACCAGGGTGCCTACTACTGGGCAGAGCCGACTCCAGGTCACCCTGTCATCGCTCACACAGGGGGACGTGTCTCCCCAACACTCTTTGTCCTCGGGGGCAGCAGCAGGACCCTTCATCCCAGGCTGGACCCCAGCCCCACTATTTCTAAGTCCGGTGCCTCTGTGGGGCTCCCCGGACCCTTCAACCATCCGCTTATGGATCTCCTCCAAGAAGTGGGGGCCCCAGGGGATTCAATCAGATCGGGCCAGGAATATGCCCATTAGATCTCCCTTGGCTGCCGAGCCCCTGCCTAGCCTCCGGCCCACAGCATGGCTGCAGCCTCCTGTACTGGGAGAGAAGGAACTCGGGGCAGGATCTGTGAGCCTGACTAATGGTGACCTCTTGCTGGGTGACTTTAGACATATTGCTTAACTTCTCTGTGCCCAGACATGAGATGGCCTAAGAAAGGGCTGGACTGTTTGGAAATTCAGCAGAGAGAGCAGAATCCCTGCATGGACCAGAGCTCTGTGGGCTGCCGCCACCAGGGACAACGGTGGGGATGGTAACTTCTCTCTCAGCACAGGCCCTGGGCCGGCATTTGCATGCTGAATCTCACACTGTGGTCCTCTTTGTTCTCCCTTTGCTGACACGGAAACAGGTTCAGAGAGGGCAAATGACTTGCCCAAGGCCACACAGCAAGAGACTAAGGGTTAGACCAAATCTGTACTCAGAACCACCCCTCCGTTCCCTACCATTGTCTCCAATATGGATGAGGCTTGGCAGGAATGAATATCCCTTTTACAGACGGAGGAAACTGGGTCTCAGAGATGGGATGTGATGTTTTGGGGTCTCTGGATTCCTAGGTCAGTGTTCTCTCCCACCCCTCTCCAATCTCTCTCTACCATCCTGAGCGCACATCACCGTGGCTGGTGTGGGGGAGGGTTGGACGCGCAAAGAGGGAGATTCTGTCAGAGACAAAGGGCCGCTGTGGCCGCACAATGGTGACAATCAAAGCTGGATGATGGACACTGGGCTTCAGGAGCCGCTGGGAGCCCACCTGCAGCTTCCTCCAGACAATGGCGAGCCTGTGCTCCTGGGAGGGGCACAATAGGCACGCTGTGTTTGGGCCCTGCCTCTCCCTGCACCACTCTGAGGAGGAGAGATGGCCCGAGCAGCCAGAGCCCCACCCAGGAGCAAGGGGAGAGGGGCAGCTCACACGGTGGTGATGGGAGAGAGGAGCCCAGCCACATGATGGGACTTGGAAGGCCTCTCTTTCCTGGCCCCAACTCCCCACCATACGTGGCTTGTCACCATGCCTCAAAGTAGATAACTAGCTCTCCATTCCCTTGCCTTCGGACAAGCAACATCAACATCTCAGAGCCTCAGTTTCTCCATTTCATCTGTAAAATGAAGATGATGGACTTCACTTGGCAGAGGCTCTGTGAGAATCAGATGAGGGAGACACATAGGGTGACACCTAGTGAAGCCTTGAGATGTGTTGGTTCCTTTTCATGGTGGATTCATGGTGGGTGGAAGGCTGGAGGGACGGGTGGGTGGGTGGGTGGATGGGTAAATGAGTGGGTGGGTGAATGAATGGGTGAATGGATGGATGGAAGGAAGGAAGGAAGGAAGGAAGGAAGGAAGGAAGGAAGGAAGGATCGATCAGACAATAGATGGGTGGAAAGATGGATGGGTGGATAGGTGAGTAGATGAGTGAAAGGGTGGGGGGTGGATGGCAGGAGGAGAGAATAGATAATTGCAAGGATGGATGAATATGAGGTTAGGGAGTGAGTAGCAGGTGGAAGGAGGAATGATACCTGAGGTAGTCAGGAAAGGCTTCCAGGAGGAGGCAAGCTACACATAAGCAGAAGGGAGGGTGCTGCATACTCCTCAAGGGCAGGCAATGTTCATCGCTCAGCTCTGAATCCCCAGCTCCTGGCCTGGGTCCCCACAGAGGACAGGTGCTCAGAGATCCTTTATTGAATTAATGTGTGCCGTGCTACCAGCAGGCCAAGGCAGGGTGCTTCTCCCTGGAAGCCGGATCTGTGCTGATCCAGGCCCCAGGGCGTCCCATCCCTCCCCAGGCCCTCCCCATCCTCAGGGGAGGCGGCAAAGGTGGGAGACTTGGAGTCACGCGGCCCTGGGGCTGAGTTCCGGCTCTGCTGTTTACTTGCTGTGTGACTTTAGGCCCGTTCCTTCCCCTCTCTGAGACTCCGCTTCCTCTGCTCTTCCTCTGCTCAACAACAACATCATCTGCGTCCTGACCTCACGCTGTGGTTGTGGGTAGCGAGGGAGGTGATGGGGAGGGAAGCTCCCCGACATGGTGAGAAGCACTGGAAGCGTCTGATTGAGGTGTGGGGCGGGGGAGATGGCGGTGAGGGGCTCAGGACCCAGAGCCCCCGCCCAGCCCGACCCACAGCCTCCTGAATCCTGATGCGCCCTAACCCTGCTTCTCCAGGCCCTGAAACCGGAAGGAGCCGCCGGGACATCTCATCATTTAAAGAGAACGAGGGGAAGACTCTTGAACCACTGATGCCTCTTAATGGAATTACCGAAAAGGGCTTTTTAATTAAAAACAAGAAGTTGGGGACAGGTTCATATCCATAATTCAGGACCTTGGCGCAGCGGCCGCCCATGGTTCCATTTTCCTCTATGTCTCACTCTCGGCGTGATCTATATTGTTAAAATCCTGCATGAAAAATGGGCCCGACTTTTCAGGTGGAGCCGTAAATATTTACCCTGCCTAACACGGGTCCCCCTGTCGAGTGAAGCTTAGGGGCTTTTAGATGCAGCTTAAGACATCCCAGAGATGTCTTATTAAAATTTAGCCTCACTCCTCTGCTGTGATTAACGCTCACAGGGCACAGGAGGGGTGGCTGGGAGGGGGATCTAGACGCAGAGGAGGTGGGTCAGGGGGCTCTGGCTGCAAGGGTCCCCCTCCCTTGGGGGGCTGCAGGCATCCCCTGCCCAGGAAGGGCCAACAGGGCAGGGGAGGTGGCCTGCTGGCTCTACCCCCGGGAAGGGAATCCACAGAGCCCAGGGTCAGGCTTCTCCATCTCAGCCCGGGGTCCCCCTAAGTCCCTCCCTCCATCCCACCCTTTCTTCTGAACGTGTCACACTCTCTAGAGCCTCTAGGCTTTCACCCTGCTGTTCCCTCTGCTTGGAATACTTTTCCACTCCTGAGCTGCTTTCTTTCCTCTTTGCTCCTTTGGGCCTCTGTCTACAACTTGGTTCCTCGGGAGACAGTCCAGGGCCAGGGCTGGGTTCGGGGCCCCTCCTCTCTGTGCTTGCTTTGAGTACAGCAATGTCACCCTGGGTTGTCACTTCTGCCTCCAGGTCACCCCCCCCCCCAATGCCCGTCTATCAGTCTGTCCCTTGACATCCTGGAGAGAGGGCGTGTCCCTTGCTCCCCACTGGGTCCCCAGCTCCAGTGCAGGGCCTGGAACAGCGAATGAGTTTTGAATGGTGGACCAGGGTCAGGATTGTTCTCCGCTGGCGGATCCCTGGGTGACTTCCTGGGCCGTGCTGGGGGCCCTGCCCAGCTTCTGCGAGGAGTCTGAAGGCCTGGGCTCTCCCCTAAGCACAGTGCAGCAGGGGACTCGCAGAGACTGGGCAGGGGTCCACTCACCAGCATATCCTGGGTTTTGTTTTTTGCAACAGCTTTTCAACAAATTCACACCTTTGAAATGTATCTGAGTTTTGTAACCAGCCCCATGATTTTAGAACATTTCATTTTTTTCTCCTAAAAGGAAACCCCTTCTCATTAGCAGCCAGGCACACACACACACACACACACACACACACACACACACACACAGCCCCTGGCAACCACTAATCTTTCTGTTTCATGGACTTGCCTATTCTGGGCTTATGACTGTAAATCATACACTAAGTGGTCTTTCAAGTCTGGTTTCTCTCACTCGGCATAACGTTTCCAAGGTTCATCCGTGTTGTGGCTCGTACTCGTGCTACGTTCATTTTTAAGGCTGCATAATATTCCAGCGTACAGATGTTTTGCCCATTCCTCAGGGGGGACATTTGGGTTGTACCCCTTTGGGGCCGTTATGAAGAATGCTGCTGTGAATATTCACAAGCAAGTCTTGGGAGGGACGTACACTTTCACTTCTTGGGGGTTGATACTGATTTGGGGAATTGCTGGGTCATGTGCTTGGGTTTGCTGATGGCGTTTTGCAGCTCTCCTGGGGGCCGAGGGAGGGTCCTGGGCTGAGAGGTGGGGGGAGGGCTGGGAGGGTGCAGGTGGAGAGCAGAGCCGTTCTGGGCTATCTGAGACAGCCTCTGGGCAAATCTGCTCCATCTCGGAGCCTTGGCCTCCCCATCTGCCCAACAGGGACAATCACAGCACCTCGCAGAGTTGGCGGAGGCCACATGAAATGACAAGGCTGGAGCGAGAAGCCTCACTGGGAGCCACTCGCCTTTGCCAGGTGTGGGAAGGGTCCTGGAAATGCTGTGCCGGCTAGAAATGCTGCTGCTTCTGCCAGCACAGGATGGACAGGGAAGAGCCCTGACTATATTGCCCTGGGTGGGGGTGGTGTCATTATGGTGCCCATTTCGCAGATGGGGAAACTGAGGCCTTGGGACAGTGAAATCACTTGCTGAGGTCACGGAGCCAACCTGCAGTCTGCCAGATTAAGTCCCTTCCCTCAACCTGTTCTCAACCCGGTCCTGCCGCCTCCTGGTTGCGTTATGAGATGCCGCGAGATGCCGAGTCCTACTTGTGGGTGCGAGTCCCCTGAGGGCTGGGGCTCTTTCTCGTCCCCTGATGTGGCCCCACATCCAGGCACAAAGCAGGCACTCGGTAATTTTGCCGAAAGCATGCACAATGTAGTGACTTAGTTTCTTCCTCTGTGAAATGGGAATGACATCTGGCCCCGCTGGCTTGTGAGGCGCAGGGCACACGCCTGAGCTTTGCAGAGTTCCTGCCTCTTCCTGATCCTCCACGGGGATGGCGTGGGGCGTGCGTGGGACACCAGCCCGCACCTGGGCCGGGCTCTCCTGGGAGAAGACAGAAGTGGTGGTCAGCATCCAGGGCAGTCCTGTCCTAGTGGAGCTTGTGAGGGCACCTGGCACCTCTCCTGCTGTCCTGCCTCCCCTCCCAGCACGGGTGCTGTCGACCAGCTCCTGTGCAACCTATCCGGAGTCTTGGCCCCACAGGTCTGCCTATCCTGGGGGTGCTGAGTGTCTCTTCTGCACAGAGATGCCCTTGCCAATTTTCCAGCCGTTGGGGCCCGTTAGTGGTAGCAGCAGGTCCTCCCAGCTGTGATTCCATGATGACAGCCGGATTTGTTTTTTAAGTAATCAGTACGCCCCATGCGGGTCTTGAACTCACAACCCTGAGATCGAGAGTCACATGTTCTACTGACTGAGCCAGCCAGGGGCCCCGACAGCCAGATGTTAAAAGTCCGGATTATTGGGTGCCCAGCACCACCCCTCACTAACCCAGATATCGTAGCAGAGGGAAGGGTGTCCTCCAGGGGTTCAGAGGCCTGGCGTAGAGGGGACGATGGCTTCTCTCTGCCTATCCTCAAGCACTGCTCTACCAGGAAATCGGCCCTTGGCCTCCACGGGCTGTGGGCTGGTGGGGAGGGGAGGGGGCCCGAGGTCTTCCCCGGTCCAGACTTTCTGTCCCTGCACCAGCTCCCATAATCATCATAAAGGCAGCACAGTCGACGGTGGAGCTGAAATCCCCTGCGGCTGAAGACTCAGAGCCCGTGGTTTGTCAACCTCAATGACAGGTCCTCACTGTTATTGTGTTATTATTATCGTCAACATCCAGCACAGATGCACTTTGCAAAATACTGCCTGGCAGACAGGGTCCTGGACTGGGAGTGAGGTCTTGGCCCCTATCTGCTGTGGGCAGCTCGAATGACCTTGACAAATCCCCCCGCCCCCACTCCGGGCCCTTGAGTTGCCATCTGTACAGTGGCTGCGTCCCATAGTGGCCAAGGCTTGGGCTGGGAGCCCTTCACGGGCCGGTGACCTGGCGCAGGAAGCTTGGACACTAGAGACTCCGTGACCTGGTGCAGGAAGCTTGGCAAGGTAGCTTGTGTTTCCTCCGCAATGCCTGGCTCACGGCAGGACTAGTTGGTCTCAGCAAATGTGGGAGCCCGAGGAGGTGACCAGTGCGGGGGTGGGGGGTGTTTGGGTAGTTGCTCTGTGGGGGATGGAAGCAGGGGTAGCAGGAGTGAAAGCACAGACAGACCCCTGGCCCTGGAGGTAAGTAAGGCGGGCTGGCAGGGCTGGCACTCCTTGCCCTCGAGGACCTCCTTGCCTGCGGGGACCACACAGGTAGACGCATGAGAGGGGCAGTCCACATGTGTCACACGGGGCTGCCACCATTTGTGTCATCTTCCAATCTGCCACGGGGAATCAAAGGCTCCGACGGGCCTGTTAGCGCCCATTCTCCAGGGATCACTCCGACAATTTCTGCAGAGCTCCGTGACAATGGGCCGTAATTAAGGTGTCAGCATATCATTTAGCCCTTTCAGTGCAAAGCCCAGAGACAGGCTGGGCAATCTGCAGGCTCTTTAAAGAGAGATACGCACAGGGAGCAGGAAGGTGGGAGGCAGAGAGGTGTGCCTGCGTGAGGGGGGTGCGCGTCCCCTAGAAGCCTTCGCTGGCCCTAGGGCACGGCCGTCCAGGAGGCAGGGGGGGAGTCGTGGCTGGGAAGGTGGGCAGGAGATGGGATGGCCTGGGTGGGGAAGCGGGGCCCGGGGCGTTGGGGTGGGGGTGCTGAGGACAGGCTGGCTCATGTGCATCAAATGTGCCCGCAGACCCCCAAGCCCCCGTGAAAGCCCCTGTGAGGTGGTCTCACTCCCTGTGGTGATGAGGAGCTCCTTGAAGATAGGACCTGTGCCTCTCACCTCTGTCTCCGCATCTCTCCAGCACAGAGCCCGGGGGAGAGTGAAGTGCGATAAACGCTTGAAGGGAAGAAGGTACAAAAGAAGGAAGAGAAGGGAAGAGGGACAGACAGATGAGGTAAGAGATAACCAGAGAGGCAACTGTTTGATATATACGGGGTGGGGTATGAAGATGCTAGAGGCCTGACAGGTGAAAAAAAGTGTGTGTGTGTGTGTGTGTGTGTGTGTTGGGTTGAAGTGTGCCCCCCAAAAGAAATGTGAAGTCATAACCCCCGGTACCTGTGAACGTGACCTTATCTGGGAACAGATCTTTGCCAATGTCATCAAGTGAAGGTGAGGATGTTAGGGTGTCTCTAATCCCATATGTCTGGTGTCCTTTTAAGGATAGGAGAAAAGACACAGAGACACACAGGGAAAACGCCACGTGGTGACAGAGGCGGAGATGGGAGGGATGTAGCTGTGAGCCGAGGGATGCTGTGGATTGGTGGCCACTCCCAGAAGGTCGGGAGAGGCCAGAAAGAGTTCCACCCCACATCCCAGCGGAAGCATGGCTCTGCTGACATCTTGAGTTTGGACCTCTGACCTCCAAAACTGCGAGAGAATACACTTCTGCTGTCTTGGGCAGCCCTAGCAAGTGACTGCAGCGTGTGTGCACCAGTGTGTGTGAGAAAGAGAGGAAAGACAAGAGAGAAGAGAGGTGGACAGGCAAAAACACAGTGGGTATAGGGCCCTGGGAAATCTGAAGGTTGGGCGTCGCCTGGCCTAGCGCACTTTCTGTGCTCAGAAATCTCTTAACAGCAGCACCACCATCCCCATCGTCACTATCACCATCACCACCATCACTATCATGACCGTCATGACCACTATCACCATTGCTACCACCACCATCACCATCATTGTCATCACCAGTACCATCATCACCATTCTGACCACCACCACCATGAACACTACCACCACCACTACTATCATCATGACCGCTATCACCACTGCCACCACCACCATCATCATCATCCTCATCACCAGTACCATCATTACCATCATCACCATTGCTACCATCGCCACCATCACCACCACCACCACCACCACCACCATCATCATTCTCATCACCAGTACCATCATTACCATCATCACCATTGCTACCATCGCCACCATCACCACCACCACCACCATCACCACCACCACTACCACCATCATCATCCTCATCACCAGTACCATCATTACCATCATCACCATTGCTACCATCGCCACCACCACCACCACCACCATCATCACCACCACCATCATCATCATCCTCATCACCAGTACCATCATTACCATCATCACCATTGCTACCATCGCCACCATCACCACCACCACCATCATCATCCTCATCACCAGTACCATCATTACCATCATCACCATTGCTATCATTGCTACCATCACCAACACCATCACCACCACCACCAACATCATCATGACCATCCTCGACATCACTACCATCACCATTACCATCATCACCACCACCACCATGACCACCATCACTGCCACTACCAACACTACCTCCACCACCATCAACATGGCCACCACCACCTTCACCACCATTATCACCATCATCATGACCATCACCATCACCACCATCATGACCACTATCACCACTGCCACCACCACCACCACCACCACCATCATCATCACCATCATCACCACCACTATCACCACCATAATGACCACCCTCATTACCACCACTATCATCATCAGAACCGCCACCATCACCACTATCACTACCACCATGTGTGGAAGGAAAAGAAAAGAGGGAGAAGGGCAGAGCCCTGGGGAACACCTGTGTTCAGGAGATAAGCAGAAGAAGAGGAGGCTGCCCTTACAGAGAACGGAGCAGACAGGAGGAAAACAAGGGAGAAGCCATCCCAGACTTGAAGGGATGGGAGAGTTGCAAAGAAGGGGTTAGAACGGTGTCCGATGCCCCAGGAAGACTTCTGAGGTGGGCCTAGTGCATGTCTAGGATTGAGGGGAACACTCGCAGGGGATAGGGGCCAGGGCAGATGGTTGGGGAGTGGGTGGGAGGTAGGAGTGGAGTGAAGATCCCAGGTTGCAAGTTGGAAAGAGGCCCCGGTTGCTGGGTGGGCAACGGACGGAGGGGAAGAGCCTGGGCCAGGGAGACTTGGGGGTGCTGATGCGGTCCTCCGGGTGGGGGTCAGTGGCAGCCCCACACAGGGCAGAGGCTCGGGAGCGTCAGAGGAAGAAACCTTGGCTGGGCTGACCAGCTGGATGACTCACCCTTCCCTCTGGGTCTGCTCGCTAGGGCTGTCGCCACAGAGGCTCATGATCCACGTGCCTTATGACAACAGAAAGGTGTTCTCTCACAGATGCAGAGACCAGAGTCTGAAATCAGGGTATCAGCAGAGTTGGTTCTTTTTGGAGGCGCTGAGGTCAAAACCGTTCTGTACCTTTCTCCTAGCTTCTGGTGGGTGCCGGTGGTCCTCGCTGTCCCCTGACTTGTAGGAATGTCACTCCAGTCTCTGCCTGTGCCATCACATGGCATTCTCCTCTCTGTCTGTGTCCAAATTTGCCTCAACATACAAGGACACCAGTCACTGGGTTTAGGGCCCAGCCCTAATCCAGCAGGACCTCATCTTAACTTGAGGACATCTGCAAAGATGGTCCCCTCTTTCCAAAAATGGTCCCCATCACAAGTACCGGGGGTTCAGACTTCAACATATCTTTTGTGGAGGATACGATTCTGCCCACTGCAGCACACCGTCTGTCACCCCATTACTAGAGGCGTTTCAGAGGCACCTCTTCGCCCCGCCAAGTGGCCCAGGCATGCGGCCTCTGGTCTCACAGAGCTCACGGCCCATGACCAAAACATGTGGCCGAAGCTTCAGGAAGCAGGGCAGGTGACAACCCTGGGCGGCCACTCATTGGAATGCTGTCCTCCGAGCAGGACTAGGAAAAGGGAGGCCGGCAAGGAGGGGGCTGCAGCCTCGGCCCCCAGCCCTTCCCTCGTTCCCTGGCATTTGGATAAACCCACAGAGGAGCCCATGACATCTGGAGTCTGTGTAAACGGAGCATAAATTAGCTCTAACAACCACATCTGCAGCCGCCCGTTAGCAATCTGTTTCCTGCGAACCCTGGGTGGGCCTGGGGCGGCCGGGAGGGCAGAAGCTGGTCCCGTACATGCCTGGAACCCCCACTGTTAGCTTCCCTGTGTTTAGAAGCTTCTGCTAAGGTGCGTTTGTGCGGGGGACACAGGGGACACAGGGTTCTTGTCCTGCGTTGTGGAATCAGGGTATGAACAGATGCGGACTTAGAAGGGACAGGCTTTGGAAGGTGGAGGAGGAGGAGGGACGGGACACCTCTGGGGGATGCGTCTAGAAGGACACTGGGAGGAGGGGCACCACCAAGAGCCCCGTGGCCACAGACTCACCGTCACACCCTTCGCCATGCTTCTCCTGTCCCCCACCCAAGTTGGGAGCCCAGAGCCGGCAGGGAGGTGGGGAGCAAGGAGTTACCGCGGGCCAGACTGTTACATAAATTACCCCATCTCACTTCACCTGATCTTGACCATGCCCTTGTGAGGGGTGTTTGTACCGTCCCCATTTCACAGATGAAGAAACTGAGACCCTCGTATTAAGAGATCTCTGAGCCAGGACCC
Source organism: Ursus americanus (assembly GCF_024610735.1). Lineage (NCBI taxonomy): Eukaryota > Metazoa > Chordata > Mammalia > Carnivora > Ursidae > Ursus > Ursus americanus. The sequence continues at coordinate 7,856,751 of NC_142156.1, read as the reverse complement.
GAACCAAGCGCTTCGACTCTTCCTCTGCCTTGTTGTCTCACCTCACACCTGACCAAGAAAGGGTGTCACGTGTGTGTGTGCATGTGTGAGCCTAAGTGTGTGGATAAGTGTGTAAGGGCATTCACATGCGTGTGAGTGTCCGTGAGTGAGGGGTGTGTGGCTATGTGTGGCGTCAGCCTCTCTCCCTGACCCCAGGTCCGAGTATAGGACCCAGGACCTCCTCTTCCCCTCCTGACCCAAGCTGCTGGGCCACCATGGACGGGCAGCATCCTGTATTAAGCACCTACTGTATACAGGACCAGCACCTCACCCTCACAGCCACTCACCCAATTCCACAGGCCATTTCTTGAGCATTTCTTGAGCCAGGCTCTGCCCCAGGCCCTGGGGACTCGGGATGAGTGAGACACAGCCCCTGACACTCTGAGGTACTCACTCTCTGGTAGGGGAGGCGGCCGTGGAAGGGCTGAACTGGGCAGCAGACTGTGGTGGGCGTGACCTGAGATTAAGGGGGTGGGATTTCAGGAGGTGGCTTTTGGGAAGTTGCTCCCTGCACAGGGCCCATGTCTTTCTGGTTCATGCTGAGCCCCAGCTCCCAACACAGTGCCAGGCACACCACAGTTGTCCCATACACGTTTGTTGAACGACTACTTTCTAGTCAAAGTTGAGTCGACACACAATATCATTTTAGTTGCAGGTGTACGATATAATGACTCACTGTTTATATCCGTTAGGAAATGCTCAGCACGGTAAGTGTAGCCACCATCTGTCACTGTACAAAGTTATTACAGTATCATTGACTATACTCCCTCCGCAGTTCTTTTCAGCTCTGTGACTTATTCTGCAACTGAAGTTGGTACCTCTTAATCCCCATCACCTATTTTGCCCACCCCCCTCCCCCCTCCCCCTCCCCTCTGGCGGCCACCAGTTCGCGCTCTGTATTTACGAGTCTATTTCTGACTTGTTTGGTTTCTTTTTGAGAGTCCACAGATGAGTGAGATCATACAGTGATTGTCTTTCTCTGTCTGACTTATTCCACTTAGCATAATACACTCTAGGTCCATCCAGGCTGTCACCGATGGCAAGATTTCCTTCCTTTTTAAGGCTGAGTAATATTCCAGTGAAATACACCAAATCTTTTTTTTTAAAGATTTTATTTATTTATTTGACAGAGAGAGACACAGTGAGAGAGGGAACACCAGCAGAGGGAGTGGGAGAGGGAGAAGCAGGCTTCCCCCCAAGCAGGGAGCCCAATGCGGGGCTTGATCCCAGGACCCTGGGATCATGACCTGAGCCGAAGGCAGAGGCTTAACCGACTGAACCACCCAGGCGCCCCAATATACCAAATCTTCTTTATCCATTCATCGATGGATAGACACTTACGTTGCTTCCGTATCTTGGCTGTTGTAAATAACACTGCAACACACATAGGAGTTAGTGTGTCTTTTTGAGTTAGTGTGTTCGTTTCCCTTGGATAAATACGCAGACGTGGAGTGGCTGGATGGCGTGATAGTTCTGTTTTTAACTTGTTGAGGAACCTCCATACCGTTTTCCATAGTGGTGGCACCAATGTGTCGTCCCACCAACAGTACAGAAGAGTTCCCTTTGCTCCATATCCCCATCAAGGCTTGTTCTTTCTTGGCTTTTTCATACTAGCCATGTTCCGTGACTCCCGGTTGAAAGATGGGCAGGTTCTCGATACGCACAGTTGGGGACAGGGATGGTCCGGCTGGTGGAGGACCTCGGGGCGCAGAGGTGAGGAAGCACGGAGAGGTTTGAAAGAACAGCTTTTTGCGGGGGGCTCAGCCAGGAGAAAAACGTCCCTGAGTATCAGACAGGCCTGGGAGGACTCCTGGTGTTAGCACTTAGGTGCTCACTGGGTGAGTCTAGGCAGATTTCTTAACATCTCTGATCCTCCGTGTGCTCCACTCCAAAGTGGAGGCTCAAGTGACCTGTATTTGCAGGAAGTTTTGTTTGTTTTGCGAAATCTTTTCCTTTTTATTATGGGAACTTTATTTATTTATTTTAGAGAAAGAGAGAGAGAGCAGGGGGAGGGGCGGAGAGAGAGAGAGAATCTCAAGCAGACTCCCTGCTGAGCACAGAGCCTGACATGGGGCTCGATCTCACGACCCTGCGATCGTGACCTGAGTTGAAATCAAGAGTCAGACACTTAACTGACTGAGCCACCCAGGTGCCCTGGAAACTTGGGTTTATTTGTTTGTTTGTTTTTTTAAGATTTTATTTTCTTTAATCTCTACACCCAACGTGGGGTTCGAACTCACAAACCCAAGATCGAGAGTCACATGCTGTTCTGAGCCAGCCAGGCACCCCTGATGGAAACGTTTAAACACATGAAAAAGTGGAAAGAATAGAACAATGAACTCCCGTGAACCCATCAGTTAATCTCAACACTTACCAACGTTTTGCTATTCTGGTTTGAAGATCCTTAAAATGGTGATTATATGATCATGTTCAAGAGACACAGGAATAGTTCTCACCCAGTGAGGACCCGTGGGTAGGAGCAACTCCGCCATAACCGTCACCTGCTGGGGGAGGGGCGGGACCAGATGCCACCGTGGCTGTAAGGCACACCGCAATTTCAGAGATGGTCAGGTGTGAAGAAATGTGTGCCCTGGAATTGATGAATTGTAGCAGTAGAGATGGCAGGCTGTGTTTTACCCGGGAGACCTGTGGTTGGTACCTAAAGGGGAGTCAGGATTTTCCACACCTGGTTGCTTGGGAAGTTTTTCTGGGTATGTTTTTCCTTTTCAGCCTCCCCCCACAACCAAAACATAACCAGAGGGGAACCCCTTGCAGGGTTATCATAATTAAAGTGATCGTGGGGTGTGGGAAGACGGCTGCTTTAGTTGCAGCGAGGGAAGGTTCTGGGAAGAGGTGAGTGACCCATGGGCTAAAACCTAATTGATGCTTGCAGAACATTCCAGGCAGAGGGATGGGTCAGAGCTGACCCGGGATCTCCATGAACATCAGTGGGGTGTTCCCTGCACAGTGATGGGGATGAGGGGAGAAGCAGGAAATGGGGTTGGGGCACCGAGGGACACGACTCTGGAGGCCACGTGAGAGGCTCTGATGTCACCCTGAGAACCACAGAAGCCCTTGGAGGGTTCTAAGCAGAAGAATGGCATGGGGGGTGGGTAGGAGGTAGATCATGGCCCCTCGAAGATGTCCACGTCCTGATCCCCCAAACCTGTGAATGTGTTGCCGTCCATAGCAAAGAGGACTTTGCAGGTGGGGTTAAGTTCAGGGTCTTGAGATGGGGGAGATTATCCTGGATTATCCGGATAGACCCAATGTCATCACAAGGGTCCTTAAAAGAGACAGTGTCAGAGAAAGATGTTATAACAGAACCAGTGGTTAGAGTGACTGGGGGCCATGAGCCAAGGAAAGCAGGTGGCTTCTAGAGGCTGGGAAAGGCACAGAAGTAGATTGTCCCCTAGAGCCAGAAGAACACAGCTCTGCACCTTGATTTTTGCCACATAAAACCTGCTTTGGACTTCTGACCTCCAGAATTGTACGATAACAGACCTGCATTGTTTCAAGTCACTACCTTTGTGGTCATTCATTACGGCAGCAACAGGAACCTCATACACATGGCACCCTCACATCTTCATTTATCTCCTTTTTTTGAGAGAGAGAGAGAGAGAGAGAGAGCAGGTGCACGCATGTGGGAGGGGGCTGGGCAGAGAGAGAGGTAGAGGAAGAATCTTTTTTTTTTTTTTAAGATTTTATTTATCTGAGATAGAATGAGAGCGAGCAAGCAGGAGACGGAAAGAGAGAGCACGAGCAGGGGAGGAGCAGAGGGAGAAGCAGGCTCCCCGCTGAGCAGGAAGCCTGATGTGGGGCTCAGTCCCAGGACCCTGAGATCATGACCTGAGCTGAAGACAGACGCCCAACCAACTGAGCCACCCACGCACCCCAGGTAGAGAAAGAATCTTAAGCAGACTCCTGCCCAGCGTGGAGCTGACTCGGGGCTCAATCTCACAACCCTGAGATCATGACCTGAGCTGAAACCAAGAGACAGCTGTTCAATAGACTGAGCCACCCAGGGGCCCCTCTGATTTTCATTTTTAAATGAGGATTCCCCCACTCTAGAAATAGAGAGAGGACATGTCGCCTGCCATGGATAGAAGACCCTGAGCTGGGCTCCTGCCCTCTCCATCCCTCTCTCTGCCTCGATGGGTCCCTGGAATCTCATCCCGTCTCGTGCTTTAACCACCATCTATGGGCCCGGTGTCCGTCACCTCCAGGTACCAGGACCGCGTGTCCAGCTGGTCTCTCGGCCTCTCCTGTGGGCATTGCAAACTTCCCGCCTTCCAGACTGACCTCCGGATGCCTCCCAGGCAGCGGCAGCGCCATCCCACCCGGCAGCAGCCCTCTGCCGAGGCCCAACCCTCAGTGTCATCCTTGATTTCCCTCTTTGCCTCCCATTGCATAGCCAGTCCATCTGTAAATCCTGTCCTCTTGCACCTGGTCACTGGCCTTCCTGCTCCCACCTGCCCCCCTGACTCTATTGTCAGCAGAACTTGCCAGAAATGGGGGAGCATGGGGCGCCTGGGTGGCACAGCGGTTAAGCATCTGCCTTCGGCTCAGGTTGTGATCCCGGCGTTATGGGATCGAGCCCCACATCAGGCTCCTCCGCTATGAGCCTGCTTCTTCCTCTCCCACTCCCCCTGCTTGTGTTCCCTCTCTCGCTGGCTGTCTCTATCTCTGTCGAATAAATAAATTAAAAAGAAAAATCTTAAAAAAAAAAAAAGAAATGGGGGAGCATGCCGCTCTTCTGCTCAAACCCACCTTGGCTCCCGTCTCCCTCAGTGAGAAGCTGGAGTCCCTCCAGGGGCCTTCAGAGCCTACTGCCCTGGCTACATCCGCCCCTCTGCCCTCGACCACTCTCCCTTAGATCCTGTCTTGTCCCTTCATAATCTGTGACTTTAAACATTTTTTAAAATTGAGATATGATTGGGGCTTCTGGGTGGCTCAGTCGGTTAAGTATCCAACTCTTGCTTTTGGCTCAGGTCATGATCTCAGGGTCGTGGGATTGAACCCCGAGTCGGGCTCTGTGCTCAGCGAGGAGTCTGCTCCAGATTCTCTCTCTCTCTCCCTCTCCCTGTGCCTCTCCCCCTGCTCTCTCTCTCTAAAATAAATATCATCTTTTTAAAAATTGAGATACAATTGACATATCATAAAAGTCACCCTTTTGAAGTATACAATTCCATGGTTTTAGTAAATTCACCAAGTTATGCAAGCGTCACCGATGTCTAATTCCAGAACATCATCATCACCCCCAAGAGAAACTCTGTACCCATTAGCACCCACTCCCCATCCTGTCCTCCCCCCAGCCTATGGCAACCGCTATATCCCCACCCAAAGTAAGAGATTCGTGGAGTGGGTACTTCGAAAGATCTTCCAGCCCCCAAAGGGCTCTCCTTCCCTCATATGGTGCCTGGGATCCCTGGGAGCGTCGGTCTGCAGCCAACTGTGATGTCCCCAGAAGGCCCCGTGGGAAGATGTGGAGGGCCGACCATGCCTGGCCGCAGGGGTTTGAGTGTGTGGACAGAGCACAGGCCGGCTCTTGTCCCTTCGAACTCTGGGAGGCAACCACAGCGACTTTGCTGCTATGCCCACATTTCAGATTGGGAGACTGAGGCTTGTTTGTCAAGGACGGGATCTCCACACTGAGCACCTGAGTGACTTGCCTAACGTTTCCGTGCTGCTTCTCAGAGAAGCCCAGACTCAGACCCAAGGGGTTCCGACCTCAAAGCCCATTCTCTTCATCCCACACCACCTTTGGGACCACGCTGGGCCCTGGCCCAGCTATTTACTAGATTTGGGGAGGGAACTGGTTTGAAAAGGCAGAATGCCAGGTGCCACCCAGGCGATTCCGTGTCAGTGGCTCTGGGTGGGGAGCGAGGACCCTGCCTTTTTAGCCAGCTCCCCAGGTGATTCTGACACGGGGAGACTGAGTGAGTCTGAAACCCACTGTCTACACTCTGCTGCCTGTAAGGCTGTGAGACACGGGATCCAACAGTTCGAAAGCAAGAGTGAGTGGGTCTCTGCCTCCCTGAACGCGGCTGGTCCCTGCCTCCACGTCCCCGGGAGCCCTGCTTGATGGGGACTCGGGCTTCTCTGTCTCTGCCCGCCTCCCTCCATGGGGGCTGCTGCCAGCACGAACGGCTCTGCTGGTAAAGTCTTTATCGGGAATGTCGCCTAATGCATTCATATCAAACAATAGCGCCTCATACATCATCCCTGCCAGAGGCCACCTCCGCTAGGACAAGCACAGTCCATTACCCTGACGGGCGCAGGCCGTGCACAAAACAGATAACGGTCCCGGCTGTGCGGGCGGGGGGGGGGGCGGGGGGAGGACATGGGGTGGGGAGCCGTCACGGGCCGGGTGAGTACTGAGGGGAACCTGAGCAGCAGCCACCCCGGGGCAGCTGGGACACAGGGTGTCTGAGGTCCCAACCTTACATGGCGGTAGATAGAGTCTTGGTTGCTCTGCATCCTCAGGGAAGGGACAACTTCTCTGAGCCTCATTTTCCCCATCTGTAAAAGGGGGCGAAGAATAGAATTTGCACCACGTGATGCTGACGGGTGGGTTTAAGAGGAGGAGGCTGGTAGAGTATGAGGCACGATGCCCGGGGGCGGGGGGAAGGAGACGTGCTGTAAAGGGTGGCTCTGACTGTTGCTTTACGCCCAGGACCCTGTTTGCTCTGCTTGCCACTTTCTGGACACAGTCCTTAGCAGTGCTCACTCTCCCCCAGCTCCCGGGGGCCTGGAGGGACAAGTCAGCTGCTCCGACTGCCGGTCCCCCAGATCCTGAGACGAGGGTGTGACTGCAAGTCTGTTTTGGAGATGAAGCTCACCCCAGGACTTCTCTCTGGGGAGGAGAGGCAGGGGAGGAGGCAGCCAGGAAAAGGTGCGTGACGCCCGGGGACTCTGGAACGCAGCATGGAGCACCCACACTCCTCTAGGAGCCGGGAGCTGGGGTATTTGCAGGTATTTACAAATCGACCGCATCTCCACTGGGGGGGGGGGGCGTCCTTGGGGGGGCGTGAATTCCCCAGCACTTCCAGCTTGCCTTATAGGTGACAAGACAGGCTTCCGAGAAAGCCTTCGGGCAGAGAAATGTAGGTACTGCGAGCTAAAGGCTGGGCTGATGGGCACGCCGTTGATAAGGGTGAGAGGATGTGGGTGGGACACTGCTAGGGGCTGAATTGTGTCCCCCACCCTAAATTTATATGTTCAAGCCCTAACCCCCAGGACCTGAGTATGTGACTCGATTTGGAGACAGACCCTTTACTTAGGTAACTAAGGTAACGTGAGGTCATGCGGGTTGCACCTGCTCCAATATGACCGGTGTCCTTATAAGACGTGATTAGGACATGGACACGCGCCAGGGAATCCACATGAAGACGCACAGAGGAGAAGAGAGCCATGTCTACAGGCCAAGGAGAAAGGCCCCCAAAAACGAACCTGCTGGCACTTGGATCAGGGGCCTCCAGCCTCCAGGACTGCGAGAGAATAAATTTCCGTTGTGTAAGCCCCTCAGTGTGTGCTTCTTTTGTTACGGCAGCCGAGCTGACTGCTACAGGTGCAGTAGAGTGGGCCACGCCAGCCACCCCCTCCTCCCTCGTTGCTGGCCATCCGCCCTCTTTTCCGGCCAAGAGTCACAGGGTCAGTCCGAGGGGCAACGGGTAGTGCTTGTCCCCTGCCCTTGATCCAGCCCCTCGGCCCTCTCTTGATTCCGCAAGCATCCTTTGTTCCTGTCCGCCTCCAGACCATTGCCTTTGCTGTCCCCCCCCACCCGGAATGCTGATCCCCCCAGCTCTTCATGGGGCTGGCTTCCCACCCTCACGTCTCAGCCCCCTCGCCTACTCCTTGCAGAGGCCCTTCCTGACCCCTTGATCACTCTCTTTCCCATCCCCCTGTTTTATTTTCTTCCCTGCACCGAGCTAGCCTGTCTCTATTACAGTTTGTGTGCTGTCCTCTCCGTCCACGGAAGGCAGGCAGGAACCCCGGCTGTCTTGTTCTCGGTGCCCACAACGGTCCCGCATTCATATCGGGGGCTCTGCAAATTTTTGGTGAGTCAACATGAGTGCAGGAGTGGAACCGGTCCACCCAGTTCCCCACATGAAAGTTCTGTCTCCGTGGCACATGGTACTATGGACTGAATTGTGCCCCCGCCCCTCACCCCCCAGTTCCCATGCTGAAGCCCCGCCTCCCAACATGATGGTATTGGCTGGCGGCTTCTTTGGGAGGAGATTCGGTTCAGATGAGGTCATTAGGGTGGGGCCCTCGGCGTGGGATTAGTGCTCTTCTAAGAAGAGACACCAGAACTTGCGTGTTCTCTCCCTCTCTCTCTCTCTCTCTCTCTCTCTCCCTCTCCCTCTCACTCTCCCTCTCCCTTTCCCTCTCCCTTTCCCTCTCCCTCTCCCCCCCCCCCATGTGAGGACACAGCGAGAAGGCAGCCGTCTCTCACCAGAAGTATCCATGCTGGCACCTCGATCTGGGACTTCTAGCCTCCAGAACCGTGAGAGAGTGAACGTCTGTTGTCTAAGCCCCCCACTCCGCGGGGCTGGGTTACGGTGGCCCGCGATGGCGAAGACGTGGGGTAAGCTCGCTCTTGAGAGCGCGCAGAGCTGCTTGCATTCCCTGCTTCCCAGCAGCACTGTGTAGGCACACAGTAGGTGCTCATACATCATTTACAAAAAGGAACATCTGTGAAGGCCTCTGTCTTTACTTGCCTGCATGCCTGGTAGATTTTCCCTATTTTTTGCCTGCAAAGTTTAAGGCTATGGACATGCTTTTCCCCAATTCCACCCTCCGCCAGGAAGGGGTGACCAAGTGGGTACCTGAGGGGTGAGGAAGCAGAGCCCCACAGCTCAGGACCAGGACCTACGAAAGACCATTAGAGTCCATCAGAGGAGTTGGGGGAAGGGCGCTGATGCTCCTAAGGGGGGTTGGAGATATTGGTGCCCAGGGCCAGGGCGGGGGGACCTCTGCGCCTGCTCGTTCTCACTGCATCTTCCCTCTAGCTCCGGAAGGCAGCCTGGGCTGGTGGCTGAAGCAGGGACCCTGGAGCCCTATCTCCTGGACTCAAATCCCAGCCCTACAATTTACCGGCTGTGTGTCTTCGGGCAGGTTAGTGAAACTCTCTGGGCCTCAGTCTGCCTGGTCTGTGACATGGGGTAATGGCAACGATCTCCAAAGGGTGTTTCAAGGACCACATGTCCAAGCTCACAGTGTGAGTTTGAATATACCCGGATTTGTTCCCCAAATCTTCCTGTGGGCTGGCTCGAGTCATTTGGTCAGCATCCCGTGTGACTTTGTACTCCGTGCAATTGAGTATTTCGGCCCCACATTTCAATATTATGGCAGCGGTCTTGCTGCGTATAAAACATTTGCACAGAACTCTGTAAGTGCTAGCTATTATTATCATTAATCCCACTTGAAGGATGACAAACCTTCTGGCAGCTGGCAGAAGTCCAAGGGCAGGAGAGAGCCTTTGCGTGCCCCCCGAAATATGAGGACCCAGTGGCTTCTGATACTCCAGCCCTCCCCAGGGGCTGTTGGCAGGGCCCAAGGGGCAGCAGCTTCGAGACCTGCCCTGATCTCCCCACACCAGCTGAGCTGACTGAAGGGATACGCAATCATAAACCAAAGTTTCATTAGCTGCCCTATTGGGGGCTGGGCTGGGCTGGGTCTTCTCCCTCTGGGCCCAGAAGCAGAGGGTCCGACCAACGGCCACTACCCATTCAGCCCCCCTCAGCCCCTGGATAATCCAGGAGGGCGTACCTAGAGCAGACAGGAATGGAGGTTGGCTTTGGGGTTGCATAGCGGCCCCCAAGAGTAGGGGAGTGGGCCAGGCTCTTAACAGCCTGTGATTAAAGACCCCAGTAATTGTGTCTGACGGGAGACTCATCCCCAGGGCTGAGCAGGAGGGGGACCCCGAAGCCCAGATGTGGCCCAGGGTCGGAGGCTGACAGGGGTGGGGGAGCACTCCCTCGGAGCCCCTGAGCAGTGAGTCCTGTGGTTCTAGAAGATGGTACCATACATCACGCGACACGCCTTTCCGTGGGACCGGTCTGGCTGACAGCAGCCATTTATCTGAATGTCATTGGCAGTAAACTGGCGCAGGGGAGGGGGGTGAGGAAGGAGGGGTGCAAGAGGAGAGTGAGGGGCTCCTTGGGAATTTCCTAGAGGCCCCTCCACGGCCCCAGCCGGGGTGGGGGGGAGGGGGGCAGTTATAAGGCAGGGGTGGGGGGCTGGGGGTGTGACTCTGTCTATGGTACTGAACCCTGTCTGGCTCCTTTCTCACTGGTGATCCTGGGGGTGAGGGTGGGGGAGGCTGGTGACCTTACCATTTCCTTGGAAGCCAGACAGGATCTGGGGGCAGCTCCAATGGTGAGACACTCCAGCAGGAGAGGGAGGTGACAGTCCTGTACCCTTGTGGTCATGGGCTTGGAATTTGGAGCCATAATCCTAGTGTGTTCATTCATTTAAAGCATATTTATTTATCAAGAGCAGGTCCCCCAGGGCATAGTCCCTGCAGACCTCAGTCAAACAGTCACACAGCCTAAGGTAAAAATGTCAATACTAGCTGTGTGACCTTGGGCAAGTTACTTAACCTCTCTGTGCCTCCATGGCCTCATCTGTAAAATGAGGGCAATAATCACAGCCACTTCAGAAGGTGAGATAATCAGTCTGCTTAGAACAGTGCCTGGCCCGTGGAAAGTGCTCAGTAAGTCTAAGCTAGCATTACTATCATTATTAATACTACAAAGTGTACAGGGAACTCCAAGCCTGACCACTGGCTCAGAGTGACCATTGCTTAGATTCCTGGTTCCAACCCCAGGGAGCCCAAATTCCAGTTGCCACACCCCTCAGTAAAGCTAGAAAGGACATCTGAGGCCATTCATTTTACACAAGGACGCCAAGGACTTAGGGACCCAGTCCAAAGGGAGGCTGCTGGGGCTGCCTGTTCTGGGTGGGAGAGAGTGGAGGGTGGTGGAAACATGAGGGGTTTGGGGGGGGGCGAGGGCTGGGGTTAAATCCTGCCCCAGGTGCTTACCTGTTGTGGGATTTGGTGTGTTGGGTGTAACCTGGAGGCCCTCAGTTTCTTTACCTATAAAATGAGAATAAGAACACCTCCCCCAGAAGGCATTCACGATTATGAGGGGGTGAGCACTCGGGGTGCCCACGGGGGCCAGGCGGGCGATGTAAGGGAGACCACAGGGCTGGGTGGGAGCTGGGGGGGGCAAGGAAAAGCAAACTCCACTCAAGCACCCAGCAATCCTGTGGGGAAGGGGGCTCAGCAGTGCCTGGTGGTCTGACTTCTCAACAGAACCCTAAATCCTGATTTTCTGTAGGATTTCCCTATTTGTGTCAGAAAAAAACGGATTTGAGCTTTCTACAACACAACACGGGCTAGAGAAACCATGTTTGTGGCCTGAATTTGATGCGCGGACTGCCAGTTTGCAACCTCTGGTGGAAAGTAATGCGCTTAGTAGGTGCCCTATAAATGCGATCCCTTTTGCCTGCAGGGGAGCTCCCTGCCCCCAGTCTCCAGTGCCTGTCAATCTAGGACGCCAGCTGCCTGCTGGGAGCCCACACCTTGGGAGGCCAGGCTGAGACCCAGAAGCCTAGAGTACGGGAAGGGACGGAGCCCCACCCAGCTCTCTGCCTCTCCCCGTCCTCACCCCGCCTCTGTCCCCATTCTGGGAGTTCCCGTCTTGCCAGGAAGGTGCTGCCTGCCAGGGGACCCAGGATCACGAAGCGCTCAGGTGGCTGGTGTGGGAGACGCCTGTCACAGCCCTGTCATTACCACGGCAGCTCCCTCCTCCTGTCGGTGGCATCAGGAGAGCCTGGGAACCAGGTGACACAACTCCCCAGGGTCTGCACCTGCCTCAGGGAGTGGCGACCGAGGCTCAGATGCTGACGGACGCACTGGTAAAACAGGCAGAAACGGTGAGATTAGAGCTGCGTGGGGTCTGGGAGGGCGGCCCAACAGTGTTCAGTGGGGAAACTGAGGCCCAGAGAATCATGCAGCAAGGTGGTGGGGACCATGTCCACCGACTCGTGATTAGAGGCTCTTTCTTCACACCTTCCCGTCAGACCAAGACCCAGAGCAGGGACGTTGGAGCCTGGGGCAGCACCACACCCCCTGGCCTTCTGTCTCCTCTGGGTCATGGGAGGAGGTTGGTACTGGGGGCTGTGCACTCGGTTTCCGTCCTGGTTCTGCCACTTACTGTGTGTCCTTGGGCAAGTCACATAGCCTCTCTGGGCCTCAGTTTCATCATCTGTGAAGTGGGAATAAACCCGTTGCCAAGGTTAAATGAGAACTTGCCTATAATCCACGCTTCATAATGGATGCTTAAAAGCCTTTTTAAAAGGTGCTTACAGCTGGCCTCATTTGAAAAAGACTTAGAAGTGGTTTGCAAACATACACCACCGTGCCCAAACAGGAAAGGCCTGATGAGTGGACCAGGATGGTGACGGGACGGGGTAAGTTCCTGTATGGTTGTAAGCGGTGGGCTCAGAGTTTCCTGGCAGCCAAAGCAAAGAGAGAAATGTGACCACGATATGACTCAGTGTCCATAAACCAAGAAATTCTCAATTGCTTAGGGAGAAAAATTGGTTTTTATGAGTAATGAGAAGTGAACCATTTCTCATGTGATTCTTTAGTAAAGGGCCCTGTTCCCATAGGGAACAGAAGTGTTCATTGTCTCTCCTTCCCACTCCCTCAGGCCCTTCTCTGGCTATTCCTTGGGATCACCCAAACCCTACCATCCTAGCTGATAGCATAATGGTTAAGAGGCCGGGTCCTGAAGACAAAGCCAGTCTCTACCACTGTGCAGCCTGGGGCTAGAGACCTGCCCTCTCTGAACCTTGGTTTCCTGTTACAAAAACTTTCCCTGAAGATCGACAGAGGAGGGATCTTCTGTAAAGACCATAGTGATATCTGGCACACAGTAGGTGCTCGATACGTGGTGGCCGCTCTTCTTACAGCAGGGGCTCAATAAATGTTCAGTGCATGGAGATCCCAGGCAGCCAAAGCCTTTTCTCTCCCAGACCGCTCCTCAAGTGCTTCTCGGCAGCAGGCTTTCTCCCCAAACCAAACTGAAACTGCGTGTGTTGTAATCAATGCCACGGTTCGTGGGAGCCAACAAGCCCAGGTTAATGGAAGGTGGCTGAATCCCCTGTGAATTTCAAGCCCTCCTTGAAAGGCCTTGGCTTTTTCCTGCTCAGCCACTGGGAAGCCACTGCCTCCACTCCGCGAGGCGAAATTGAATAATTGATGCAATTTGAATAACACTAGGATTTGTAATGATATTGAAATGTAAAGATAAAAAAGGGGCGTGAACGGGTGCTGATAGCGGAAGCGAGACGTTGTTAATAGGCACTTAGGGGCTCGTGTGGGGGAAGACTCCACTGGAGGCTCGCCTTGGAAAGGCATTTAAGAGAGGAGGCGCTGGGAGAGGGTGGCAGGGAAATCTCCACCCGATGAGGGGGAGAAACCACATTCATAAATAAGATGCGGAAATTTCTCCCGACTCAGCAGCACTAACAGTTAGAGAGTGGATAATTATTTAAATGCCAAATCATTCCGCTCATTACAATCCCAAATCATATCTGAAGAACCTGATTGCCCAGGGCAGGCCTGGGAGGGGGGCAGGGGAGGGGGGGGCCAGGAGCAGCTTCCCCAACTTGTGGTCCAGGCCAAGGGGAAGATGGGGCAGAAAGGAGGGCGGGGTAGCAGGGAGGGTGGGCACGTGGGCTTGGGAAAGTCAGACAGACCCGAGTTCCAGCGCAGGATCTGGTAACTTCCTGGCTGTGGGCCTTGAGCATGTTCCCTTACCTCTCCGAGCCTCAGTGTGCCTAGCTGAAAAATGGGGTTCACGCCAAGGTGTGAATGTTAGTTGCTGTGGGAACCTGGGAGGCAGGACTGAGAATGGCTGGGGGAGGGAAGTGGGCCAGAGCTGGGGGAGATGGGAGAGGAGCCTCAAATGAGCCCCCGAGTCGGGCTCCTTTCTTCCCCCGCACCTCCTGCCCTCAGATGCAGACACAGGAGCTGACCTGAGGGGTGGAGACAGCCCCAGAGAGGGTGCGGGACTTGACCAAGGTGACACAGGAAGTCGGTGGCAGAGGCAGCGACCCTGAGTACACACATGTCCTGTAATCCCCACGGGCCCCCAGCTCCCGGCCTGATCAGGCCACGATCTGGGCTGCCAGGAGGTCTCCAAGGTGGGAGCCAGTTCGGCCCCTGGGAGCGTCATTATGTATGTGGGCCGGAGTCACCAGGGCACGTCAGTAACAATTCAATTATGCCCGGCGATTCTAGGCTGGCTGGCGCCCCCTCCCATGGCGGAGGATGGGGCCGCCCCTCAGACACAAGCAAGTGGGAATTCTGGAGCAGGGATGGCCACGCAGAGTATTGGCTGGGCTTGGTTGGGACAGGAAACCCTGAATCAGGTAAGCAACATGGGCTCGTAAGCTCCTAATGTGATCATCGGAATGACAATACAAAGACGACCACGCACCTGTCAGCGTGGTAGTGTCTGTGCTAAGGACAGGCCCTGCGCTAAGCATTTTATATCATGTACTTGTGAGAAGAACCCTGGGAGTGGGGACGTTGGGGAAACTGAGGCCCGGCCACATGGGGCACCTGGTTCACGCATCACGGTTTGAACCTGGCTGCCTGAAACTCCAGCCTCTCAGAGTAACTTGGGGCCGCACTCAAGCCTTGGTGCACAGCAAGTGCCTTGTTTTTCCCTCACCACGGCCGTGGGAGGCCCCTTAGGTGCCTGGTTTCCGGGTGAGACCCTGCCCAGCCCCGCAGAGAGTTGGCGAGGGAGCTGGGATTCGAACATAGGTTGCTCCAGTTTCAATCTCTCGCAGCCTGGGGCGCCCGGGTGGCTCAGTCCGTTGAGCGTCCGACTCTTGATTTCGGCTCAGGTCATGATCCCAGGGTCCTGGGATGGAGCCCCATATTGGGCTCCGTGCTCAGCGGGGAGCCGGCTTGTCCCTCTGCCTCTGCCCCTCCCCCTCTCATGAGCATGCACTCTCAAATAAATAAAATCTTTAAAAAAATTTTTTTCTTACAGCCTTCTGTCTTCTCCTCCCTGGAACCTCAGAGCCATGGTCCGGCCCACCTGTGGGCCACCCTCCACCCCATGGCCTCCTGGTCAATGTGGAGAGCTGTCCAGCTGCCACGCCCCCCATCCTGTCAAACAGGACTTCGGACAGCTACTTGCCCGGTCCAAGAAGCCTGGGGAACCAGCTACAGGCTACTAGGTGGGTTCCCCACACACTTGTATAAAGTCCCCCTGGTACTCACATTCAGCTGATGTTGGGGACCAGGCCTGCCAAGGTGTCCCAAGTAGTCATTGAAACTTTAGCCCTATTAATATTTCAGTGACCCAGTCCTGGCAAGGGATTCCTGCAGCTACAAGCCCAGTCCTCTCCCCTTCCCAGCCTCCCCCCTCTCCCCCCGCCGTGGAGACAGCAGGGAAGCCCCTGCGGCCAGGGGCAGGCAGAGGATCTGGGTTGGAGCCCGCCTGCCTCGCTGTGTGGCTTTGATCAAGTCCCTTTCCCTCTCTGGGCCATTTACGTAAAATGGAGACATCCATCCTTCCAGCCTAAGTGTCACTGGGATTAGCCTGGGGCTGGCACGTAGCAGGTGCTCAGGAAGCCTTGGACAGTATTCCCGAGACCAGTGTTTTCCAGGGTGCTGGGGCCCTGGAGTCTGCATTTGCGACAGGCACCCCAGTGACTCCCCATCGGGCACTGCCCGGCACCCCTGATTCCTAGTGAAGTAGGAGGAGTCTAGGTTCTGGGGCAGGCAGCCGAGGCTTGATTTCCTTGTGTGTAAATTGGTTTCCTGTATGCAAATGGGAACCGAGACATTCACCTCTGGAGGCTTCTGGGAAGAACCAATGAGATATAGAGCCTGGCACATAATAGGTCTTCAATAAATGAAATTCAGCCTCCTACCACCCATAGCCCTTTGGTAGAGGACTGGGTGTCAGCCCCCTGGAGAGGGAATGAGGGGGTGTCCTGCCGCTCAGGAGCCTCGTCAGCAGGACCTGTTCCAAATCGATCTTTCTCCCCCCGCCCCCCATTTTTGAACACGGTGTCAGCATCTCTTGGGGCGGGCAAGGAAAATGCCAGCATCAGCACACCACGTGCCCCAGCTAGACACCGCTGCTCTTTATTAATTAACCGCCAGATGTTAGTTTTGCATCTTTTATCAGAGGGAGGTTTATCACTGGGACCCTATATGTCAGGCCATTAGGGAGACGCAAGAAAACATCCCTTGGGGGGCTCTGGAGTTGGCAGGGCACCAGGCGTCCAGTCCCCTCCCCTCGGGGGCACACAGCCCCCAGCCTAGAGTACCCCTCCACCTCTCTGGTCACATCCACAGCCCTTCAAAGGGCATCGGCAAAGCGGCTACTCCCGTGACACACCAGATCGCCGGGACCACCGTGGCGAGCAAAACAGATACAGGCCCCGCTCTCTGAAGCTCACAGTCTGCTGGAGATGCGGCCACCATCCAATAAAACCCAAATAAGTAACATCAGGACAAATTGTGATCAGTGTCATGAAGGAAACTGACAAGGTTCGGAGAGAGGGCGAATCGCTGGCAGGGGACCTAATTTAGATGGAGCAGTTTCCCTGGGGAGGTGACATTTCAGTAGCATCGTGGAAAAAGAGCCGGGGGCAGAAGGTCCAGGCAAAGGGCACAGCAAGGACAAAGGCCCTGGGGCAGGAACTGGCTTGGCATATTTCGGGACCTGAATCAAGATCTGCGAAGCTGAAGCCGGGTGAAGGAGGCAGTCGCCAGGCTGCTGAGGTCTGGACTTGGGCTCCTCGTGGGGCCCGGGGAGCAGTGTGGGTGTCTTCGTCTTGAGGGCACTCGGGAGCCACAGCAGGCTTTGGAGCAGGTGACTGATGAAAGAGCCCTCTCTGCTCCCAAGGGTGAGGAGCGAATTGGAGAGGACAGAGAAAAGTCAGCGAAGCCCAGCTGTCCATCTGCGAGAGATGGTGAGACCGGAAACATAGCAGAACAAGGACAGCAGTTAGCAAGCACCTCCAGGGGCCAGGCCATGCCCACAATCAGGAAGCAGTTAGGAAGCAGGAATGGGAAGTGAGGAAGAGAGAAAGGTCTAGGGTGGCCCCAAGTGCCTCTCTCTAGACATGCCCGATCCTTCCCATGCTCCCATCACCCTACAAGACTGGAATTAGGAATGTCATCACTTAACAGTGGGAGAAATGGAGACCCAGAGAGTGCAACAGTGCGCTCAAAGTCACACAGCGAGGAGCCGCAGGTCCTGCCTTTGAACCAGGTCAGCCTGCCGTCCAAGGTCCTGTCCGCAAACAGCTGTCCAAGCTCAGACAGACAGCAGGTCCTCACCCTGCTGCTTCCTGGATGCAAAGGCCACTGGGAGGACCTGACCAGGCAGGGGGGCAGTGGGTCCCAGGGCCAGCTCTCGACTTGTCCAGGGTATGGCAAATCCAGACCCAGGTCTGTCATCTTCCAGCAAATAGATGCAGCACCATTACCCCGGCTTATTTTCCGCCCGATCCGCACGCCATCTGATAAACAGGTGATTACTTCTCCTCCCAGTTCAGTTTCTGATTTGCATACAATAAATATCATTCCCAGGAAGTGTGCATGTGTGTGTGTGTGCGTGTGTGTTGGGGGGTGGAAAACAGGGCTCATGTCTTATTTATGAGAAATAAACAGGAGCGCAGGCTCGCATAATCAACGCATATTTAATCTGGCCCCTGCTCGCCCTTTTGACTCTAATCAGGCCGGGTGTGTGAGTAGCTGTGGGGTGTGTGTGTGTGTGTGTGTGTGTGTGTGTACGTGCACACTCACAGGCTGCAGGGGGATGCCCTTGCCAAGATCCTCATTCCATCCTGATCGGGGCTGGATGGTTGACACAGAGGCTGCCCCTGGCTTTACCAGCCCACCCTGTATGCATGCTTCTTAGGGAGTAGTTCTGCAATCTAGGCTCAAGGCAAGGAGGGCGTCATTTGCTCCCCACCGACAACTTTGCAGAAGGAAAAAATGTTTTAATATTGCCAAAAGATGTTCAAACCATCAAAAGTAGCAGCAATATGAATTTTAGCCACAGTCCCATTTGCAATGACATCTAACATCACATATTTCATCAAGATAGAAAAGTAAAACTGGAAAAAAAAAACAACCCCAAAGCCAAGCATTGCATGGGGAATCAAGGTCACGTGCTCGTAGATGCCACAGCCAAGACTTAAACTTGGGACCCTGACTCCAAAGCCCAAGTTATACTTCCCGTGATTTTGCGTCCCAGATATGGTGGCTCAGAGATCTGGGGGAAACCAGCAGTGGGATCGCCTCCTGTCATCTGACTCCTGGTCCACAGATAAAGAAACTGAGACCAGAAGAGTGAAGGGATCTTCCCATGGTCATATGCAAACCGCGTGAGTGTGTGTGTGTGTGTGTGTGTGTGTGTGCACAACTTTTTGTGTATGTTGACCAAGGCAGGGCACAGCAGGGACAGCTTGTGTTTGCTCACTGATGACTGGGTCCTGATTTGGGGTCCTTGAATGACTAGAAATGTGTCTGGCGTCTAAGTTCTGGCTGTCAAATGAGTCCCTTTGTTCTTCCCTAGGTTGCGGATGCTGGCGCCGAGGTGTCTAAGATGGC
Source organism: Ursus americanus (assembly GCF_024610735.1). Taxonomy (NCBI): domain Eukaryota; kingdom Metazoa; phylum Chordata; class Mammalia; order Carnivora; family Ursidae; genus Ursus; species Ursus americanus. The sequence continues at coordinate 7,838,042 of NC_142156.1, read as the reverse complement.
CCTTTCACTCACAGAACGGCTGCCTGGGCTCGGCGGCTGGCCACTCGCACTGGGAGGGCATCTCCCCTCTCTCTCTGCAGCCTCTCCGCTTAGCTAGCTTGGGCTCCCTCACAGCATGGCAGTCTCCCAGTAGTCCGACTTCTTACGTAGCAGCGGACTAGCACCAGGGTAAGCATTCTGAAATGTTGGCTTGTGTTTTGCATTTTGGTATGCCTGTTTGTTTTTATGAATACATTGTTTTTACACAAACAGCTGTGATGGATATGTGGTATACAAATTCAAACAATACAGAAAAGTACAAAGATTCAAGAGGAGAATCACTCACAATTCCACTACCCAGAAATCAGCATTTGGTAAACCTTAATCAAGGGATCTTTCTACCACAGAAAATAAAGAGAAGGATGGGTGGATGGATGGATGGATGGATGGGCGGGCAATGGGTGGATGGAGTGATGGATGAATGATTGGATAGCTGGGTGGATGGATGGATAGATGGATGGACAGATGAGTGAGTGATGGGTAGATGGATGGATGGATGGATAGATGGATGGGCAATGGGTGGATGGAGTGATGGATGAATGATTGGATAGCTGGGTGGATGGATGGATAGATGGATGAACAGATGAGTGAGTGATGGGTGGATGGATGGACAGATGGATGCATGAGTAATGGATGGATGGATGGTTGGATGAATGGATGGATGGATGGATGGATGGATGGATGGATAGATGGGTAAGTGATGGGTATTGGATGAATAGAGGCAGAAAACAAAAGATAGAAGAAAATAATTCTGACTGTTGAGGGTTCTAAGGATTAGAGAGAAGGACAATTAAGGTTCTGGATGCTGGAAAAGTGACATTGGAGAGGCCTGTCTCTCCAGACCCTCACTCTATCCACACAGCAGCCATGATTGAATCTTACTGACTGCGAAGTCTAGTTGCTGATGGGATGGTGGTATATTCTGGAAATGGACCACTTTGCTCAGGTGAATTATCTAAGAGGAGATGATCAGGAATAGGGACCCAGCACGTCACAGCTAGATCAGGCTAGCTCAGCCCTGCCTCCACCCTAGTCACCTTCCTGAGTATTCTGGAACTCGAACTATTATCCTTCCCTTCTCTTCAGTGGCCCACTCCTCCTACAAGGTAGAGTCTGAACTATTACTACTATTACTACCTCTATTGCTACTATTACTACCACCATTATTACTACCATTGCCACTATTGCTACCACCATTGCTACTAGTACTATCACCATTACTACTATTACTACCGCCATTGCTACTATTACTGCCACTGTTGCTACTATTACTGCCCCTGTTACTACTATTACTGCCCCTGTTACTACTATTACTAGCACCGTTACCACTACTGCTACTATTGCTATTACCACCATTACTAACACTACAACTGCTATCACTAACACCACTAGCAATACTATTTCTGCTGTTACTATTACCACCACCACTGTTTACTATTACCATTACTACCATCACTATTACTCTCACTATTACTACTTTTCCTTCCATTATTCCTGCTATTACTATTACTCCCGCCACTATTACTTCCACAGTTCCTGATACTACCATTATTACTATTACCAGTGCTACCACTGTCATTTCTACTTCTCATTCTTCCTTTTCTTCCTTCTGCAGAATTTTTATTGTTATTTTAAAATTCGTACTATAAAGGTAACACAGATTCATTATAGAAAAATTAAGAAATTTGAGACAGTTTCAAAGACAAAGTAGAACTCACCCCCAAATACCACCATCAGAGGCGTCAGCCCCCATCAATCCCCATTCCTCAGCAGGGCTGCAGGGCCCTCGGTGGCGGGCCACTGGTCCCCTTCCCATCCCATCTCCTCTCTGTGCATGTACTCTAGTCAGACCAAACCGCTAATGCCCCCAGGCCCACCTGCTCTCCCTCCTCTTGCCTCTGAGCCTTTGCATGTGCCGTTCCTTCTGCTCAACAAGGCCTTCCTCCTATACTCCGTCTGGTTCACCCCCATGTTCCCTGGGCCCTGAGCACAAACACAGGCCCTGTAGGGAGCCTCCTCTGAGCTCCCCATCCCTTAGGCAGGGACAGAGGGCTCCTCCAGACCCCAACAGTCCTGAGTGTTCCCCACTGAAGCACGTGTCACCCTGTCCCTGTGGTGAGTTCCTGTTTACCTGTCTGGCTTCATCATGCAGAAAGCAGGGACCATGTGAAGGCCTGCCCATAGCAGGAGTCTCCATGTGTGTTTGGTGAGTAAACGAGTGAAGGGTTTTCTAGAAGATGTGGCATTCAAGCCATGCTCTCACAGTGGTATTGGGGAAGAGAGCAGTGAGGGGTGTAGGACTGGGCAGCATTTTCTGCACTGAATGATGTGTTTTCTGCATTGACTTCTGACCTGAGCCGGCACTTGGGTCCAAGAGCCCCACGCCCGCGAACTCCCCAGCCTCCCCAGGGTGCATTTGAGGAAGCCTGGCAGCTCCCGCCCTGTCCACACCACTGAACAGACAAGCTCAGACGCAACGATCAGGGCTCCTCTCTGTGCTATTGATTTTTCATAACTGCCCGCCGACAGACAAGGTGAACAGTTCACTTTTATGAATCCTTGTTAACAGTGTGTCAAGAGATATTTCACTGTAAGTGCCCCCTTTTTGCTGAAAAAGAAAACTAACAGAAAAGGTAAAGGATCTCATCATAGAGTGACATGGAGAGCTCTGAGCTGGGCCTTCAGAGGAGACAGAGCAGAGACGGGCTGGAACATGAGGAGGGGATGCCCCCCCCGAGGGGTCCCCCAAACAGAGGTGGGTGGGGACACTGAACTTGGCACGGGGAGTGTGGCCGCGTAGCTGAGGGCTGTGTGGCAGGTGGTTACAGCCTAGAACAGACTCTGTGCATCCAAATAGGCAAAGAAAAAAATATGGGGGTAGTCATGGCAACCTTAAATAAACAAACGAAAAACAAAGCATAAAACTGGCAACAACCTAACTGTCCATCAACAGGGGACTGGTTAAATGTAAATTATAGTGCAGCCATTTAAGTGGAGTACTATGCAGCTAGGAAAAAGAACGAGCTAGTTCCGTGTGGACTGGGAGAGGAGGAAGTATATGAGCTATTACCGTGTGGAAAAGGCAAATTACGGGACGATATCTAGTGTGCTACCATTTACATAAAAGGAAGCATATGTGGGCTCGATGTGCATGAAAAATATATGCAAAGAGCAACGCAAGCATCTCTTCACGGTGATTCTCTCTAGAAAGTGAGACCGAAGAATGGGGAACGGGGACAGCTTGGGAGTTTCATTTCGTATACTTATGTGCTGGTTTAATTTACTTTATACTGTGTGCAGTGTGACTCTCACAATTTTAAAAGTTTAAAATCCGTTAAAATGTTCCGTGTAAGGGGGTAGTTCTAATTTTTTCCTTTACATCTTTCCCTTTTGTTTGAGTTGGGTTTGTTTTTTTTTTCCTTTCCACAACAACCAACCATTATATCTGACATACAAAACTACAAATTTTTGAACGAAGAATCTATTGGCTTTGATGTCAGGCAGACTTGACTCTTGTTCTCAATCTTCTTTTTACGGGCTGAGTGATATTAGCCAAGTCACTTAACCTCTCTGGGTGTGAGCTTCTTGCAGCAATATCAGGTATTCATAGTATGGACAGAGCAAGTATGCCGTGACCACAATATTGTTATTGTGGTTTTTGTGACCCAAAAATCACAATATTGTTATTATCCTAGAGAGACCGACGGCAAACCCTCGCATGCCGTCCCAGTTGGTGAATTAATACCCATCCTCTTTACAGACCCTATGAAACTCTTTAAAAGTTTAAGGCCTGTGGTCCTTCAAATAGTTTTTAGGTATGTAATTCATGGACAAATAAAATCTTAAATGGAAACCCAGTATGTGTAAAACAGGAACTAAAACATTTTAGTAGCCTTCAAAGTGTCACATTTATACCCAGTGGATGTTTGTAACATCCTGTCTCCTTCTGGTGGCAACACCCCAATCTTCCTTTGAGGGGATTGTTTCGCCCCCACTCTCGGCTCTCTCCATACCGGAGGTGGGCATGGACCCAATGCCCAGGGCATCTCCCTGCGACAGGGAAGGGTTCAGGGACCAGACCGTGACCAGTGTGGCCGGTCAGTCTTGTGACTTCCATGCTGACTGGGGAGGGAGAGAAGGTCCTTTCTCTTCTGGTTTTGAGCCCAGGTTTGGGGTGGAGGTAAGCCCAGAGCTGCCAGAGCTCACTGTCAGAATCTAAGAACGAAACCAATAGAGGTGCCTGGGTGGCTCAGTCGTTAAGCGTCTGCCTTCGGCTCAGGACATGATCTCAGTGTCCTGGAATCGAGCCCCGCTTTGGTCTCCCTGTTCTGCTGGGAAGCCTGCTTCTTCCTCTCCCACTCCCCCTGCTTCAGTTCCCTCTCCCGCTGGCTGTCTCTCTCTCTCTTTCTCTAATTAATTAATTAATTAAAAAAGAAAGAAAGAAAGCAGTACCGTGAAAGGCTGAGAGATGGCAAAAACTTGAGCCTTTGGGACATCACAAGCACCCCTGAATCACACCGTGCCTGAAGCCAGCCCCACCCCTGCAGGGTTTTGTTGCCATTACGCTCCAGCTCGTTGCATTTTCTGTCACAACCAAAAGTGGGCTAAATGATATATTTATTCATAAAGCCAGTTAGGAAGAACAATGAAGCTGCTTTGACAGACATAAACATTTGAAATCGGGAGTTAGGGATGACAGCCCCTGTCTTGTCTCAACCCTGCATCCAATTTATTTCTGCATCTGGTTTGAGTTGCCCAGTATCAAGTAAATATGGCTGGAGTTTGGTGTAAGACTTAGGTGCCCAGACTCGAGCAAGACACTCTGGGTTCAGATCCCGGCCCAGAGAACTCTGCAGCTGTGGCGTCTCGGGCAAGTCACTTGACCTCTCTGAGGCTCCATTTCCCAGCGCCCACCTCCCTGGAGGTCTGGGAGCAGCTGATGAGTCAGTACGTGGGAGAACATTTAAATAGTGCCTGACCCGTGGCTCAGGTGAGCCTCTGTTACAATCCTGCCACCTTCCCACTCATAGGAGCACCTGCGCGCTGCGTTAGGCTGACAGCCTCACCGGCATGAAGCCTCACCTGCTACCTCGGTTTCACTGATAAACACACTGACATGGTGGGGCAAGCCTCTACAAACCTTATTGGCAATGGCTTATCTGTGATTTAGGATTCGGACCTCGAAGCCCTGCTGCAGGAGCGAGGAGCTCCCTAGAGAAGCTTCAGGGAAGTGAGTTGGAGCTCAACATATGCAATACGTTTCAGTGCGTGGAGTTGTCCAGAGACGGACCAGGCTGCCCTCTAGGCAATGAGTGTCTTGTGTCGGGAAGGGGTTTGCAGGGAGGCTGGAGTTCCGTGCGGTGACCATTCCGAGAGCGATGCCAGTGCCAGGCGGAGTTTAGGCTTCATTCACTCGTGCATTCATTCGTCAGCTGTTTACCACGACCCTGGCACTAGGATGAACGTCCCCGCTAACTCTCAGATTAGGTCTTCTCATCAATGATTTCTTGCTAAAGGTAGAAGGGGACTCCCTTGGCCAGCCTTCTGGGGGCTGTTTTCATTTTTAAAAAAGATCAAGCGTCAACGCTAATGCCAGGGAATGGGTTCCTAATGGTGGACTCTGGCGCTTTGAGTTCACGTGGGTGTAGTAGAGATGGGAGGTGGCCCTGCTCACTTGACCTAGCATCTTACGTGGCCAAGGTGGGCGGAATAAGAGAGAGGGACACGCCCCACACCTCCCAGGTGGGGTTTCAGATCATAATGGTATTAACACCCGTGAGATCTCATTTCATCTCAGCTGCGCTGGGCAGTTGTGGGGTTCCCCCAGGCAGGCAGTTTGGCCTCGGACAGTCCTACCCTTCACGCCCATCCCCAGCCACCAGAAGTCCTTGACCTCCTCCAGTGCTAGGGGAGCGAACAGGCTGGCTGGAGAGCAGACAGTGGTAGGACAGATGAATCCAATTGTCTTCCCTGGCAAGCCCAGGTCCTGTGCCTCAGGCAAGGGGTGGAGCACAGGATCCAAGAGGTGGGAAGAGGGGGTGGAGGAAAGGCAGGGGAGGGGAGCCCAGAAGGCCCTGGAGAGTCCTGGCTCCCTGGCATTGAAGTGCCCACCGTGAGCACACCCAGCTGAGGCCTCGCATCACCTCTGTGAGCTGACACTCTCACCTTCCCATTCCTGAAAAGGAAAAGGTCGTGTCCAGGAAGCAGGCCTGCGGGGCTTCAGAGCTCCTGCCCCACCCACTCAGCTACCCCCCACTTCCACTGCTCCCTTAATCCTCTCAAACCTCCGAGGGTCTCACGTCCATTTCACAGGTACAGAAACAGAGGCCCAAAGAGGCAAAGTCACTTGCCTGAAGTCTCAGGTGAGCTGAGCCCGGTTCCATCGGACCTCCAGTACTAGGGTTCCCCTTTCCTTGTGGTCTCTGTGAGCAAGACCCCAAAGGAGATGGAGCGGGGTACACAGGCTCACTTCTGGCTCAGGGGATGGGGTGTCTAGTGGGGTGGGGCTCCAGGATGGTGGGGAGAAACCATTGACCATCCTCTTCCTCTGCAGCCCGGGGAGTATCTCCCCCCTGACAGAGGCTGCTAGTAGAGCTAATAAATCTTTATGTTTCTCTCTCTAAATGTAAATGACAGGTGAGTGGGATGTTATGGGTTTTGGAAAAAGAAAAGGCAACAGAAAAGTAATTTGCATTAGATATGTGTGCGGTTCTTGACACAATCTCAGGAGACAAGGATTCCCCAGCTCTAGGTTAAATTCAGGGCCCCCACCTTGGAGGGAGGGGGGGAGCATTCCGCAGAGGAATGATGGGGCCCTCACTTCCCACCGCTTGGAAGGCCCCCCTCCCCCCTCTCCTTCTGTCCCTCTCCCTCCCTAACCTCTCCTTCCTTCCCCAGCTCCCTGCTTTTCTCTCTCCCCAGCCCCCAAGAACCCCGCTGGTGCGCTGCACTGAGAGGCAATTTATAAAGCAGATGTTTATTGCAAGGTTTCACGCGAGCTTGGTGCCTCGCCAAACGTTATAGTAATTGGAGGCTGCGTTTAATTACTGATCAATGTAAAGTTGGGACGAGACAGGCCTAGAAACTGCCTTTGGTCTAGACTCCTCTCTGCTTCAGAGGAGGCAGGAGCTCCTAGCCCTCCGTGGCTCAGCTCGCCCTGAGCCAAAGCCTGGGCAGTGGCAGGGAAGGAAGGTGTGTGTTACACATAGCCACTGGCCTCTAGGAAACGGCTCTGCGGAGAGCGTACCAGATTCTGCTACCGTCCTATTCTCACCATCCCATTATTTGTTGATGCCTAGTTTGTGCCAGGCACTGTGCTGGGCACTGGCGTCACAGGGACTGTGAATTTCTTCCAGTGACCTGGGTGAGAGCTTTGCTTATGCTATCATTCAATCCGACATAAGGCAGGTGTGGGAGCCAGGCTCCGAGTTAGCCCCCAAGGGATCCCTGCATCCTGGTATCTCCCTGTTGTGCAGTCCTCTCCCACAAGAAGGGACTACGACCTGTGTGACCAACACTGCAAAAGTGACAGCTCATGACTTCTGAGGCTCAGCCATTAAAGACCTTACAACCTTTGCTTCACTCTCTTAGCTCACTTGCTCTGGGGGAAGCCAGTTGCCATATCACGAGGACACTCGAGCAGCCCCCCGGGGGATCCACACAGGGAGGAACTGAGGAGCTACCTTGGGGAGTAGAACTGCCAGTCCAATCAAGGCTTCGGATGAGACTGCAACCTTGGCTGACATCACGGCTGCAACTTCTTGAGAGACCCTGAACTAGAGCCACCTTAAGCTGCTCCCAGGTTCCTGACCCATGGAAACTGTGAGATTCTCAATGGTTGTTATGGTAAGTCACTAAGTTTTGGAGTAATAGATGACTAATACAACAGCCATGGGAAAGAAGGAAACATAAGAAGGACTAATAAATACAAAACATGAACAAGTGTGGCAAGAAAAAGATTCACCATAAAACACATAATTATATAATCACTATATAAAGATACAGATTTTTCAATGTACTGGTATATATTTTATATGTGATATTATAATCACAATAAATGTGAATGAGTTAAATTCACCAATTAAAAGAAAAATCTTATTTCATTCTTCCTTCAAAAGAATCCTATGCAATAGGCACTCTTATACCCACTTTACAGATATAGAAGTTGAGGCTCAGAGGAGGGAAGAAACGTGCCCAAGTTCTCCCAGCTCAAGAGCGATAGGATGGGACTGAAACTGAGTCCTTCTGACTGCAAAGCCCTAAGCTATACTGTCTTATTTTGTATTGTTAGCTCTTATATTGTTAGTGTCTTTGGATAGAAGAGGAAACTGAGGCTCAAAAAGGGTGAGTGACTTGCCCAGGGTCACACAGCAAGTTATTTCAAAAACAAGAGCCAGAAGCAGGCATCTGACTCACTATCTGATGTCTGTCCAGACCTTTGGAGCTCTGTCATCAAAGCCCAAGAATCCCAGGGATTTTCTGTCTTCATACCTGCTTAAGACAGCTAGAGACGCTTGGCTGTGGCCAGAGAGATGCTCTGGGGTCAGGTGCATGAGCCTCTGAGCGAGGAGAGCAAGCACAAAGCAGCACGCTGGGGCACAGGGTGGGGTGGCTCGATGCATCGAGCTGAACTCCGGTAATTACATCAGGGCCGGCAGCGTAATTTGTATCTGGGTGATGAATGTCTGTGTTTTCGGGCCTGATTGCCCTATTTACATTTGGAATTTGCTGATCTATTATTAATGTCTCCTGGAGGCCAGGGCGACAGGCATGAGCAGCTGGGGAGTTCCCTCCCCCACCAATCCAGGGAGCACTAGCTCTTAGGCCCTAGCCACCCAAAGCCCCACCCTAGCCCCGTGTCTGTGACCCCAGCTTTCAAGGGGCTATCAGCAGAGGGGCTGACCTGGACTGAAGTGCCCTGGCCTCTTAGAGACCCATGTACACACTCAGATGTACGCATGTGCAGCTCACGTATGCACACGTTCACATGTAGCTATCTCTACATCTTTATATACCCACGGCTGCTTCCATATGACCACATACGTGGAAGTGCAAATACATTCGTGTGTGCACACAACCTCATGCAGGTACGTGCACACACGTGTAAGTGTGCATACTGTGATGGACCGACTGTGTCTCTCTCCCCGCGCTCCGTATGTTGACGCTCTAACCCCAGATGTGTTGGTATTTGGAGATGGTGACTTTGGGAGGTATTAAGGGCTACATGTGGTCATGACAGAGTGGCCGTCATGAAGGGATTGTGCCCTTATTAGAAGAGACACCAGAGACAGAGCTTGGTCTCTCTGCATGCACGCGAACCACGAAAAGACCATGTGGGTCCACGGCAAGAAGGCAGTTGTCTACCAGCCAGGAAGAGAGATCTCCTCAGAAACTGAATCAGCTAGCACCCTGATCTTGAACTTCCTGGACTCTAAACTGGGAGAAAAGAAGGTTCTGTCATTTAAAGCACCCAGTCTATGGTATTTTATTGTCGCAGCCCCGGCTAAGACACACCTGCACACCATCGCGTGTCCGATCATGCTGGGAACAGCACAACTTGAGGGTGTGGTTGGAGCCATGAACCATGGACCCGAATGGCCTGGGTTTGAATCCCAGCCCTGCCACTTACCAGCTGTGTGACCTTGAGCAAGTTACTTACCTCTCTGTGCTTCTGTTTCCCCATATGTTAAAGGAGACCAATAAGGTTCCCATCTCCCAGGGTTGTCATGAGGATTAAATACATGAACAGACCTCACCTGCCTGGTGTGGCATGCGCACTGGATACGTGTTTGCGATGCCATTTATTATTGTTGTTGTTTATGTACCTGTCACATAAGAGGCTGAATCATTTTGTTGGAAGGTGATTAAACACACCCTTCTATACCCATACACTCATAACACACACGCACAAAGGGAACCTTCCAGGGCTCTAGCTTTTCTCCCTGAAGCCCCTCCCGATGGCTCACTCCTCCCATGTCCACCTCAAGGCTGCAGGCAGGGTGGGACTGGGGAAAGACCCCTGGATGTGGCTTCTCTGACCAAGCATCAGACCCAGGCTTTGCCGCTTGCTGGCAACATGACCTTGGCCCAGAAATTCTAAACCTCAGTTTCGTGATCTACACGGTGGGGGTAGTGATAGAAACAAGCTCATAGAGATGGCACCTCGGATGGAAGGCTGACGGATAGAGTTATGGGGGTGTAGGAACCCGCACGCTGTTTTCCCTGCCCAGGCTGGGCCCTGCTGAGGGAGTGACTGCACTGGCATGCAAATCAGTATGCAAATTAAACTCATTCCCTAAGACTGTGGGAAGCCAGGCACGCTAGAGCTGAAAGGCTCCATTTCCAACCGGCTCTTCGTGGAATGGCACCGGGTCAGGGCAAAAGAGCACTGGACGGGGAGTCAGGACCAGTGCTCCAGGAAGGACGTGCACAGGCACGGCACGCGTGCGCGGGTGGCATGCCCATCTCCTTATTTCGGCACCTCCGTGCAAACATGCACAGACACGAGAAGGCATGCGTGTGCAAGAACGTGCAAATACGCATGGCGCATCCACGTGGGAAGGGTCTGGACCTGGAGGCAGGTGGTACTGTGTGGCCTTCCCCGAGTCTCTGAGGGAGGGATGGGAAGTCACCAAGGCCAGCTTAGAGTTGGAGGTGGGACCAATGCTGGAACCAGGCTCCTGGCTGCTCAGGACTGGGCTCAGGCAGCCAGAAATCTCTATAGCCTTCTCTGCTCAGAGCAGAAGCAGGGCCTGGTGGGTGTCCTTCTACTTTAAGATGTGGCCCATTCCAGGGTCACCAGGCCCCAAGCAGTGGCTCCAAAAGGCAAATAAGTCAATCAAATCAGATGTGGAAACCCCGAGCAGCAGTAACCACCAGCCTATATGGAGTATTTATTACACGCCGAATATTTGCAGCTGCTTTTACCTCGTCTGGGAGGCGGAGACAGAAGCACGCATGCTTAGGGTCATAGGGCTCAAAAGTAGCAGACGTGGACTTGAACCAGGGTCTTTCGGACTCCAGAGGCCCCGCCCTTAGCTCACACTCCAGCACCTCCCCGAAGAAGCAAAGCGGAGAAAAACGGGTTTGCAAATTGCAACAGGCCAGAGGCCTCCATCGCTCCTGCCGGTGACTGGAGAGGACAGGAGGCCCAGCAGCTAGGGCAGCAGGAGTGTCCCACCGCACCTTCCAGAAAGGCCCCCCTCCCCCACCCCGGTTTCCCTGCCATCCCAGGGAAGGTCAGCAGCGAGCACACTAAATAAGGACATAAATTTGTCATGAAGGCCCGGAAATGAACGAGGCTTATCATTTATAGATGGGATAATTAAGCCGCCGTGCTCAGTGGTTCCCTGAGACCCGTGCCCAGGGACCAGTTTGGGGACTTCGCCATCACCATGCCCACCCCTCAGCCTCTCAATCCAGACCCTGGGACGTGCAGACTCCACTGGCAGCCAGGGCTGCTGCCACAGGACGTCCTAGCGATAGCACCGGCCTCGTGGTGTCGTAACAGCCCCCGCTAATCCCAGGGAGACTTCTCTTGAAGGTTCTCCTTTGGGGTGCCCCAGCCCCTAGGTGGAGGTGGTGGTCCTGGCTTCTTGGACGTAAAGAGGCTTCCTCATATGGTAGAGAGTGTAAGAAATTTAGACTGACTTGGATTCAAATCCCGACTCTCTCACTCCAGCTGTGCGAATCTGGGCGAGTCACTCCCCTTCCCCGGGCCTTTGGTTCTCCTCTCAAACATGGGCAAAATAGGGGCGCCCGCCTGGCTCAGTCAGTAGAGCTCGTGACTCTTGATCTCAAGGTTTTACTTTGGGTGTAGAGATTACGTCAAAATAAAAAATCTTGGGACGCCTGCTTCTCCCTCTGCCTGCTGCTCCCCCTCCTTATTTTCTCTCTCTCTCTCTGACAAATAAATACAATCTTTCAAAAAATAAAAATAAAAAATCTTTTAAAAAATGGGCAAAATAATTATTTTATGGGTTATATGGAGAATCAAATTAAATACTAGGTATAAAGTACCAGGTGAGGGTCTGACACCTACTACGCACGCCACAAATCAAGCATTTTATTCCTTTCTCCCAACAGAACAAGCAGGCAGGCAGATAAGAATCAGGAAGCTCAGAGATGCAAAGAGACTTGACCAAGGACACACAGCAGGTGAGCAAAAAGTGTGCGCCTACTGTCTTTGCTTGGAGCTCCTGTCACGTGTCACCTGTGAGAGGGCTCAGCCTATTCCCCAACAGAAGGTTGAGGCCCCTCACCCCTCCCTGCCCCCAGCTAGCCCAATCAGGGGAAAGAAGAGGTGTTTGCAAAGGGGACCGTAACCACAAATATTTATAGAGTTCTTGCAGTGGCTAAGCATTATCCTAGGGGCTCTGCAGTTATGATCTCGCTTCATTCACCAGACAGCCCTTGGAAGTAGGAGCCATTTTTCTCCCCATTCTGAGCTCATGCTCAGACCCTTGACTTTGAGTCACTCAGCCAAGATGTGGAATTTGCGTGTGGTTTCCTGGGTCCCAGCGATGCCAGGCTTGGGAGGAAGGTGGCAGATGAAAGTCTATTTGGAGTCTGAAAGAGATGTCATGCGACTTGACCAGCACCTTCCAGAATTCCAGCTTTGATATTTCCATGTTCTCGAATGGGTTCGAGTCCTCATGTTACAGATGGGAAGACTGAGGCCCAGCCACCAGAGGCAGAACGTTGGGGCTTGCCCACCGGTTCTCCTGGGCCTGTCCCATCCGTCATGGACACCAAGGCTGGCGCCACTAGAGAGGTCCCTGGCACCTGCCTTGGGGAGGAGTCTGGACCATCCTCCCCTCCCTACCCCACCCACCCACTGTCACCATGGCAACCATGCAGGTGAGCCTCATCACTGCTAATCCTCTAATTACCAGCCACCTCTTCAATCGGCTGTAATTACTTTGGGGACACAGTTAACCTCTCATTAGGAACGCACGGCCGCTTTCTCCAAAAGCGCAGCGGTGACATGCCTAGTAATTTACCGCCCCGGCTCTCGGGGCCGCTTTGTGTTTAACTCGGGCGCCATCGCATCCCTGTCATTACTCCAGCCCGGTTGTCATGACGATTAATCATTCAATCCCTCATCAGCAACTTTTGCCAAATGTCACCCCGCTCTTGATCAAAATCCATCCTGCAGCCCGACACTGGGGGACTAATGACTTGGAAATAGGCTTCTCCATTCCCGAGAGCTTTTCCCCAAGACTCCTTCTCAGCTCCCTCCAGAAAGGAAGAGGAGGGTCTGAGCTCAGCATGGTGGTGGCGGTGGGGGTGATGGGAGCAGAAGAACTGGCATGGGTTGGGTGCTTATTCTGCGCAAGGCACCTGAGGGGCATTGATGCATTTAACCGTCATGACGAACCACTCCCTGGAACGGGGAACGGAGGCTCGGAGAAGCTGGTGGTTTGACAGCAAGGAAGTATGGAGAGACTCTAACTCAGACCTACCTGACTCCAGTGCTGAGCTCTTTTTACCGAACTTCAAGGGTAATACACATCACCTATTAGCGAGATCCTGGAATGTCAGTTTGGGCAGCATCGTAGAAATAAGCTGACCCATTACATTCAAGGCAGAAAGCCTTAAGAGACCACTCTGGGCACTTTATGATAAGGAGCCCAGTCTAGAGTGAGCAGCTGTCCTGAATACCTATGTCTCAAATTACATGCAGCAACATCCAGCAGATAGTGACCTCACAATGCAGATGGAGAAATAGGCTAAAACATGTCGGTAGTGGGTCCGCGAAATGATCTAGACTGAGATTCTTGGCCTGGGGTCACTGGTGCTTTATAATGGACTCCAGTGGCTCGTGAGCCCCCTGGAAATGTAGGATACGTTGTGATTGGATGTGAGTATGTGCATTTTTCTAGGGAGATACTACAAAAAATGTTAAGAACTACTGCTCTGGTACATTTCTCTTCTCTCTCCCCCACATCCTTATTTTACGGAAGGGGATACTGAGGCCCAGAGAGGAACCAAGACTTGCCCGAAGTTCCATAGCAATTCTGGGTGGGAACCGCTTGTTCAAGCCAGTGTGAACTCTTTCTCAGATGCCCAGGGCAGCCAAGTAGGTCTGCACAAGGGGAGGAACTCCTCTCCTTCAGAGTGGCTTCCAACCCCCTAGCCCCCAGCCTCCTGAGAAAGCCCAACCCCCATCCTGCTGAAGGAATCTTTCCGAGCCCCCTCCCAGGGAATGTTCCTGCTGGCTGGGCCGCCAGCATGTGTGAGACATAATTACAGCACGTTGTAAATGGCATTAACAGACTGTCACAGCAGCCACATGGTATTAGCAAACGGCTCTGTCTTCATCATGCAGTCCCCGCAGCCTCCGGGCTGGATCACTTCCCAAGGGGTCTTCCAGGTCCAAGTTGCAGAAGTCTCCTGGCAGGAGACTGGGGGCAGGGGCAGTGATTCAGCTCACAGAGGCCTGGAGATTCCCCCAAGACTTTCTGAGGTCTCAGCAAAGAGCTGAGTAGAAAGTTAGGGAATCTGATTTGTAAACCTGGCTCAGCCCTGAAGAACTAGCCTTTATCAGACCGCTGCTTATGAGCCAGGCACTGCGGAATGTAATCTCATTTATACCTTATAAACTACAACCGAAGAGAAGAGATCGTATTCTTCCCTCTGCTCTACAGATCAGTTAACTGAGGATCAGAAGGAAAGGTGACTGGTCCAGGTCCCCCTCAGCTAACGAGCAGCAGCTGTAGGAATCAAGCCAAACTCTCATGCCTCTGGCACTTCTACTTTTCCCTACATCCTGTTGTCTCCTTGGAAAAGTCTCTGATCCATTTTCTTTTTTTTTTTTTAAGATTTTATTTATTTATTCGATAGAGATAGAGACAGCCAGCGAGAGAGGGAACACAAGCAGGGGGAGTGGAAGAGGAAGAAGCAGGCTCATAGCAGAGGAGCCTGATGTGGGGCTCGATTCCATAACGCCAGGATCACGCCCTGAGCCAAAGGCAGACGCTTAACCGCTGTGCCACCCAGGCGCCCCTCTGATCCATTTTCTGCCAATGGATACCATAACCTTGAAGGTAATTCCCTAAAGCTACCAGCCCACCAGACACTTAACAGCCCCCGAGTTCTGCTCGCCAGGGTTTCCACGAGAGCAACAGAGTAAAACACAGTAGTAATCAAGATTATAACAAATATTGTATATTTCCATACAGTTTCTTCTATATTCTTTGTAGCAAATCCATGAAGGAAAGAATCTTGTTATTTGAGAGAGTTGAGAACTAAGGCCCAGAGGAGGGAAAGTGACTTGCCCAAGGCTCCGCAAGTATGCGGCGGAGCTAGCATGAACTCCCCTTGTCTCCTGATTCCCCGTCCTGGTTCTCTGAGAAAGGAGTCATAGGCCTGCGGCCAGGGACTGAGCAAGGGCTCAGTCGGGTGACTTTTCCGGGTGCCTCCTGCCCTCCCACCTGCCCTGTGGGCACCAGTGATTTATGCTTTATCCCGGAGGCCTCCAGGCTGCAGGCAGCGGGATGGGCTGCCTCCCGACTGGTAAGCAAATCCCCTGCTGAGCAGGTCATATTTTATCCGGGCGGCCACCTGCCAGCTCATTTGCTTACAGATACAGGTGCTTCATCAGGGAGGAATTAGCGATTACTTAGCCCAGAGAACCTGGCAGATGGAAGGGCAAGCCAGGGCCATAGCTGGGGTGGGAAGTCAGGAGCCTATCTGTGAGGTCTCTTCCTCCTCCCAGGACCCTTAGCCTTGCTCTGGAACCGAAGGGTAAGAGTTAGGGATAGAAGTAGAAAAGACTTCTCTGCTTTGAGGGAAATGGACCTCCCACTCCCGCCCATCCATATTTTACCCGTTCTGCAAGGGTGGGTACCAATACTGCCATTCCCTGCAGCCTTCCCAGATCCTCCACTTACCTGCCCCAAAATAACCAGATAGTAAATCTAACAGTCCCACAATGTTTATTGGTGTCTAGTACTCTAGAGGCATTGCCTCCTTTAAAACAAATCAACTAATAGTTGGCATTTTAAAATCCCCATTTTACAGATGAAGAAACGCGCTCAGAAGGGTTAAGTAGTTTGCTCAAGGTCACCCAGTAGGTGAGCTACAGAACTCAGACTCCTCTCCCAACCAGGGCATGGTGTCTTCCTCAGGCTGTTCCCCAAGCCCTGTACTTCGCTTGTTAAATTTTATTTACTCGTTTCTCTATTTACTTATTTTTAAAATAATTTTTTAAAGATTTTATTTATTTATTTTAGAGAGAGAAAGAGCAAGGAGAGGGCAGAGGGTGAGGCAGATGGACAAGCAGACTCCCAAGCTTGACACGGGGCTCGGTCCCACGACCCTGAGATCACGACCGGAGCCAAAACCGAGAGTCAGCCACCACACCAACTGAGCCACCCAGGCGCCCCTAAAATAATTTTGAATCTCAGAACAATTTGAGACTTACAGAAAAATTACACAGATAATAAAAGTTTCCCCATATGCCCCACACCCTGTGTCCCTTGTTATTAACATCCTACATTTGTCACAATTAATGAACTAACAGCGATACATTATTATTAACTAAAGTCCATTCTTTATTCCGATTTCTTTAGTTTCTACCGAATGTCCTTTTTCTGTCCCAGGATCCCACCCAGGGTACCACCATGCATTCAGTCGTCGCTTCTTCTTAGGGTCCTCTTGGCTGCAACAGTTTCTTGGATTGTCCTTGTTTTTGATGACTTTGACAGTGTTGAGGAGTGCTGTTCAGGTATTTTGTAGAATGTACTGCAACTGGGATTTGTCTGATATTTTTCTCATAAGTAGACTGAGGTTATGTGTTTCAGGAAGACCACAGAGGTAAAGTGCCGCTCTCATCACATCAAGGGCACATCCTATGAATCTGTATCTCACTATAGATCTTAATCAAGATCATGTGGCTGGAGTGGCATTTGTCTGGCTTCTCCATGGGAAAGTGACTTCTCCCCTTCTGTACATACTGTTCTCTTTAGACTTAAGGACCGGGGAGTTATGCTCCCACTCCTTGAGGGCAGAGTATCTACGTAAATTACTGGGAATTCTCCTGCACAGGGGATTTGTATATTCTCTCTTTTGTTTATTGATTCATTTATTTATATTGGTTTGGACTCATGGATATTTATTTGATACTTTGGGTTATAATCCAATACTACTCTGTGGTTTTTAAGTGACACTTGGTTCTTTCTTCCTTGGTTTATCAGCATTTCCCAAAACCTATTCTGAGACAATCTCATTCCATGGGATTTTTAACAGGCATTCCTCTTAAAATAGGTTCTAGAGACAAGTCATTTGGGGTAATAGTGGTTGAAAAGGGTTGAAAAGAGATCTTGACTGTAGGACTTGTCAGATCTTTTTAATGTGCTAATAATGTGAGTAGTGAATCACCCAGAGGGGCATCTAATAGGCAGCATTTCCCACATTTCTTTTCCTGACACCGTGGGGTAGGGCGGGGAAGACGCATATGAGAAAATAATCTAACTATGTATCTCATCTTCCCCTGGAGACCAGAAGTCCTTAAAAGCCAAGATGATGCTTTCTTCTTGTCTTTATCTCTAGAAATGTATACAGAGGCAGTAGTTGGATAATGGAAGGAGGGGTGATGAACGGATGGATGGATGGCTAGATACACGGACAGATGAACAGACAAAGGATTTGCAGATGGTAGATGGACGGATGAGCACGTTGGTAGGTGAGATGGATACGTGGATAGATGAACAGGCAGAAGGAGCAGAAAAGCCAGGCCTTTGACTCCCTTCTTTCTCCCTGCAAAGGCGTAACCAGGGCATTTGCCCACCGGGAAAAAGCCTCCACTTCGACTAGAGCAGTTTTGACATCAGACAACCAAGATGCAAGTCCTGGCTCTGTCGCCGGCTGTGTGAGCTTGGACAAGTATCTTAGACTCTTGGGGACAGGTTCTTCATCTGTCATAAGGAACTAGTTAATACACCTCGGGCTTGCTGACAGCTTTCGATGAGCTGATACATGTAAAGTCAGCTCATTAGATGTCAATTTCCTTCCTTCCTCTTCTCTTCTTGCCCTGGGGAAGAATCCAGTGCCCTGATGGCCCCTCTGGACGGAGGGGGAGCAGAACCTGCTGCTTGTAGGGTAGGAGTTCTTTGGGGTCCACGGATAGGTTTTACTGTGTTCACGAGCCCCTGGAATAATAGGCAAAACTGTGTGTGTGCAGATGCATTTTTCTGGGTAGTCTATAGCTCCTATCAAATGCCCAAAGGGGTCCATGACCCCCCAAAAGCCAAGGACTCTGAGGGCCTGGTCCGGACTTTTGTCGCATGTTCTCCAGCCCCAGACTCCAGGCTCCATCCTCAGGTCATTTACCAGCCTCCCTAGTCATCAGACCCCAGCCCGGTTCGTCACCTGCCACAGGGAGAGAGACAGGCAGCCCCGATTCTCAGGAGGGTGCAGGCCAGGATCTGGGCTGGTGCCTGGGAATTCAGGCCCAAAGATGGATGGAGCGCTCCTGAGGGGCCCCACGTGTCATCTCCTTCAACCGTCCCCAAGCCCTGGGACGGAAAAACTGTTAGCATCCCCGTTTTAGAGATGAGGAAATTGAGGCCCAGGGAGAGTAGCTCGAGGGCACACACAGAGCTCGGAGCAGGGCTGGGATTCAGAGCCAGTGCTAGTCGATTCTGGGGCCCATGCCCGAGGCAATCCCTGGGGGTCCAAAGGTGGGAACAGGGCTGCAAGCTACACTGGTTCAGTTGTTCTATACCCAGGGGCACTTGGTCGAGGCAGTGGGATTGGAGGTGAAATGTATCTGAAATTCAGCTCGACATCCACTCGCTGAGGCTTGTTCCAAGAGCCTTCAAGAGCCTAGAGAAAATGCAGCCTTTTGGTAATTATTGTGCCCAGAAGGGTGATTTTTCCTAATCAGTCTGCCCAGACAGGATACTTTTTCCTAATGCCAGCAAAGCCCTCACATGGGCCCCCTGAACTCCTGACGGAAGCACATTGGCCGGCGCTGAGAACCTCTGCCCTGCTTCTAAGATGATGCTTTCGAGCTGGGGTCCCAGGGGGTCTCTGTGCCAGGAACAACCAGCCCAGCCTCAGCAGGTGGGAGACAGTTCCGGACATTCTCCCAGGGACGTGGGGGCCAACGAGGAGGGGGGATGGGACATCATCCGCTCTGCTCAGCTGCCCTAGTTCATCCCCTCCTACCCCACTTAGCCCCCATCTTCCACCCTCCTCTACCCTCCAGGCATGGAAGGCAGGGTCCCATCTGTGGCCATTTCCCGAGCCACATGGATCTAAAACCCAGTACCATCTTTCTAGGGAAGGGCGGGCAGGCCCCCCATCCCCCAGCATACCCCTCTCTCCCTGGCATCTCCCAGGAGTTACGGCTGCTCCTCCCCAGGCAGGCCCGATGGCCACTTCTAAGGAATGATCACTCGGGCCCTCCAGCATCCGGCACCCATGGCCCCCTTTCCCCTCACCTTCCCATCCCCCCCTTCCCTGCTACCACCTCTGGCCTGATTAATTCCTCCAAATCCGCCATGTCACAGGGACTAATCAGGCTCAAGCCCCACTAATTGGCACTCAGAGATCTGATACATGGATCTGTTTGTGGGATTCCCAGGCTGGGCTGGGTTAACTTCCCACACCCAAACCACTCCAGGTTTGCCCCTGAAATGTGAGCTGGAGCCCTGGGTGGGAGGGGAAGCAGAGGACCCAGGACAGGGAGGGCCTTGCTCTTAACCCTCAGATTAACTCAGCTCTGCCACTTCCTGGCTGTGTGATTTAGACTAGATTGTCTCCCTCTCTGAGCCTGGCATTCAGGCTTTTGCACTGTCTGAACTGGACCTCGTCCCTCCAACCTCAGCTCCCCAGGTATGCCCACCCTTCAGCCCCAGCCAACCTGCTTGATCCCAGTGGCTTAACCCCAGCTCTCCGGGGGAAAAAATTGTCTGCAGGATACCTGTGTGCGCATAAATATAACTTCTACTGATATCTATTATACTGAATTTGATGGGTGGCACACGATCTTAAAATAATAGCAAAATATACAATTGTCTTTATTGTAAATGCCTAGAACCAGCTGATTCTCGTAAAATGCTTTCATTGGTTTTTGCTAAACTCTGATATCAATAGCCAACCTATGGTGGGGAAGTGATGAACCAAGGGTAGCTCAGACTTGAATTTGGGTTGATATTTTCACTTCAGTGTTAATGGGCAGGCTGATAGTGGGACGGCAAAGGTAGACGTCAAAACTTCACTCCCACGTCAGTGATGTGAGCAACTCCTTTGCAGAAATGCGTAATGGTTTTTGAATGCTGGAAGATCACTTTCTCGGTTTCTTGGGCTATTTCTAGGTACTGGCTATGAACACAACACACGTTCGGGTTTCCTCCGTGTTAACATTTTCTCCATTGCTAAGTGTAGACGATCCATGCAGAGTTAAGATTCATAACACTTGGGGCGCCTGGGTGGCACAGCAGTTAAGCGTCTGAGTTCGGCTCAGGGCGTGATCCCGGCGTTCTGGGATTGAGCCCCACATCAGGCTCCTCCACTATGAGCCTGCTTCTTCCTCTCCCACTCCCCCTGCTTGTGTTCCCTCTCTCGCTGGCTGTCTCTGTCTCTGTTGAATAAATAAATAAAATCTTTAAAAAAAAAAGATTCATAACACTTGCTAATGACCAATTATCAATGGGTAAAATGATCGGTAAAATAATTTCAAGGGCATAGGTGGTAGCAGGATGTAGTGAAACAGAGAGATGATGAGTTTTGAGTATTTACTACGGCTTATAAAATGATTGATTAGCTGTAGGTTTATATAATTTAAATGTCAAAAATCACATTTACGTGTTGTGTAAAAAGAATGTGGCTGGCCTTTGTCCCTGCTTCCCCAGGAAGAAGACTAACTCCTCGGACTTTCTGAAGTGATAGGAGTGTCTGTTATTCGTGAGCTGCTTGGATCACCCCTGAGTTTATGCTGAGAGATGGGGTAACTCGGGATGGGGCCGGTCACCAGAAAAACTGACCTTGTGATCAGAAGGTTAGGGCTTTCAAGTAGCAGGGAGGCCTGGAGATTGAGTTCAATCACGTGGCCCAGGATTCAATCAACCATGCCTAGGTAAAGGAACCCCAATAAAAACTCCGGACCCTGAAGCTCAGTACTGCATCTGGACGGTAAACACGCTGATATGCTGGGCAGTGAGGAGCCCGGATTCCACAGAGAGAGGGCACGGAAAGCTCTGAGTTTGGGACCCTCCCAGGCCCCACCCTTCGTTTGGCTGGTCCAGATTTAATCCTTTCTTTTTTTTTTTTTAAGATTTTATTTATTTATTCGACAGAGATAGAGACAGCCAGTGAGAGAGGGAACACAAGCAGGGGGAGTGGGAAAGGAAGAAGCAGGCTCACAGGGAGGAGCCTGATGTGGGGCTCGATCCCAGAACGCCGGGATCACGCCCTGAGCCGAAGGCAGACGCTTAACCGCTGTGCCACCCAGGCGCCCCAGATTTAATCCTTTATGACAAAACTATAATCTCGAGTATAGTGCTTTCCTGAGTCCTCTGATCTATTCCAGCAACGTATCAAACGTGAAGGGGGTTCTGGGACTCCCCTGAATTTGTACCCATTTGTTCATGAGTGTAGAGACCCCTGAACCTACAGTCCTGTTGGGATACGTGGGTCCTTCCCCCGTGGAGTCTGAGGCTAACTCGGGGTGGTTCAGCATCAGAACTGGATTGCATTACAGTGTGGCAGTTGGTGTCAGAAATACTGTGTTTCACAACGGGCTCACGCAATTCCTAACAATGTAGCAATTGGTTCTCATTGGACCAATTGGAATGCCACTGCCCAGTTCCACTTCTGAGCCTTCGCTTATGCTGTTCCTTCTGAACAAACTCACGTGTATTCCTTTATGCTTTCGCTTATTGACCAGGTCTTTCTGGAGGGTATGCTTTGTGCCAAGCACTATACGAGGTGCTTGGGATAGTGAAGAAAATAGACGTCTCCTGCAATGGGTACACTGAGTACCCTGCTCAGGTCCCCTTGGGTCCCTTTGGCCATTCCTGTGTGCCTCTCCACCAGCTTCTATGCGCTTTTCTTCCATTTGCCGACTATATTTATGGCTTCTTTAAAGAACTAGCCTCCAGCCGCTGGAGCCACTTTGCTGGCACGGGCAGAGAGCCAGGGGGTCTATACCCCCCCTCACCCCCATGCTGGGGCAGTTCCTAGTCAATGGCAGGCCATGGGTGGAAGTCTAGCTCCCTTGCCTCAGGTCAGGATAACTGTGTGGTGTCACTCATGCTCCCAAGGTCCTGGGTGGGATCAGGTGGAAGCCACCCTCCATGGGGCTTTGCCTAAAATTGCACCCCACTTGGCTTTCTCCCATTCCTTGTCCTCCTTCCCCCATGCCCCGATTCATCTCCCATGGGATGGCTTCCTGAAACAGTCACTTGCACGCAATTACCTGCATGCCGGGGTCCGACCCAAGACCTGCCTGTGAGGCTCACAGTCCAGTGGGGAGACAGGCATTATTCACAGGGTCTTAGAAAAACAAATTTCTGGGGCACCTGGGTGGCTCTGTCGGTTAAGCATCTGACTTCTGCTCAGATCATGATCCCGGGGTCCTGGGATCGAGCCCCACGTTGGTTTCTGTGGGGAGCCTGCTTCTCCCTCTCCCGTCTCCTCCTGCTCTCTAGATCTCTCTCAAAAATATTTAAATAAATATTTAAATATTTATTTGAGAGAGAGAGAGAGAGCGGGGGGGAGGGGCAGAGGGCGAGGGAGAGAGAATCTGAAGCAGACTCCACACTGAATGCAGAGCCTGATGTGGGGCTCAGTCTCACCACCCTGAGATCATGACCTGAGTTGAAACCAACAGTCAGACACTTAACCGACTGAGCCACCCAAGTGCCCCCAAAACAAGTTTCTCTATAAATGAATATCAGTGCTTTGAAGGGAAGCAACAGAATTCAGGAACAGAGTCTCTGAGAGCCGTAACAGAGATATATGCCCTGTCAGAGCAATGAGGGAAGGCTCCCTGGAGGAAGTAGTGTGTCCTTCCTGTAGGAAGGTGAAAGGGGCAGGAGGGAGGGAGGAAGCTTTGCAGGTGGATGGCATAGCAGATATAAAGGCCCTGTGGTAGGAGAGAGAGGTCAGCATGGCTGGAGCACAGAGTGGAATGACGCTGGAGGAACTGATAGGGGCAGGGCCGGGCAGCTTGTCAGCACGAGTGGGGACTGGGTTCATTTTCTAAGAGGAATGGAAACACACCTAAATGTCAGGTAGAGGGCTGACGTGAGAGATTTACATTTTAAATATTTTCAAGTTTTGAAATGTAAAGATTCTTTGACACACAGGAGTTTGCCCTGTGAATAAGGCCACCTTCTGGTACAAGGATGTTCACGCCAGTGCTGTATATGAAACAGTGCTGAACATATATATAAAAAAACGAAACACGGAGCCTACTGAATTGTCAAGAAAGGACAGGTGTAGGTAGAGGTGCCGGGCCGGCTCAGTGAGTAGAGCACGTGACTCTTGATCTCGGGGCTGTGAGTTCAAGCCCCACGTTGGGTGTAGAGAGTACTTAAAAATAAAATCTTTAAAAATGGGGATGGGTTTGCTAAATTTGGTTCATTCATTCCATGGACCTCCCCCCCAAAAAAAAAACAGCCTTTAAAAAGCACAAGGGAGATGTGAATATTGAACGCATCCATGCAGAGCTGTCTCTAGGCTGGGCTGTTGGATGAGCAAAATGGGCAAAATAACCTATTATCTGTTCACATGCACCTGAAAGCAAAGTTAGACCCAAAAAATGTTTCCAGAAAATCACACACACATACACATACCTACATTTATTCAGAGTGACGACAGTGGTGCTTAGCACATAGTAGGTAGCCCATCAACGTTAGTTAAGTGACTTAATGAATGAATGCGTTGTTGCTTCTGGGGAGAAGAGTTGAAGGTAGGAGAGAGTTGTACTTGTTTACTTTTGAATCTTACATTCTTCTGTGACGAGTAGTTTTCTTATTTGCCGGTGGGTTTTTCTACTTTAATCATTGAGCTTCAGCAAGTGTAATTTACACACAACAAAATTTGCTGATGGTAAGTGAGCAACTGGTTGAGTAAAGAAATGTGTACGGGGGCGCCTGGGTGGCACAGCGGTTGGGCGTCTGCCTTCGGCTCAGGGCGTGATCCCGGCGTTCTGGGATCGAGCCCCACATCAGGCTTCTCCACTGTGAGCCTGCTTCTTCCTCTCCCACTCCCCCTGCTTGTGTTCCCTCTCTCGCTGGCTGTCTCTATCTCTGTCGACTAAATAAATAAAATCTTTAAAAAAAAAAAAAGAAATGTGTACGAATGCATACAATTTGTACACCAATGGATACGGTCCTGTAAACAACACCATAATCACGGTATAGAACATTCCATCACCCCCAGAATTTCCCTGTTGTCCCTTTGTGGTCCATTCCTATCCCTACGCTTTGCCCCTCTTCCCCCCAGCCCCCCACCCCCGGCCACCTCCGATCTACTTTCTGTCACTGTTCTTTTGCCTTTTCTGGAATTTTGTGCACATGAAATCATACAGTACATGGGCTGAGTCTGACTCTAAAGGTTGAGGGGAGTTTAGCCACATAAAGGGAAGGGGTTGGGGCAGTGGTAAGGGAAGCAGCTTTGCAGACAGCCGGCTTAGCTGGTGCAAGCGTACTGTGGTTTGGTTTGGTTTCTGAGATTCAGGCACGTTGCTGCTTATGTCAGGAGTTCGTTCCTTTGTATCTGAGTAGTGCCCCAGGTATGAGTGGACCACAATTTCTCTATTTGTTCACCGGTTCATTCTCCTCACATACCTGTTCACTTCTCTGCTCACGTGGCCCCGCCTCCAGAGCCCCGGTTTCCCACAGCCCTTCTCCCAGCTCCCTCACCCTCATGCACTCAGCCCCCTGCCCTATACACACCCACTGCCAAGTTGTTGCCTTTCCCCCATGGAGGGAGGAACCACATTCCTCCTCCATGACCTTTAAAAGCTTTTAGCTAAAGGTGGTGGCAGGGAGGCCGGCACCATGGATGGTCATGGCCACCGCCTCCTCCACCAGCTGAGGCCAGGCCTTGGGTCTGGGAGAACGCTGGGCAGAGAGCCAGACAGAGGACCTTGGCTGAGGACTCTCTTTGTTGGGGTCCCAGCTTCACCTTCTCTGGGTCTGGAGAAGGAAGCCAGGACTGGTTCCTTCCAGGGCTACCAAGCATCCCCCCTGCTCCTGGGAAAGCCCTTGTTTAATCCTTATAGCCCCTTGCATGGTATGAGGCCCCCCACTTTGGAAATAGGGCAAAGGTAGCTCAGAAAGGGCAAGGGTTTGCCCGAGATCACACAGCTCAGAGCGGTGACAAGCCGGGATGTCACTTCCTAGCCTGCTCACTACCGAGGTGCTTGGAGGTCCTTCAAGATCCAGGGAGAGAGAGAGAAAAAAATGTCCTAGACACACTCAGGCCACTGGGAATGTTTGAATGGGCCCAGGCTGGGTCATCCTGTTCCTCCCTCTGGGAACCAGGTGGGGAGCAGGGAACACCACTACTTCTCTAGACTGGCTGCTTGGGTCCCTCTCTCCACCGCCCCCCTACCACGAACTAGCCTAAACCACTCGAGCTGTCTGTCACCTGACTGAAGAGAAGGGGAGAAACAAATGAGGGGCCCCTCTCTAGCGGGCAGGGGAGAAGGCCCCACCCCAGGGCTAGGGGGAAGGGGGTAGCCACCTGCCTCACTGCGAGCTGCTCTTTCTACCCTACCTGCCTAGTTACACTCTCTGCCCCCCCCCCAATAAGCCAGTAATAATAATCCATTTTTTAAAACCCCCACAGTCCCTACTTCTGGGCTCAGGGATGCGAGATAGCAGCCTCTGGCTGTCCATAAGCGTGAGAGACAGATGTTGCCAACATCTGGAGATCAGGAAGGCTCAGTCCTCCCTGGAACTGGGAACAGCGCCTAGTTGGGTGGAGTGCTCTGGGGGGGGGGGAGGGGACCCCCCCCACCTGTCAGTCATCTGCACAGGGGCCACTTCCACCCCAAAGGAGGGCCCCCAGGCCCTGGCCAGGGTTCCCAGGCTGAGAGGCCCTTTGGAGGGGAAGCTGGGCGGGTGCTGCCTGCAGGGAGGGGACTTCAAAGGCTCCCTAATCCCTGGTGACATTTTCAGACACAGGAGTTTGCTTTTTTATGCTGCGGATCAAAGCCCGGAGCTTTATAAATAACCCTCATAAAAGCCAAGGAGCTTGTAAAGTTAAACAATAAGTCACAAACAGTGGGAGCATTCAGGGGCAGGATGGAGGCTGGGGGAGTCGGGCCCCTACCCCTGCTCTGCCACCGGACGGCCACCCATCTCCACCCTGTGGGAGGCAAGGCCCTGTGGGAGGTCAGGAGGGGCCTGGGTTGGACTTGGAGTTTCTGCTCCAGCCTCTGCCGGTCCCTGGTCGGCATCCTAGAGCTGGCCATTCATTCATTAAATCATTCCTTCTTTCATCAATCAGTCAGTCAGTCAATCAACAAACGTTTCCTGATCATCTCCATACAAGGCCCCTGGCGTCTTCCCTAAGTACGCACGGCAGCTTCAGGATGCCAAGCCCATTTCCTAGATGAGGACATTTCAGCCCAGGGAGGTGTGGTCCCCAGCTCAGTGGTGCCAGGACTGGAATTCAAACCCAGGCCCTGCATGATTCCAGACTTTTGTGCTACTCCCATAGGTGCCAAAGGGGAACAGCCCAAAGCTGTCTTCTCGCCAGCACCAGTCTACCTAGCCCGGCCATTCTGGAGAAAGCCAGCGAGCTCCCGGAGCTGAGAACCTGGCTTTATATCCTTGTGGCTACCGAGATGCGGATTCACGTTGAGCTGTTTTCACTCCAGCTGCCAGCTTCCTGTTCTCTGCGAAGAGCGATCAAGGTTGAACTGGGAGAGGTGGGCACGTGTTTTACTCTGTTCGGGCTGCTATTAACAAAATACCAGATCTTTGGGGGCTTATAAACGACAGAACCTTGTTTGTT
Organism: Ursus americanus; assembly: GCF_024610735.1. NCBI lineage: Eukaryota > Metazoa > Chordata > Mammalia > Carnivora > Ursidae > Ursus > Ursus americanus. Next base: position 7,811,021 of record NC_142156.1, on the reverse strand, counting down.
ACAGTTTTGGAGGCTTGATGTCCCATGTCAGGGGACCAGCATGGTTGGGAGAGGGCCCTCTTTCCGGTCACAGACTTCTCACTGTGTCCTCATATGGCTAATGGGGTGAAGGAGCTCTTGGGGCCTCTTTTCTAAGGGCGCAGATCTCATTCCTGAGGGCTCTGCCCTCAGGACCTTGTCACCTCCCAAAGGCCCCACCTCTCGCTACTACCGTGACTTTGGGCATTGGGTTTTCAACATATAAATTTTAGGGGGACACACATGTTCAAGACCATAGAGGCATGCCGGTGAATTCTATTAATTGGTTCCATCATTCACTCATTTAGTGAGTGAGTCAGTCATCAAACAAACGTTTATTAGCATCTACCATGTGCCGGACCCCATGCTGGACACCAGGGCTGCAGTATAAACCAGGTCATCAGGGTCCCTGCCCTCCTCCCCCAGACTGCGAGGAAGCAGGTGACACAGTCCAAAGTGATCAAGGAGACACCAGGGAGCACATATGGCGGAGGGGCAGCAAGAGAGCTTCCTGGTGGAGGTGACAGTTGGGCTGGGACCCAAACAATGAAGAGAAGTTAGGGAAGGGCATTTCAGGCAGAGGGAACAGCCTGGAATAAGTGAAGGGACAAGGTGTAGACACAGAAGGGACCTCCCCCACAAAACTCCTTTGCTCCGTTTCAAGATCAGAATCCTCTGAGCAGCAGGGTACTTCTCACACCCACCATGCCCCTGTGCCCATCCCCAGATAGGCAGTATTCCCATTATGGCACCTGAGGCCAGGTAGGCTCAGAGAGGTTGAGTAACTCGCCCAAGGCCACACAGCAAAGACACTTTGGATCTGGAGCAGCTAGGGATCTGTGTATCAGGGGTCTTCCCACAGCCTCCAGGGTTTACAACCTGTGCCCCCACCCCAGCAAGTCACCTGTCCTTGCTGAGTCTCCATTTCCTCATCTGCAAAATGAGACCCAGGTGCAGGCCCCCCCCCATACACCTGTTACAGCCACATCTCTCACTGACCTCATTAGGGCGGTTGGCCTGGAAGCAGCAGTCCCTGGCAGAAGCTCGGCCACAAACCCTGTCCCAACTAGGCCAGCAACAACGGGATCCCCCTGTGGGCATTTGGCCTAATTGGCATCGGACCCCCGGGAGCTGTGCCAGCCTCACTGTGATCGTTTTACACACCCAGGAAACACTGGCCTGGAGCACCTCCGAGCCAACCCCAAGACTCAGTTCCTCTGTGGCTGGAGTACGAGCTTCACATCCCGGACTGGGATTCTCTCCCTGCCAGGCCCATGCTGGGTGTCTCCTGTAGCTGCCTTCGCTTGATTCCCAAAGCAGCCAGTGAGGTCAGTCCTTCTGTCCCCACCTTCCAGAGGAGTCCCAGGGCAAAGCGGTGGAGGGGACCATCCATAGAGCCCTCACTATGCTGGATGCAGACCCTGAGGGGCTCTCTGGTGGTCCAGACCCTGGCTCCCCCCGCCACTGGAAATTGAGGACGTTGAGGGCCATCTCGTGGGTAAGGCACTGGCCACCGGCCTCAGTTTTTCCTCATCTGTAAAATGGTGTTGATCTGACTTGCCAGGTTAGTGTAATAATAACCACCAAATAATAACAAGAGTGCACAATTATTGAGCACCTACTGTGTGTCAGGTACTTTTTAAGGGCTCTGACTGTATTAACCCTTAACTTTCATAGCAGTCACAGCAGGGAGCTCCTGCCTCATTTCACAGTTGAGCGAACAGAGGCACCAAGAGGTTAAGAAATTCACCCAAACACGGATTAAGGTCTTAGCACAGGAGGCCAAATTAATAAAGCCTAGCTTTTATTTCTGTTCTACTCCCTTTAACACCCAAAGACCCCCTGCCCACACTCCCCGTCCTTCCTCTCTCTTCTGCCTCCTTCTAGACAGTGACGGAGGGTGGCATTCATGGGATCACCTGGGGGACAGAGTTGCAAATTCTTTTACCTTGACTCAAGTTAGACAGCAGAAGGAACTTCCGAGCCATGGGGGCTGCGAGGAAAAAAAATGTGTTCCTCACCGTTAAGGCCAAGAGACGCCGAGATACAACTGTGAACCAAACCAGCAATAGGGACAGGTGGCCCTTCCAAGTTCCTTCCAGCCCTGGGACTCCAGAAGCAGGTCAGCGGTGGGGCCTGCATGGCACTGTCTCTCTTGGTTGTTTCTTTCTGAGGCTGGGGATGCCAGGCTATTGTCTGGCTCTGGGGGAGGGGGAGTTCCTCAGTGACAGGATCCTGGGACTGGGGAGAACACCCCTTCCCCACCCGCCGCACGCCAGCCCCCCAGAGCAGCTGGGCAGCATTGCTGCTGTCTGCGGGCTCATTCATCATTCCGAGGGGAGCACTGCCGCCGTGAGGTCCCCCGGGACAGCTCTGCCATGGCCCCATCTTATTGAAATCCAGGCCCAGTGCACACTTGGCCCAGGGAAGTGGCTGCCCAGAACCCAGAATAAATAATAGCACGGGCAGGAGGCACAAATCTGCCGCTAATTACGGCATATCCTGATGAAATGGGGTGAGTAAATAAATATTTCAGCTTGGAAGATGAATCAGCCAGGAGGACTGCCACACCAGCCCTACTCGGAGCCTCTCTTGTTCTGCTTCTTCCCCATAGGGGCAGACAAAGAGCCTTGGCCCCCCTTGCCATGCGGCTCCACCCCCCCAGCTTGGCCTCGATTTCCTTATCCATCATATGGGGTGTCAACGATCACCCCTCAGCCAAGCCCACAGGTGTGGAGGGGGAATCTGAAAGAGCGTTTGGGGTGACTGGGTTTTGACGGAGCCAAGAAGGCAGTGATTATAGATCGTAGAGAACAAAGAATTCATGGCCAGGCAGTCTTGGGTTTGAATCCCAGTTCTGGGACCAGCCCTGTGCCTCAGTTTCCCCTTCTGTAAATTAGATGGATGCGACCAGCCAATGGACACTTTGAGCCACACCTAGCACACAGCGTGTAAGTGAGAGTTGCAATGAGGATAAGGAACACCACACACTCGAATCCTGGCAGTTACTATCATGAACGGTGGAAGTCCGCAGAAGACCCAGCCCCAGGCAAGGTCCACACTCTTCACACCCGCTTGGAGGCCCTGCCTGGAGACTTCTGTGCCTGTCCTCACAGATGCCACCTACTCATTTCCGAGAGGCAGAGCGATAATAGAATCGGGGGCCCAGGGGAGGGGAGCAGGAGGGAGAATCATCCTGGAAAAGTTTAAATCAATTAACTCCCTTCCAGAAAACAGGCTGAGAAATGTAATGGAGAAATAATGACTTTTCTCCACAGGATTAAATGACATAGACCAGGGCCCAGTGAGGAATCAGGAAGGCGGGCACAGGGGCCATGTCTGTGACTGTGCGGCCTTGAGCAAGTCTTATTTTCTTCTCTGAGCCTCATTTTCCCCACCTGTACAAAGGGAGGGCTGGGGCCAGCGCGGGAATGGCTAACAGAAGGCATGCCTCCCATCACTCGCCCCATCCTTGCCCACAGCAGGCATTGCTAATCGATTGCAGTACTGTTCTCACTGAGCCTGGAGGGGATAGCAGAGCCAATCCAAGCCAGAGCTCTAGGCATTCCCTTGGGGTGGGTCAGAGTTGGCATGCAGGGACCAGACTTGGTTTAGATGGTCTGCAAGGTCTCCTCCAGCGCTAGGTTGATATTCACCAATAGTATTATTGCTATAATAGACTCAGAGTGTCTCTCTCTCTCTCTCTCTCTCTCTCTCTATATATATATATATATATTTTTTTTTTTTTTAAGTAGGCTCCATGCCCAACGTGGGGCTTGAAGTTACCACCCCGAGATCAAGAATCACATGTTCCACTGACTGAGCCAGCCAGGCACCCCTATGCTTTCATATGCTAACTCACTGAAACCTCACAACGATCAGATAAGGAAGTTACTATTATTACTATGCTTATTTTACAGAAGAGAAAACCAAGGTCCAGAGAGGGGAAGCAATTTGGCCCAGGGTCACACAGCTACTAGGCGGAGTCAAGATTTGAACCCATGCCCATCTTCCCTGAAACAGTCCAGAGAGGTAATGGACCCTTCTCTTCTCTTTTGATCAGCAGTCTGGGGAGGAGGGTCGCCATTTCTCTGCTCCGAGCTTTGTGCCACATGCGTCACACACACTGTTAGTTTGGACCTACAATTATCCTCATTCTCTAGAGGGGGAAACTGATGCTCTGAGGGACGATGGGATCTGCCCAAGGACATGTGACCGATCATTCACTGGGGCGGGGTGAGGTGGCACTGTTCATCGCCTTGCTACCTCTCTCCCTGCAGGAATGGTACCCATTTGTCCTGGAATTCCAGCACCCAGCCCAAGCCTGGCACACTGGAATAGTAGAATGAATGAATGAATGAATGAATGAATGAATGAATGAATGAATGAATGATTGACTATGACAGCTGGTACTAGAAGAGTTCCAGGGTTAGGGTATACCCCACCCCTTCCATTACTAGCCTTCAGACCCCCAAGCTGACTCCCTGGCCCTGGCCCTTACTGACCCACCTGCCCTGGCTAGCTGACCTCTCACTTCTGCCCATGGCCCTGGATGACCCTGGGGGCTTCTGGTTGGGGCCCAAATCCATCATTCCTGAGTGGTCTGTCCCAGCCCTGCCTCCCCCATCCATCTTCTCACCACAGCTAGAGAGAAGGGGGTGGTACTGGGATGGAGGGGGAGGGTCCCACTCCAGGAAACTCTTGGCCCCACTGAAGTCCTCTTCAGTGCCCCCCTCCGCCACCTCCCAGGCAGTCATTCCCCACCTGCAGAGTGCTTAGGTCAAATACCTTGGACCCCAACATAGAAGACAGTCGAAAGCAGAGGGCTCTAGCCGGAGGGTGCAGGATATGAAGGAGCCCCGTCTGGTGCCACACCCGCCCTCTTTGCCTCCAAGCAACCCCCAGGGTGGAGACCCCCAGAGGACCTCCAGAAAGCCATGGTGAATGACTGTCCTGGGCACCAGAAGACCTGGGTGTGAATTTCTGCCCAGCCACTGGCTCACCGTGTAACCTGGTGCAAGTCTCTTCCCGCTCTGAACCTCAGATTCCCCATCTATCACCCCAGAGGATTGAACTCAGTGGTTTTCAAGCTTTTATTGTCAGAACAGTGGAAATCTTTTCTCAAATTAAAATCACATGTGGAACTCCAATATGAAAAAGAGAGGAAATGGACCGAGCTCTAGTTGAAGTGGGTGGGGCAGAGGGTGATCGTGGGGACCCTGGAGCTCTCCCTTTTCCAGCTTCCTCTGCCTGCCCCTATCATAACTAGTGGTCCCTGACACATCTTCCTAAAGCCCTAAGGTTCCTGGGAAGATTTTGAAACTATCGGAATAGATATTTTTTCAATCCTTTTGTTATGAAACATTCCAAACATACAGCAAAGTTGAAAGACATTTACAATGACCACTTACCCGGATTCTCCCATTCGTGTACTTGCTTTATTAAAGAAGGGTCCCAGGGGTGCCTGGGTGGCACAGCGGTTAAGCGTCTGCCTTCGGCTCAGGGCATGATCCCGGCGTTATGGGATCGAGCCCCACATCAGGCTCCTCCGCTATGAGCCTGCTTCTTCCTCTCCCACTCCCCCTGTGTTCCCTCTCTCGCTGGCTGTCTCTATCTCTGTCAAATAAATAAAATCTTTAAAAAGAAAGAAGAAAGAAAGAAAGAAAGAAAGAAAGAAAGAAAGAAAGAAAGAAAGAAAGAAGAAAGAAAGAAAGAAAGAAAGAAAGAAAGAAAGAAAGAAAGAAAGAAAGAAAGAAAGAAAGAAAGAAAGAAAGAAAGAAGGGTCCCCTCTCAGCTCTGTACACAGAGGACTGTGCTGGTGTGTGTGTGTTTGGGGGCAGCAGGGAGAAGGGGGCAGCATTCTGAGTCCCTTCTGGGAAGCCCTGTGAATTTGTAACAGCAACACAACTGCTGTAACAAATAGCCCCTGACATCTTACTGGTGTAACTCAACAGTCGTTCATTTCTCATATAACAGTCCAAAGCCTGTGTTGTTGGTCCACAGGTGGGCAACTTCCCTCCACAAGTGATTTAGGGACCCAGGCTCCACCCATCTTTTGGTCCTGTTCTGCGCCAGACAGGTCAATTGTCTGCCGTGGGGCAGAAGAGAAAACTTGTGGAACAAGAGGCAATAATCACTTCTTACACAGTGCTTGCTCACTTTCAGTGGCGAACGCTACTTGTTCAGCCGTGCCTGGAAACGTGGCCTCGAGCTAATACTCCTGCTGGGCTCTGCTTCCCAGTACCCATGGCATCCCGTGGAAGGAGGTATGAATTTCAACAGTTGAGTTGGCTGGCTGTGCCATACCCAGTGTGGCGAGAAGCACCCCTAAACCCACCCTAAATCATCCCAGCCATCCCGCTGTCTCCATGCGATCCCACGCCAGATAGAGAAGGCCTAGTCAGCTCTCCAGATGGTTTAACTTTGCTCAACAAACACGCACGGAGATCTTACTGTAGACCTGGGCTTTGCACCAAGCATTGACCACACAAAGATGAACGAGTGTAGGCCCCCGTCCTTAAGAACCTTCCAGCAAATGCAACAGATAACTCTTTCCTCTGGACCCTTCCCTTTCCTGAGAGAAATCCCATGAGAGCTTCCGTTCTCTGAGAGTGGGTAGATCTGACATTGGAACACTGGAGGAAGGATCTGATTTGACGACTTTCCTGGTCACCTTCTGCATGCCCAGAACAGGGAGCCCATTTTGTTCTTCTTTGCTCCTGTGAAGGCACTTTCTCAGTGCCTCAGAGTGGTCAAGGGACTTGCCTAAGGTCACAAAGCTAACAGAGGAGTGGGGATTTGAGCCCCAATATCACTTTCTAGTTCCCTGTTTCTTTCTGCCGTATCTAGGTGTCTGCTGGAATGTATAGAAGAAACACACAGAGGGTTAGCTTCCTGACACGGGCCCTAAGCGAGGGGCTTCACACGTGTCCCCTCTTTTCTTCCTACCACCATGAGGTCGGTACTGTTTCTCTTAGAAAACAGGAAGCCAAGGCTCAGAGAGGTGAAGTGACTTATCGCAAGTTGCCCAGCCAGTTTGATTTCATATCCTGATCTATTTGACCTAATTGGGGCACATCTTGACATTTGGGTGGTTTTTTTATGGCTAAACATAGAGGCAATGGGATCATCCCTTGTCACAGGGAGGGCTCGAAAGGCAGAGGGATGCTTTCTCTATTAACAATGGGGAGAACTTATTTTAAGGCAATAGAATGGCATCTCCGAGCCATAGAATGGTTTACAAAACAGCTGCAGACAGCTTAGCAGATCCCCTCCCTGCTGGATCCCAGCCAGAAAGGGGCTCTGCGGCCAGGGCGGAGGCACCTTTCTGGAGCTCTCTGGGTCTGAGCCAGGGGCTGGGGCCGTGGGAGGCAGCTCACGGTGACCAGGCAGGAAGCAGGGACCTGGCCTATCGACAGCGTAGGACCCAATCAATGCTATCTCCCCAGGCCATGCCTGGCCAGACATTGATTTCTGCTGCTGTTGTTAACTCCCTGTTTATGTAACGCCTGAACTTTGCACAACTGAACCGTTTCATGTGCAGAAGAGAGCCTGTTGCCATGAAAACCAGGCCGCGCATGACAGCCGGGATGCGGCGGTATCCCTGTTTTATTGGCCTGCGCTGAATGTATTTTAACCTTGATAAGTCAATAACTTTTTGTACAAAAGGAGATCTGCCAGGCGGGCTTGGGAGGGCCTGTTGGCCTTTCCAGGCCGGGGGGGGGGGGGCGGGGGAGGCAGGGCAGGCTGGGTTTAATCCTCTGGAAATCTCCCTGCCACTCAGAGCTTGGGAAAATCAGGGCCAGCAGGGCCAGAAGAGCAGAGATCAACCTTGCGGGGGGTCATGGGTACCACCCCCACATCCGGTCACTGTTTTCTGTGTATTCAGACCTCCAGCTAAGTCAGAAACCTATCGCGGAGACCCACCCGGGTTCAAATCCCAGTGCTGCCCACCCAGGAGCACCGTGCCACCTCGAGCAAGGCCACTGACGCCAGCCTCAGGGTCCACATCTGGAACGTGGGCCAGTGGTTCCCGTTCATGGGCTTTGCTGTAAGGTTTGCAGGTCACGGATGAGCGGCACTGGGGTGGTGCCTGGCCTGTCATGGGGCCTCGCTAGATGCATTTTCCTATTACTGTTGGCACTTTATTTTACACTGGTCATCGCTGACTAACTTTTGTAGAGTCCATTCGGTGCTTTTGGAAATGTTATCCCCGTTTTCTCATTATAGTCCTTCCTTGAAGCTTGATAGTCCCAACTTTCAGTTAAGGAAACTGAGGCCCAGGGCAGCTGCCTGGCTTGTCTAGAGGGAAACCATGACAAGACGGTGGTGCCGATTGAAGGAAAGAAATCCCAGACTCCCAGTCCAGTGCTCTTGCAAACTGACGTTCACAGGAAGAGCCTCTGGGCTGCTAGTTCCCCGACAGCCAACCCCAGACTCAGCAGATATCACTAATTGGTGGGGGCACAGCTCTCGTGCCCTTCTGAGCCTGGGGAGGCCTCAGCAGCCTCCTCGACACGGAGCTGGTTTGTGAGATGAGACTCAGATGAAACTGTGTGCCCCAAGAGGGCTCTGGGCTCAAGTCCCACCTCTGGCCCAAACTTACTGCGTGACTCTGAGCCAGTGCCTTCCCCTCTCTGGGCCTCCTGACCCCCAGGGGGTGAAACAAGGGGACTTAACGATTCCTAGATTCTCTTGGGTTCTCCCAGGTGGAAGGGACCCCACCATCTTCTTCTGATTATTTCTTAACGTCCCAAGCTTCTTGAACCTTCTCCAATTCCATCAACAAATACCGACTTAGCACCTACCGTGTGCAAGGGATCGTGCAAGGTGGTGGTGATACAGCACCGAGGTGATGACCGAGAGTCCTCCCCGCCCCCTGCAGAGCTGACCATCCAGACAGGGAGACAGAAAATAAACAAGTCAACCCACAAGTGCCCGGGGAGTTGCCCACAATGATAAGGACTGAAGAGGAAGAGCAAAGGAAGGGCCTCTGGGGAGAATAACTGTAGAAGGGGTGGTCAGGAAGAAGGCTTCTCAGAGGAGGTGACATCTGAGCTGAGACCTAAAGTATGATAATGAGCCAGCCAAGCGGAAGGAAGAGTGTTCCGGGCAGAGCGGGCAGAGCGAACAGCTTGGGCAAAGGCCTCAGGGGGAAACAGTTTGGCACCTGCCTGCAATCAAGAGGAGGCCAAAGGGGCAGGAGGTGAGTGTGGCAGGGGCCAGTCCCTGAGGCTACGTGGGCCTCCTCAGCCCCCCTCCCCTGGGCTCCAGGCCCCATCTCCCTGGGCCTGCCCTAGAGAGAGGCTCCAGGTACTGGGGGGCAGGGCTGGGTGAATAACAAGGTTACACGTGCTTCTTCTTTCCCCTTTTCTCCAGGAGGAGCATAAAGAGCTCTTTCTTTTCTGCTTATTAATAGCTCTGATTAAATTATCTCTGAAAAACCTACGTGGTGTGCACCAATGGGGGCTCGGCTCCCTCCAGGCTCTGGCCTAGATTATGGCAACAAGGGCAGGTGAGGTGGGTGGGGGCTGGGGAGGGAGGCTGGGGCAGGCCTGCTCCCCCCACCAGGACAAAGACTCTCTCTCTGCCTCCCCATCCCCCTCCCCAGCCCAGCTCAGGCTCTGACCACCTCTATTCTTGGGACATTCACAGCCCCCTCACTTGGGGCACTTTGCCTTTGCATTGTCGATTCCCTCTGCCAGGACCACCCTTCCCCTCACCCCTTCCCCTTCTACTCATTTCTCATAGGGCCGCTGATCAGCCTTTCCACCATCACCAGCCCACCGGCTGGGTCAGGTGTCTGCTTTGTGCTTTTCCTTCCCCTGTTACCCTGGATGATAACTGCTAATTGTCTTATCTGTCCCCCCATGAAACTTGAGTCCCACAAGGTCAAGGACTGTGTTTGGATCACTGCTGAACCCCTAGTGGCTGCCACAGAGCAGATACTTAGGAAATGTTGAATGAATGAATGCATGAACGAACAGAGTTAAAGAGGAAATGGACATGACTAACCTTACATACATGGGAGGGTGGGAGCAAAAGTTTCAGGCTCCAGACCCCTTGAGCAGTGCCTATGTGACAATTAACCCCATTTCACAGATGGGGAAAACCAAGGCACAGAGCAGATGAGTCACATGGCTAATGAGTCAGGATTCAAACTCAGTCGGTCTGATTCCCCTCCCTCCTCCTCTCCCTGCTTCTCCACTACAAAGAAAACCTGGGCCATATTTATTCATTGATTCAGAGATTAACTCAACGAAACTTAATACTGAGTGCTGACTATATACCAGGCTTGTGCTAGGGCTAACACAGTTCAAATGCAGCCCCTGCCCTCACAGAGCCCTCAGGTTGGTAGGGAAGACCGTCCGATAAGTGGACCCTTATAAAACAGACCGGCTACATCTGGGAAGGGGGAAGCGCTCCAGCCTGGAGGGCAGTAGTCAGGGAAGGCTTCCCGGAGGAGGTGGCACCCTAGCTAAAATCTGAAGGAGGAGCAAGAGTCCGCTACCTGGAGGGAGGAGATTCTAAGTGGAAGGGACAGAACCGGTAAAGGACTGGAAGTCAGAGAGATACGTGGGAGGATGTGCAGACATTTCAGCAAGGCTAAATATACAGGAGGTATACAGCGACAGTGAGGACTGAGGTGTTCCCTGTGCCCCAACCCCCTCAGGGCCTCTTGAACCCCTGGCTGGAGCCAGCATTCAAGCGCTGGCCCGCCCGGTGGTTCTGCGGACCGTGGGAAATCTATCTTGACACTGTCTCCATTCACATAATGCAGTTATTGCACATGACCATAGCAAGGGGAGGCTGGATCAAGGCTGGGAACTGGGGGGCAGGGGGCATGGACAGGAGGGCCTGACCTCAGGGAGGTGGGCACTGTGAGTGTGAGCGCGGAAGGGAATAAGTGAGGGCCTGCAGCTGAGCGTCTATGAGGCCGTTCACCTGCCCGGACGGGTATGAGAGGCACCTGGAAGACCGAGCTTTCTGCCTATTCAGCTGCCTTCCAGCCCGCTGCTGCCTGAAGTCCCACTAGGAGCTCATCATGGGCTCACAGAACTTTGGAGATGGCGGGGCCCTTTGAGAACTTCTAAAGCCCTGGCTGTATATTGGAAGCATTGTGGGACCTTTGGAAACTACCGAGTCAGGGAGGGGTGCCAGCTCACGAGAGTCTGATTGGTAAGGCTGGGTCAGAAGTCCCACCCTCCATTTTACAACATTGGAAACTGGGATCCAAAGAGGAGAGGAAACCTGCCCTCAAGGCCACACCCTGTCAATTAGTGGCTGGCATAGGGTGCAATAAATCAAGATCAGGGGCTCTGGCATTTGGGACCCGGTTCTGTCATTGTGTGACCTTGTGCAAGTCACATGGCCTTCCTCGGCTGTCAAAGCTGGACAGTAATCGAACAGACCTCCCAGGGGTGCTGTGGAGGTAAGAGGAGAGAGAAATAGGTGATATAAACAGCACTGAGCGTGTGCCCTGCACGTAGTAGGTGTCAAGTCACGGTAACTATGACGGAAAAAATCCCAAACTTTGGAAAATAGATGGTGTGGCCCCAAGGCCTTCTTCTCCACTTCCCTGCCCTCTCTTTCTTCCCAGGGTTTTGGTTGTCGCCATCCCTCTCCCTGCACCTGGCTTGAGCCCTACACCATCTTCTCCCCACCTGTACACACCCTGGGTCCACCCAGTGTGTTGCCTGGGCAACCCGCCCTGCCGTCACTGGCAGCTCTGGCGGCTGGCCCCTGGAGCTGAGCGAGAGACAAAGCAGCTGGGGGTTGGATCAAGTTCCCAGGTAAATCCCCACCCCCACCCCAACTCCAAGAGGGTTGGGTGGGACAGCCCAGGAGAACTAGAGCAGGGCGCTGAAGCAAGGAGCTGCTGGGAATGGCACTCGTGGCAGCCGCTTGAGGGCCTGAAACAGGGCCAGCTCCTGCCCTAGATAAGACAGCGGGTGGCCTACTTGATTGGCCCTGGAGCTCCCCTGCGGGTGCCTCTTCCAGGCTCTGGGTAGGGGTGGGATGGCTCCTAAAAGTAGGCTAGCCACCCCTCCCCCACCCCTATAAGCAGCCCATCTCACTGGGTACGCTCACCAGGGTCTTCAAAGCCATTCCAGGTCTGGATGACGATAGTTGGCATTTATTAAGCGCTTACTGTGTTCTGAATCCTTTTCAGCAATAACTTTTTGTCCACACAACCAGCCCCCCTCGGGTAGGAATTATGATACACAGACAAGAAACTGAGGCACAAAGTCACGAAGGTAAATCTCCAAAGCCAACAGCCAGCAAGGACAAGGAGGGAATCTCACCCAAGTTCCATGGGATTCCACGGGGCCACACAGACATAGCCTGAGATTGGTTAGGGGAGTTCTGACTGCGGCTTTGCATTTCTGTAGGGATCCTGAAGTCTTTCCTGGAAAGCTGGCTCCCCAACTTGCTGTGGGATGGGCACATGGCAACCGAGGGAACTGTCGTCCCTCCCAGGACTCAATTTCTCCACCTGTAAAATGGGACTGCTAAAGCAGACCACCCATGGGCTATCAGACAAAACTATTAAGAACCTGTGAAGCTGCTTAGAAAATAAAAGACAAGGTGCAGTACAGTTTGATGGATTCAAAATTTGGGCATGAGGTGATACTGCTCCTCAGTTTCCCCGTTTGTTAAGTGGAGAAGAATACCAGGGCCTGCCTCCCATGTGTGTGGTGTGGATACCACGCAGTGGACTTTGTAAAGAGCTCAGCGCAGTGCCTGGGTATATAGTCAGTTGTCCACAGATCTCAAATGTGATGCCAAAAATCATTCACGGCCAAAAAGATGCCTTGGGGCAAAACGCTCCGGACAGAATGTCACTTCATATCTCTTAACCTCGATTTCCTCTGTAAGCTGGGAGTGCAATAATAGTACCTACCATATCGGTTTTCTCCTCTGTAAAATAGGGGTGATAATACCTACCTTACAGGGTTGTGGTGAGCATTAGACAGAGTACTTCATTACATTGTTAGCTTGCTATTATTTTTAACAAATTCCTCATAGGGTTGTTTTCAAGATTAAATGAAACAATGCAGATAATGCTCTTAGCATAGTGCCTTGCCCCAAATATATGCTCATTAAAGGATACTGGTTTTTCCACCTCTGGGTCCCGACAAAGGGACTACAACTACCAGCATGCTCTGCGCCCCAAGTCGGGGCCCCTCCGCCCGGCGTCGGCGCGCTGCATGCCGGGAATTGCAGTCCTCGCGAGGCAGGTCCCGCCTCGCCCCAGCTAGGGGGAGGAGGTTGGAGAGCCGCCCTGCCGGCCTTTGAATTTTGCCGCGAAAAGCGCGCGTGGCGGCCCCCGGCCCCGCCTCCCGCAGGACGCGGCGCCGCGTCACCCTGGTAACCGCCTCTCGGCCGCCTCTGATTGGGCTGGACCTCAGGGGGCGGGCGGGGGGCGAGACGCCGCGGCCGCTGCCGGCGCTCGCGTCTGTCAGTCGGGCCGGAGCGGAGCAGCGGGTAGGACGGCCGGGCCGGCGGCTCCGCGGAAAGGCTGCGTGCTCCAGCCGAGGGAGGTGAAGAGCCAGGCCCGCCGCCTGCGGGACGCGGCGCGCCGCACCTGGGCCTGAGGCGAGGCGAGGCGAGGCGAGGCGAGGCGCCGGCGCGCGCCAGGCGGCGCGAGGCTGAGCCCCGGGAGCCCCTGCGCGCCGCCAGGGGCCATGAGCGCGTGAGAGCCCGGCGCGCGCCGCTCCTGCTGCAGCTAGCGAGCTCGCACGCCCGGTGTACCGTGCTCTGGGCCGTTCCGACGTCCGCCCTGCGCCACCCGGACCGGTTATTTCGCGGCGCCGAGGCCCCCGGGGCTGCATCCGAGCCTCAGCCGCCCGCTGCCGCCGCGGCGACTGCCGCTGCTCTCCAGCTTCCCCTCCCCCCACACCCAGGGCTCGGAGTAGGAGGAGGAGGGGCCGGTGCGTTCTCGCCGCCGCTCTTTGCAACCTGCGGGGGCCGGTGCATGCCCGGCGAGGAGCCGGGGCTGCTGCAGGTGCGTGCAACCCCGGAGGAGACGACCCCCTCCCACCCCTAGGCGGACCGGGGGGCTGCGAGCAGCGGGCGGGCGGTCGAGCGAGAGGAAGCAACAAAGACAGGCTGCAGCTGGGGCCGGCGAGAGGGGCCGCGGCCGCCGGGCTCCTGGCGCGGGCGGAGAGGGCGCCCCGGGGAGCGGCGCGGGCCGAGCCGCAGCCCTGAGCGGGACCCCGAGGGAAGGCGCAGCGCCGCCCGCCGGACGCGGTGAGCACAGGCCCCGGCGAGGATGCGCCGCCTGAGCGCCCGTACGGCCCAGGTCCCGGGCGGGCACGACCCACACTGAGCGGAGAGACCCGCCACCCCCGACTTCGGACGGCGCGGGTCGGTGCCTGGATCACCCTCACCGACAGCGTCCCTTTCCACCCGGAGAGAGACATCGGCCCCCAAGGGGGGCTCCCTCAGGCAGCCTCTGCCACCTCTGCATGGCTGCGACCCGGCGAGCGGAGAGCCGTCGCCGCTGAGACCTGGTGCCCTTCAACGGCCTGGCTGATCTGGTGAGTTCCGCGGGGCGGGGTTCCGGGCTGGAGCTGGGGGCACTCCCTGGCGTCGGGGCAGCCGAATCGGAAATAAAGGGGCCCTGAGCTGTTGGGAATCCTGAAGCAGCGGTGCTCCTTGTCCCCCGTCCAAACCCTTTCCCTCACACACACAACTTGTCTAGACCGGCCAAGCGGCCGGAGTGGAGGTTGGGCTACCGTTGGGGGACTCCACGGTGCCCCGGGCGAGGCGTATGCCAGAGAGGAAAGGTCACCCCACTCCTAAAGCCAACAGACAAAGGTAGCAGCTCCGTCATCCGAAAATTCCCTGGGAACTCCCGCGTCTTGGAGGGCCAAGGAGGGGGGCATCCAGGATGGAACCCCTGGGGTGCTCCCAGGCAGCCTCTGAGATCCTCAGGGGACATCAGCTCAGAGGTGGATGTGGAGTCCAGCCACGCAGGTGGCAGCGTTTGAGGATTGTGCCCTCCAAGGCTAGATCAGAGCAGGGTCTCCCGTACAGCCCTCATTGCTCAAAAAAGCTCTTGGGGTCGGTGGGTTCCCCGGTGGGGCCACAGTGTGACGTCACTGTCAGACCTCTGACGTCACTGGAGTTGCCATGGCGACGCGACTTGGTTTGACCCGGGGCCGGAGGGGGCGGGGTCGTGGTAACCAGGGGCGAGACTGGATGCCTCTGGGTAATGGAGGGGTGAAGACAGATTCCCCCCCCCCCCAACTGCAGTCCTCTGACCTAAATCCCCAGCTCCTCCATGAGGTGGGGGAGGGAAGCAGTGCCAGCTGTCCCTGCTGATGCTCCTCCCCCCAAGGACAGGTGTTCAGCTTTGCCCATATAGCCTGGCACTGCCTGGGGGCTCAGGACTGCCAAACAGAGCAACTTTATGCTTTCAAAAGGGATGCTACGGAGGAGACCTCCTTGAACCCCACTGTACACCCAGCCAGCAGGGTGAAGTTCCCAGGGTCCCTAGAGAGATATGCCCCCCCCCACCTTAAAAGAGGCCTCTTCCACTCAGGAGAAAGTATGTGCTCCCCCAGCCAGGGAAGGTGCAGAGGAGCTGCTGCCTCCCGCCCCTCGAGTGCAGGGGTTCCCCTGCTGCACAACCCCAAGACGAAGGGCCTTGGCCAAGCCTGGACTCCTGTCTGCCCCACTCTCCTTTTGCCGTTTAAGATGATTTTGACAGGCACAGTGTGGTGCTCATTAAGTGAATGGAGGGCAAATCAGGCCCGTCAGTGCCAAGGTCTGAAAAAGTGTGTCCCTGCCAGGGGCCAGCTTTGATGGGAGTCAGGCACTAGCCTTCTCTTCCCCACACCCCCCCAGCACGGACCCTGTGCCTTGTGAAGACCCAGAGAACCCCCAGCCAGTATCCTGCTGCTGGGTTCTTTGATTCGTCTTCTGAGTTCCTTCCAGCAATTGCTACTATTGTCGGATGTGGGTGAAAGTGCTGTGATCACATTTGGAGGTAAAGGTTAGAGAACTGTGGCACTGCTTCGTTGTGGGGTGGGGTGAGAGCAGAGGGAGGTATGTGGGGGGGTCATTATGAGGAGCCAGGCCCCAGTCTCCATGCAGCCAGCATTTTTTCTCTTCTCCTACCAGGCTCTCTAGCTAGATTAACAGGTCAATAAATATCAGTGGCGCTGCTTTGGGGGGCTTGGCAGGGAGATGATATTTCCAGCTGAAATGGTGTCGTTAAACACACAGGCTTCCAAGGACAGAGCAACAGCAGATGGGGGGAGAAGTGGGAGAGGTGGGCAGAAGGGCTGTTTGCACTGCCTCTCGAAGCTTCCCAGTTTAGAAACAAACCCGGAGTGTGCGCCAGAGATCCGCAAACACAGGCGGTTGGAGGCCCTCCGTGGAGTATTTACACTTCCACAGCCAAAGCGGAGGGAAAGGCTGTCAGAATTGGGCAATTCCTTCTGTTCCCTTCCCTGGGTTTGGCAATAGCGTCGGGCGACGAGCAGGAGGGGATGCCAGCTTACCCGGCGTCTCCCCGGGTGCCAGGAATCTCATAGGAGGCTCTCAGGTACTGCCTGGAGTGGCTCGTGCACTGTGGCCCATTTTACAGATGAGGAAACAGGCTCAGGGGCTCAGCCAGGCAGCTGCAGGGCTTTGGCTCCGAAGTGCCGAAGTGCCGTGGCACCAGAGTCCCCAGGTGGAGGGGAGGCCTTACACCACTTGTTGGACAGAGCCCTTGCAAGAGTGGGGGGCTGTTGGCTATGGAGGGAGTCTGGCCTTACTAAGCTGCCTTCCCATGCTGTAACCTGGGTTTGAATCCTGCTTCCCCATTACTGACAGGATACTGTTGAGCAGAGTAGCGACTTTTGTGCTGGCCTTGTGGACAGCCTGCTCCCTTCACCCCGGCACCCCTTTCTCCAGCACTGGGGGAGGGAGGGTGGGGCGTGAAACCCGAAGGGTTGAGAGAGCTGGCCCCGACGCTCCTTGTCATCTGTCCCTCTGGCTTCCCTCAGGAAGGGGTGAGGCTGTACTTACTTACCCCAGGGACCCTCCAGGTGGAGAAGTCAAGGATGTAGATGGGTCAATGGCAACATTAGTAGACATGGCTCCTGACCAGCCTGAAGGTTGTCAAGGGCCCCCTAGGAGGGGTGCACTGTGACTCTTGGGACCAATAGGGATTGGCCAGGCAGAGGAGTGCAGAGAGTGTTCTGGGCATTGGGTGTGGCCTGTGCGTGCTGGGGTATGCTGGATGAGGGGAAGGGGTGGCATGGGTGTGTCCTGGAGACTTAGGTGGATGGGAGAGGTTGAAGCAGGGGAGAGGATCCAGTTAGGGTTCCCTTAACAGGGATGGTAACCCTGGCCAGTCTCCTCTCTCAAGGTTAGCTCCCACCCACCCCAGTAATCCTTATCACTTGTCTAATTCCACCTAAGCTCGTAAGCTCACCATCCCCTCTCCCTTCTGAGCCTCACAGTTGCTCTGGCGAGGGCCTGGGCTGGCTTGCTTAACCCCCATTGGTGGGCTGTGGCTCATGGTTAACAGCCAGGCAATGGAATGGGTCCACCCTTGTTGGCTGTGTGACCTTGGGTGAGTAGCTTTGCCTCTCTGAGCCTCATCCTCAGAACAGGGCCTTGAATGGTTCTCCCCCTGCCTCCTGGAGCCAAAGATCAAAGACTGCAGGGTAGGCAAGGACCCATCCAGCCGCCCTCCACTGGGTCTCCCACCCACCTGCCCCGGGCACCCCACGTGGTGAGCACACGTGGCTCCCTCCCATCTGAGGTCCTACGGGTCTGGGGCCTGGCCAGTTCCCCCCGGGGCCCCCTCCACCTTCCAGTCCCTCACAAACCGGAGGAAGCAAGCGGAGCAGCTCATATTCATGAACCGTAATTCAATCAGGCGGCGATTCCTCTGGGCTCGGGGCGGGGGTGAGAACGAGGAGGCGCGCACAAAAGGGCTGCTTTATTACCTCCCGCGGGCCGGGAATTGCTGCTCTCCCCCAGCAGCGGCCGGAGCCTCCTTTATTGTGTTAACCCATTTGCGTGTCAAGAGCTATTGTGCGCTTTCTGCGCCTGGGCCGGGAGGACTGCGGGCGGAGGGCTGCACGCCGGTCGGTCACCTCCGCGGCGCCGCCCACCGCTCTGATTGGTTGCTAAGTGATTTGCATCCAAGGTAATCACTTTTATCTCAGAAGGATGTCGACTATAATTATAAGCTACTGACATCTTTTGAAATCTGCCTAATGACTATTTTAGTCTGCACGGGCTGGGGGTGGGGAAGGGGATTCTGGAGGCTGGGGTGGGCGGGGAGGAGGCTGGAAGGGGGATGGATTCCTTACACCTGGACCATTGATTCGTTAGTTGAGAAATATCGGAGTGCCTACTGCATGCCTCGAACAAAAGAGAGGTTCCGAGATCTGGCTTGCGTTTGTTCGTGTGGGCGGAGTTAGTACCATTTCAGAGATGGGGAAATAGAGGCCTGGAGGAATGAGCCGCCAGCTCAGAATCACGTAGGCAATAGTAAGTGGTTGGAACCGCAGTCTCTCTGACCCCCAGATTCATGTGCTGGCCTCCGGATGAGGCGCAGACAGAAATAATAGCGGTGAGCATTCCTGGGTAGAGGTCACCTGTGTGGTACCTCCCCAGGTGTATGTCATCACTAAGAAATGCACGTGCTGTTACTACCCCCATTTTACTGGGGAGGAAATAGGCACAGGGAGGTCACTTCCTTGCCCAAGGTCACAGAGCCAAGGAGGAGCACAAGTATGAAGTCTGTTGGTGGCCAGAAGTGGGGTGCAGGATGCAGCATGTCCAGTGAGAAGAGGATGAAAGAGTGAGCCTGGGCTCCAGCTTAGCCCTTTTCCACCCCCTGGGTCCCCTCGGGTGCTGGGCATCGGGATGGCCAGGGCACCCTGCTGGCCATCGTCTATGTGGCAGAGCTCTGAGCAATCAGGTGGCCCACAGTGTCCATGGGGAGGAAAAGGAATCTGCAACTAACTCGAATTCTGGTCAGAGCCAGAGCAGGGCTGGAGGAGAGACATAGAGAGGGAAAAACTGACCAGCTGGTCACGGAGGGCTTCCTGACAGAGGGGGCTTTTGCTCTTGGGCCTGAGGACTGGGTGGATCTGCCCAGTGTGGAGTAAATGATGATGTTGCTGACAGAGGGACTTTGAGATTCAAGGACATGACCAGGAAGGGCAGAGGGAGCTTATAAGAGGGCAGAGGTAAAGGGAGAAAAACTAGGAGAGTATGCAGGGCCTCAAGTGCTGAGCTAAGTACTTGATGTGTCTAGAGGAAGAACAACCTGAAACCAGCAAAGGAATCTGGGGGGTGGGGGTTGATGATCTGGGTGCCGTAGAGGTCAGTGTGGCAACCTTTGCAGGGCCTTGGGAGTTGCAGATTGGGATGGAACCCTGGGCTCCTGCACTCTCACTGACTGTGTCCTCAGGCAAGTCACTTTACCTCTCTGGGCCTCACTTTTCTCATCTGTTCAAGGAAGTAATAGCAGTTTTCTCCCAGGCCTGTGGGTGGGAGGAGCTTGCATGTGCAGAGTGCCCGGGTGAGTTTGAGCCCTTCAGAAGTGGGTGGGCTCACACACAGGCCCCAGCCAGTCACCCTGGCCCCACAGCAAACCAACATCCCAGCCACAGCAGCTGTTTGGGGCCCTGGGAGCCCCTGCCATTGTGCAGAGGGCACAAGGGACAAAGGCCTGGGAGGTCAGGGGGTAAGGCCGAGGCTGGCTGTGAACAGGCTCCTGGGGACAGGGACTTAATGATGCAGAGCTTAATGACCCAGAGTCGGGGGGGGGGGCTCCCTTGGAGGAGGAGGAAGAGGAGGAGGGCGGTGGTCCAGCCACCAGCTGTCTGTCCCAGGATTCGCTGCCAAGGCAGGGGCAGCTGCCCCACGGGGTCCAGGCCTGAGCTTGGCACCGGGAGAGGCAGAGGTGGCAGGGCCTTCCAGCCTGCAGTCCCGGGGCCTGCATTTGGAGCTTGGCCCTGTCCCTCAGCATCTGTGCGACCTCCATCTCCTCATCTGTCAGATGGGCCAGGGGTCCACTTTGGAGGGCAGCTGTGAGGCTTGGCAGGAGCCCATAGCAAGTGGGCAGTAAACAGGACCAGCTATTTTTACTCTTTATTCATCCGTTCATTCAGAGAGCTCAGTGCTGTGTGCCAGGCTCCCTGCCAGGTGCTGGAGACGCAAAGATGAACAAGCCCAGTTGCCTTAAAAGGTACTGAGGCCTCAGACACACCATCCCAGTGCAGTGGGTCGGTCACCACAGTACAAGAATTCATAATGTCCAGGCCCTGTGCCAGGAGCAGGGGGACCGTAGTGAACAAGCCGCATATGGCCCCTGCCCTCTGGGGCCCCAGTCTCTCAAAGCATGCTAGGAAATCAGAGGCAGAAACTATTACTACCCACTGGGGTAGCCAGGGAGGGCTCCGTGGAGGAGGAGGAGCAAGGCGAGGAGGCATTTTCAATTGTCAGCTTTGGAGATTTCCGTCTAAACACCTTTGCCTATTATGGGAATCACAGGACACTGCCGGCCTCTGCCGTGCTCCAGACTAAGCTTCCTGTGTTGACATTTTGTTCTCTCATTTAATCCTCCAATGATTGTGGGAAGGGTATTTTTATCCCTGTTGTGTAAGCGAAGAAACTGAGGCTCAGTAAGGTAAAATGACAGCCCAGGGCCACCCGGCAGGTCAGCAAAATCCCCTTGGTTATCCGTGCAAGCTTCTGCCTGTCTTCCTCCTGTGAGGGTGCCGGGCTGGGGGGGGCGCTGGGAGGATCCTAGGGCAGGGGTGGAGGGGACCCAGTTCTGGGCCAGCTGTTTTCTTTATGAGATGCACGACCTTGAGCAAGTTACCTCCCACCCCAGCCCAGCCTCAGCTGCGTCCTCTCTACAATGTCAAGGATGGCAAATCTGTGGCAGGCCTGGCTTGCCTTCTACCGCTGTGCCCTTGGCAGACATCGCCAATCAATTGCTGCCCTCTTCGCCTGCTGAGTTCTTCCCCTGACCTTGGGTTCTTTCCAGGGCTCTGGGCAGGCAGCTCCAATCAATCAGTGGGGCCTGTGAGCTGAAGCCCGCTTGCCCGCCTGGCCTCGATGAGCTCAGAGGTCGCTCCAGCCCATCTCCATATGGTACCAGAATGAGGGACACTGGGGGATCTTCTCTGTGGATGTAGGTGATTCTACAGTCACGGGAGCTGTTAAGTGTAAGAGTCTGGTACGTTCCTCCAGCTCCCAGAGAGACCTGTGTCTGTGTGGCCCAGTGCACGCTCATCTCAAGTGCTCTGGGTGGATTCCAAAAGCTTTCCGCCTGCATAATAACAGCCTTCAGTGAGCTCTTCCTGAGAGCTCGGTCCTTCATGGATACCCTCTCATTCATCATTCTGCACAGCAACTGCAATGTGCCTCTTGGCACCTCTAGGAAGAAATCGTAACCCATTTTAGAGATGAGAAAATCGAGGCTCAGAGCCATTAAGCAGAATAAGGTAGTGCACTTTGCTGAGTGGCCGAGCTGACATTCACACTCAGTTCTCCCACAGCCTGAAGCAGGGCCGAGCGTGGCAGGGAGACAGGGCAGGCTTCCTGGAGGAGGTGTCGTTAAAGGCTTTAAAGCCTGGTGGGCTTCTGACAGGCAGAGCTGGACCTTCTAAGAAAGGGACGGGGCCCCCTCTGGGTGAAACGAACAAAATGAGAAGCAGCTCAGAGACAGGCGGGTGGGGGTGACCTAGTATGGGTCGAGGGACCAGTGTGTGGCTGGATGTGGCTGGAATATGGGGACATGGGGGACTGTGGAAAGAGCAAGGGCTGGTGTTGGCATTTGGACTCCATGATAGGGAGCCGTGGCAGCTCTTTGAGCAAAGGAACATTCCCAGCCCATCTCAGTGTATTTATTGAGCATTTCCTCGAACGCAGGGTGAGGCTAGCTGGTGCTCAGGGCTACTTCTGGCCTACCGGAAGCTTTAGCCTAGAGCAGTGTTGAATGAATAAGCGAACGAATGCTCACTGGACTGACGTGCTCTGACTTCCCAGTGGGCCCAGCTGCACTGAGGAGAGAGGCCAGAGGCCTGGGGTGGTGGCCGGGGGAGGGAGCCCCGCAGATCCTGGGGCCAGGGCTCCTCCCGGCACTCCACACCTCGCTGCCTGTCCCCACAGCCCCTCCTCGACCTTTCCGCGGGGCTATCCACGTGCCTGGCGGGCAGCCTGGACCCGGTGCTTGGGGGGATAAAAGATGAAGGTTCGTGACCATTTTTTAACTCAATAAAGGGAGAGACGAGCTGCAGGCTGCAGGCCGGAGATATAATTAGTTCGCAGCAGTGGCGCTTTCTTGATTTAGCTTCTGAGAGAACAAGACAAGGATGTTATACCCAATTAGCAGTAACATCCAGTCGGAGCCTCAATAGGTGAGATAACAAGCTATTTTTATGACTTTTCTTTCCCCGCTTGGAAGGGGCGGGGGGGGGAGGGGGTATCAGGGCCTTATTTCTTTTCATCAGGGAACAATTATTAGCGATCGCAGGATTTCCCAAAGCCAAATGATGCATTTGTTAACCCAAACAAGCAAGGATCCCCGGGTGGCACCTGGGCGGGGGGGGGGGGGGGAGGCTGGCAGTTTGAGACCAAGCGTAGTAGAAAGGGTGCAGGCCCCTTGCCCCCATTCTCGAAGCCCTCTGAAAAGGGTTCCAAAGGCAGAGCCTGTTGATTTGACAAGGGCAGCCCGGGCCCCTGAGACATATTCAGTGCCTGCCTTGATTTCCCTACCTGCTTCACGGAGCCAGGAGGAGGTTGGGCCGGTTCCCCTGTGGATGAGGAAGGAACCAGTGCTGCTGGCTCTTGGCAGTTCTTCCTGGCACCATTCTAGACCCTTCTGCCAACTGGGCCAGTGGTTCTGACTCCTCAGCCTCGAACCTGCAATGGCACTCTGCTTGCTGGACCCCCATTATGGCTCACACTGCCCGACTGCCCTCCTGCCTGTCCTCGTCCCAGACCCAGTCTCTGGGAGGGCCGAGTGGTGATTAGCTCCTCTCTCTCCCCCCTCATTACTCCCACAGCCAGGGCACCCGGCACTGGCCAAGTCTCTGCTGGGCTGGGAAACCCTGCCAAGCCCCACCCCAGCTGCCTGGCCACACTCCGAGTCCTGGCGAGGGCTGGGGGATGCCCAGAGAGGGAGCTGGCATGGCTGTCATGACACCCCATCAGCTTGGGCCCCAAGCCCAGACAGGTTCCTGGGCCTCCGCCCATCCTGCAGAATCCAGCCCCACCCTGCCCCAAGTCCCATCTCCCTGTCAGTGTGGAACCCCACACTCGAGGTTCAAACAACTGACAAATCCAGCCATGCAAAGTGGGAGTTTAATTGCAAACAGTTTTTATGGATCATGGGCCCATCTGTGCCACCATATGCAAAAGGGAAAAAAAAATTCCCATTAAAAAAAAAAAAATTCTCCCTGCCCCACACCCCAAACTGACTCCAAAAGGAACAGTTGCCAAGGTTTTGCTGGCTGGAGCCAAGCACAGAGCAGGGACCCTTCCGGGGGGCTTCCTGCTGAGTGGGCCTGGCAAAGTCAGGGGGGCCGAGTGGGACAGGGGTGACTGCTGTTCGCCACTCAGTTTGCCTCTACCAACTGCCAGCATTTCCATCCCCCCAGGGGTCTTCCACAGCTCCGGGCCTTTGCACATGCCATGTAGCTGTCCAAGGACCCGCTATCCTTTCGCAGCCACCTCGCTGATGCTGTTTGGCTGGCCTCTACAGCAGGACTTGTCATGCAGTGCGGCTCTCCCCAGCGCTGATGGAAATGTGGGAAAGAGTGGTGTCGGGGGGCCCATAGATGAGGGACTTCCCTTTCCTGTCCAGCTGTCCAGGCCCTACAGATTGCCTTTCTCCAGGTGGTCCGTGCCTCCTGCCATGGTGGCCAGCCCGGCTGGGCAGGTGAGCCCCACTCGTGGGGTCGGTGCTCCTCGGACCCTCAGAAGGGGCTTCCCCCTAGGGCCCAAGTGGGCTGGTCATCAGGCGGTCTGAGAGGACTCATCTCTGAGGCAGCTTGCCGGGGTTCGATTGCTGGGCCACCTCATCCCGACTGGGAGACTTCATTTCTCCCTTGCTGTGCCTCAGTTGCTCCCTCTGTAAAATGGGGAGAAGTCAATGGGGTAATGCATCCAAAGCGCATCTGTTATCTGTCATAACTTTTCCTTAAGGGAGGGTCTTGGCTTTTGTTCAGTGATATCCTCCCAGGTTCCCCCCCCCCCGGCCTTTTTTTTAATTTTTTTTTATTTGTCAGAGAGAGCAGGCACAGGCAGGGGAAGCAGCAGGCAGAGGGAGAAGCAGGCTCCCCACTTAGCAGGGAGCCTGATGCGGGGCTCAATCCCAGGACCCTGAGATCATGACCAGAGCCGAAGGCAGATGCCACTGACTGAGCCACCCCAGCAACCCTCCTTTTTTTTCTTTTTTAAGATTTTATTCAATTGCATTTGTTGAGAGAGAGAGAGCGAGTGCTTGTGCATGAGTTGGGGGAGGGGGCAGAGGCAGAGGGAGAGAGAGAATCTCAAACAGGCTCCGCATTGAGCACGAAGCCTGATGCGGGGCTCGATCTCACAACCTGAGATCATGACCTGAGCCGAAATCAAGAGTTGGCAGCTTAACCAACTGCGCCCCCCCCCCAGGTGCCCCTCCTCCCAGGTTCCTAATCAGGACACTTGATATTTACTGAGTGGACGTGTGAGTGAGTGAGGTATTTGGAGGACGCTCCAGGAGGAAAGGGGACACAGGCTCTTGGCTGGAGAGAGACTCAGGGTTTTTACACCCATTCTGTTGGAGTCCAGGAACCAGTCTGCAGCCTGCGGGGGTTAGGAACTCTGTTCTGCAGATGAGGAAAACGGACTCAGACCAAGGCGCTCTCCCAAGGTTGTGCAGCTGGGACTGGAGCGCTGATGTGTGACTCTGGCCAAGTCCCTGCTGCTCACGTCATAGGTGAAGGAGGATAGGCCTGGAGCGGGGATGGGATTTGGCCAAGGTCACATGGCAAAGAAATAGCTGCCAACATTTGTGGGGTCCTTCCTTCCCCACGTCATAAGATGAGGCACCTGAGGCCCTCCGGCCTCAGAGTCAGGTCCGCCAAATCCCATGCCTCTCCCCTCCTTCCCCCTTCCCTCCCTCTGCCCCAGGTCTGCACCCAGGATCCCTGTGCCTGTGGGTTTCCCCATCAGCTTCTGAGCTGGGGGCTCAGTGTGTGCCCACAGCCAGGCCCCACGCGGGGGGGCGCTTGGTGCAGCCCTCCCGCAACAGGTAGCAGGGAAAAGGGGGACCCCTGGGCTCCGGGCAAGCACAGCCCGGTCAGACCCCTGGCAGGAGCCCAGGCCAGGCACCAGGCAGCCGATTCCCCGCCCGGCAGTGA
The DNA here is from genome assembly GCF_024610735.1 of Ursus americanus. Lineage (NCBI taxonomy): Eukaryota > Metazoa > Chordata > Mammalia > Carnivora > Ursidae > Ursus > Ursus americanus. The sequence continues at coordinate 7,785,627 of NC_142156.1, read as the reverse complement.
TCACCAGCTCCCGTTGTAATCATTAAAACTATTAGAAGGAAATGTTCGCTTGAAGCAAATGTCAGGCGCCGAGTTGTGCTTTGTAAACGCTCACAATTAATGCCAATCAGGCCCGGAAAAAAGCCGGCCCGGAATCCTGTCTGTTTCGTCTCATTTGTCAGCTGGTGCCGCTCCATGTTGCACATTTTCATACAATTGCTATAAACATAAAAGGGAAACTCCACAGTGTTCCTGGGCGCCCGGATGGTGTGCGCTGACTTAATTACTTGGTATTCCGCTGCTCACTTGGCCGCCCCGAGCGGGTGGGAGAGAGAGAAGGGGGACTTTGTGCAGCAGGGTGAGGGCTCCTGGAGGTCAGCCACGGGGATGGGTCAGGCTCCAGGCTCGGGTCTCCCGCCCCACCCTCTGCCGGCCGCATGGCCCACCGGCCCCCCGAGCCGAGGACGCCCGTAAGATGAGAAAAGACTGCCGAAATATGTTCGCAGCCTCCTCAAGCAGAAAAGAGGAAGCGAGAGTCCACCAGACTTGGCCTCGAACCCTGAGTCCCAGTCCTGGAGTGATCCGTCAGGTTTATCGCCCTCCTCCTGTGTGGCTTGCCAGCTGGGCCTCAGTTTCCCCATCTGTGCGTTAGGACTAATAGCTTAGTGGTGAGGCGTTCAGGCTTACTGGAGGCTGCGCTAGTCCCCAGGGCACGAGAGGAGTCTCGCAGCTGGAAATGGTGCTGGGATTTGGACCTGGCTCGCCGGGCTCCAGAGCCTGTCGCTGTTATGCCACCCTGCTGCGCCCTCTCAGCGTGGCAGTGGGGTTGAAAGGAGATGTTGGACCTGAGAGCCCTAGGACACAGTCGGTGCTTTCATAAATAGTGCTGTTGTCATCCACCCCCTGCAGAGGGGCTCAGCAGGAGGGGGCGCACCCTGGCCTGAGGGTCAGCACCGGCATGTGTGGATCTTGCTGGATGGAGGGGTCTGCAGGAGGTGCCGTGCCCCCTCCCTCTCCAGGGGGTTGGACCCACCGGGCTTCCAGGGTGGGGCTCCCCCAGTTACCACTAATCTGCCCCTGCGGTGCTGTGTGTTAGGCCCTGCATCACCTGAGCCCTCGGTAGCCCCAAAAGGTGGGCATTGTCTCCATTGTACAGATGAGAAAATCGAGGTCCAAACCGACCTGAGGTTACACAACTGTGGGCACCTGGAGCCACGTTCAGGTTCATCTGCTCCAAAATCATCTTCCCACCTTCCTAGCCACCTCCCCATCGTGGCCTGGACGTGAGGCCTTGCCACACATTATGAACCCACCCCAGCACCCTTTTGAGCTCTCTCACTCTCTGCAGGCGGGGTCTTCTAAGGCCAGGCTGGCTTGGCGGGGACACACCGGCCTTTGTGTAGGCTCGGGTAGGCTCGGGCCAGGCAGGGCCACCAGCAGAGTGGGGAGAGGGCGGTGCGGCCCAGCCGGCCAGGGATAAATGCTCAGAGCAGGGAATAGAGGCCCCTTTGTGTGGTGCTCAGTGGGGGAGGGGATGCTGCCAGCTGCCACCCTGTGTGACCGGGGAGGCCCGAGCCCTCCACAGAGGTCTGCCGCCACCCCCAGGGGACTGGCCAGGGAGCCTGTCATCTCCCCTGCCGCCACCTTCCACCATGATTTGCCTACTCTTGTTTTCTGGAACCTCTGGCTGCTAGAGGAGCCAAGGGCAGTCATTAACCCGGTTGGCTGTAGGCCTACTGTGTGCCAGCGCTGGGCCAGACGCTCCAGGAACCCTGCAGGGAAAGGGCAGTAGTCCCATTACAGATGAAGACAGAGGCTCAGAGAGGACAGGGGACTCGTCGTACTCCCAGCTGCTCGCGGGGCCAGTATTTGTGGCACTTCAACACCTTTTCTTTCCATGGAGTTGTTCCGTGTGCCCTGCTGGTCTCGGTCCCGGGACCCAGGGCTGTGACTTGAGGTGGCCGTCTCCATTGCCCAGGTGGCTTCGGGAAGGCTTCCAGCTGCCTTTGTTCCCTAGGCAGGCACCAGGCATCCATTCTGTCCCTCCATCGTGCCAGGCTCTGTGCTCGCAGCTGTCTCTTTAGTGGGGATTGAGGACAGGACCTTGTGGGGCGCCGCTGTACCCGCTAAACTTTCTGAGTCTCAGTCTCCTTAGCTTCAAAATGGGAATGAATAGAATCTACCGCTGGGAGCACGGGTGAGGTCCTGAGCCGAGAGCCTGAACGTGCTCGGGCTGTGCGAACATGGCCGCGCTCTCTGGCGTCCCTCCCCTCCCCTGGGAGAGGTAAGAGGACAGGCCAGGGCAGTGTGCAGGTGGCAGGCATGTGGGCTAAGTCTTAGGAGCATAAACACACGGCAGGGGTCCCTGCCGCAGCCCCACTTTACAGAAGGGAAGACTGAGGCTCGGATAACCGAAGCGACGTGGCAAGGGTCCTGAGAACACAGGGAAGGTTGTTTCCTGGAAGGCCCGGCCCTTCATCTCTACCTGACCTCCACCCAGCCCATTGGGCAGCTGTCCACTGTAGACACCGACCAAGTCCCCTCTGTGCTGTGGGAGGCCCAGAACACCGACAGGCAGCCCCAGAGGCCACTTGGCTTCCCACAGCATATCATAGCAACCTGGGACCCCTGCTCGCGCCCACTAGGCCATTCCCTCCTCTGTGCCTTTGTCAGCCCGGGGCTTCCACGGCGACTGCCTTCATTGTTCCCCTTCCCAGCACACACGCTTGCACGCACGCACACGCACCCCAGTACACACATGCCTCCCTTCTCTGCAGAGTAAGGCCAGCCCTACTCTCCCCTAGTTGTCTTCCATCCCGGTGGGGCTTGGAGTCCCCCCTGGGGTCCCGCACCCTGCCTCCTGCCGCCGGAGCCCCAAGCCTTTCCACCTCTCCCAGCTCTTCTGCCACAGTGTGGCGCATAGTAGGCTGTCTGTGAAGTCCGAGATAGAGACGCAGCCCCAGCCTCAGATCCCTGGTCCCCGCCCGATGGAAGAAAGGGATGCGAAACCTATCAGAGACAAGCTGCTTGTCCCGGGATGGGATCCAGTGCAGGACACCTGGGGAGCAGGAAGCTCCCACCCCAGCCTACCCTACTCTCCAGAAGGGAGCCGACCCTTCCACACCCGGCCCGCTCCCGAAATCTCCGCCGTGTTATTTCAGTCCTGCCAAGGCGAGGCAGGGCCTTCACGGATGGGGAAGGAGCCTCAGGAAGGCAGATACTGGCTCAGCCATGCAGCTTTTGAGGGCAGAGCCTGGTCCGAGCCTCAGATCATGCGACCTCAAAGCCCATGCGCTTCTCCGGGGTGGAAAACTCAGGTGCCCACAGGGGCCAAGCAGGTGACGTGAGGAACAGAGCAGCTGCAGCTGGGCCTCGTGGGAGTGTGGGCTCAGAGGTTCCAGAGCCGCCGGTTTTACTTTGTTTTCAAGACCAACCAGACAATGAGAATTTGGGGTGAAATCTTAGTTTTTCTTGTCGTTTTAATATCGGCAACCATGTCACAAATTTTTTTTTTTTTTAACTGCAGCAAACAGGGCGAAGAAAAGATATTTGTGGGTGGGATTTTGCGCCCTTCAGGGATATGGTGTTTTCTGGGCGGAGAGCGTGAGGTGGGTCCCAGGATGTCACGCCTTCTCCGTCCCCAGCCAGCAAGAGCCCCCAGAACCCAGCGGCAGCTCCATGCACCCCTCGAGACACCCCCAGACGCCGCCTTCCCTGCCAGAGGCAGGAGGCAGGGCCCAGAGCCCCGCAAGGGCACCACCCAAATAGCTATAATCAGCAGCCTCGCCAAGACTTCAAACTCACCCAATTATCCTGCGAGGGAAAAAAAACACAAAATGAAAACAAATTAACATGTTTGCATAGAAGCCTCTGCAGCAACAGACACAGCCGTGCGCGCGCACGTGCCGGCGCGTGTCCCAGTAGGGCCCTGAGCCGCCGCCGCCGCCGCCCTCTCCCCAGGCCCGGCACCCCCTGGCAAGGCTGGGCTGGGCCTTGCCAGTCTGTGCGCACTGCCCTGAGCCAAGACGTGCCCTAGGCCCAGCGACCGGATTGTCCCCAAACCTGACCAGGCCCTGTCTCAGTCCACCAGCCTTCGGGTTTTTCTCTTTTTCTTTTTCCAATTTAATAACACGTGAAATTCATTGTGTGCTACAATTCAGCCTCGTTGTCCTGTGCCCTTCCTTCCGATGGGGACATAAGCACAGAGAGGTTAGTTGACCTGCCCAAAGCTGCACAGCCGGTGAGTGGAAGAGCCAGGGTTTAAAGCCAGATAGGCCAGCTCCAGAGTCCTCGCTGTAACCGCGACACCTCTGTGGCTCCCTCTGGTCTGCCGATGATGTGCCAAGACCTCAGCCTGGCCTTCAAGACCACTACCCCCACCCCATGTTCTCTTCGACGGAAGGGCTGTGGATGTGGTGGTCGTGATCGCCGAGCCACATGGATATGGGTTCAAATCCCTGTTCACCAGTCCCTTACTGGATGGCTTTGGGCAAGTGGCTTCACCTCTCCGTGCCTCCGTTTCCCCCCCCTGGAAGATTGGGATGATAATCGTCTCTACCTCAGGGAAGTTAGAAGATTCAGTGGGTGAACGACTGTGAAGTACTGCCTCTGGCATCAGCCTGTGGGCTGGGGTTCCTCCGCAGAGTACCCTCACACCCCCACACTGCTGTCCAGTGAGCCCCACAAGGCCTGGCTCAGAGACTCAGTAAGCCTGCCAGATGACTGCTCTGTGTGGTGCCTGAGCACACGGTCAAGGGGCTGAGATGCCCCCCTTCCTCCTGGGAATGACTTCTTCCCTGGGCTCCCCTGAAGCTCCATCTGACCAGGGTGGGGGTTGCTGGGCATGTGCCTTATCGTCCCTGCTGTGTCTGAGGCTCTGGGTCCCCGTAGCCCCCCACCGCAGGTGGTGCTCAGGCAACGTGTTGTGGAGGGAGCCACTCCCACTCTCACCTGGGCGCACGTGGGGCTTGTCCCCAAGAGTTGAGGATAAACTGTGCTGGAAGGAGTTGGGGTTTAGGTCTTGAAGCTCAAGGGTCCCCAGGCCAGGGCCGCACGTACCTCCCAGTCCCCTCGCCCTGCTTGCATGGCCATGGACACATCCCTTCACCTCTTGAAGCCCCTTGCTGTCCTCTCTGGCCCTTGACGGTGAAAGCTGAGGGTGGGCGTTGCCAGCACAGTGGGCCCCCAGTGAGTGCGGGATTGCAGGAGCTAGAAGGGTGCCACTGAGGAAGTGACCGCACTCTGTGTACACTCCTCCAGCTTCGTCCTCACCATGGCCAGGTGACAGAGGTGCTGTTTCCAGCCCCATTTTTCACATGGAAAAACTGAGGCCTGGTGACTTCCTCAAGAGAGTCCTACTGGAAGTGGCAGAGCCAGGGTTCTGGGTTTGTGCCTTAGCCTTCCCGGATACTGCTGGTCAGGGACTAAAGCAGGCAGCACCCTGCAGCTCTGGAGGCTGAGGCCCGGTAGGACACCATCCAGGCGGTGGTGGTAGAAGGCTAACTTCGTGGCACTCAGGGCAGCCCCTTTGGAAACAACCTCTCGGCCTGCAGTCATGCCCACTACTCAAGGCCAGGGTGGTGTCCGGGGGAGGTGACCCAGTGCTGATGGCCAGAGTGACCTGTGGGACACTGGGCGCCCACTTGGAATCCCAGCTTTCCCTTGGCATGGCTCTGCCACGGGCTTCAGAGTGTAGCAGACCTGGCTTCACGTCCAGACCTCACCAGGTGGCCTTGGACAAACCCCGGGCCTCTCTGAGCCTCTGCTTGCCCCTGGAGAATGGGAGGTGTGGCCATGCCCGCACATCTCAGGATGGGCTCGAGGCTGGGTGAAGCAGCCCCCCGCCCAGACCTCTTGAGGAAGGAGCCCTCCTCCTTCCCTCTTGCAGAAGCTTCCCAGCCCTTGAGCCTCCATGACACCCCTAAGGGTGGGGCTCGCATTGCCGCCCAGCCCGCGTCCCACACCCACCTGCGTTGTCGAGCACACGCTTGGTTCCCCAGGGTCCCCTGTGTTCCAGATGTGCAGAGGGGTTGATAGGACTGAAGCGATAGGTACACTGTGCAGTGAAATGAGGGAGAGACCCCAGGGGCCTGGGCAGGTGACTAGAGAGGAGAGCTGTGAGCTCTGGGCTGCACAAACTGGTCGAGAAAGAAAGGCTCAGCGCATCCCTCTGTTCAATGGGATTTACTGAGCATCTCCTGTGTTCCCGGCCTTGGTGTAGAAAGAGCCTAGAGATGGGTCTGTGAGGCCCCAGGCTCCACCGCCTCCCTGCCGTGCACCTCTGGGCAAGCCACAGTCTCTCCGGACGCAGCCTTCGCGCACAGGGTGGTGGAGAGGGTCGCAGGAAGTTGACATTGTGTACCAAGTGGTTGAGAGCCTGGGAGTCACACACAGAGGTTCATCCCCCGCCCCACCTCTTGGGGGTAGGGTAAGAGCCGGCTCCTGTGGCTGTCGTGGAGCTCTGTGTGGCAGGGGACACCTGCCCACCCTTCTGAGGCAGAAGCTGGGGGCTGGTGGGGTGTAAGAAGTAGGGAAAATGTCCTTTTTCCTCCCCCATTACAAAAGTGAAATGCATCTTTTAGTATTTGGAAACAAGTCTGATAAAGAAAAATTCAGCCATCATCCCACTGCCCAGAGCTCAGCACTTGGTCTCATGCCAAGGACTTTCTTCCCAGGTGTTGGGCATTTGGGGAGCGTTTGGTTTCGTCTTGCGGAGGTGACTGTCCTGGTCAGGTGGGGCTTGTGTGAGTAGGTGGGTGGACAAGGCCAAGCCCAGCCTTCACCCAGAGGAAGGGCCCACTCCACGCTAAGTCTGTCCTGGGCCCCGCAACGATCGGCGAATTCCGGCCTGGGCTGCTGGGAGCCACCTGCCCGCCCGCCCGGCAGCCCATTGTCTGGCATGTGGGGGCTCGGAGCAGCCGTTGTTCCGCACACATCTGATCCTGTCTTTTCCACATCAGATCATTTGTAACCGTCACCAGGCAATCGGGCCCGTCGCTGATTCAATCTCGGCTTTGTGCTGTCACAGCTGTTTTTCCGCGCCGGGCTGATTTTGAAAGGAGGCCCATCTTCTAGGCCCGCTCCTCAGAAGCGGGGGGAGAGGGTGGGGGTCTTTATGTGTGTGTATGTGTGTGCACATCCTCCCCCTCCCAGCAGCCCCCCCTCACACACACACGCAGGCCTCTGCCTCTCCTCACTGAGAGCAGAATTTGGAATGAGGTGCACAGACAAGGGCCCCGGGGCCCCACCCCCATCCCCTACCACCTGCCCACCCCAGGCACCTGTGTGCCCCAGTGTGCAAACACAGTGGAGTCTGTGCTCTGGTAGAAGATTCAGATTCTAAACTATTCATCAATAAGGTCATTTCAGAGTGGTAATGACACTGAAGGAACTGTAGCCATGATGGGATAGTGGCTGGAGCAGTCAAGGAGGACCTCTTGGAGGAGGTGATGTTTGAGTTGCACTGTGAATGAGGAGTTAGAGCTGGCATGGAGAGCGCCACCCCTTCTTATCTGAGATGTCCTGTATGGGTAAAATCTACCCCAGCTTTCAAAGACTTAGTGTGGGGAAAAAAATAAAATATCTCATTAGTCATTTTTAAATATCGATTACATGTTGAAGTGATACTATTTTAGATATATTAGATCAAAAAAATATGTCAGTAAACGTAATTTTCCAGGGCACCTGGCTGGCTCAGTCATGACAGCGTGTCTCTCTTGATCTCAGCATTGTGAGTTCAAGCCCCACGTTGGGTGGGGAAATTACTTAAAATTTTTAAAAACAAACAAAAAGACATAATTTCCCTTGTGGATACTAGAAAATTTGTAATTACATTGTATTTCTACCCGAGAGCCCTGGGGCAGAGTATTTAGGTGGAGACAACCGGGAGTGCAAAGGTCCTGGGATGAGCCCAAGGTTGCTGGAAGATCAGGGTAAACGAGGGGAGAGGGACAGTGTGGGCAGGGAGCAGGGAAGGGGTTCTCAGACTTAGAGGATATTGTTAGAAATGCCATGGAAGCCAGTGGGGGAGTTTTGAGTGGAGAAGGAGGTGAGTTCCACATGGAAGCCCAGCCAGGCCCCTGCAGAGTGGAGAGTAGCACGAACAGGCCCTGGGACGCTGGGACGTGATGACGCACACGGTCAGAGCACGGGTCTGTCGTGGAAGAGTTATGGGAAGGACCCGCTGGAGGGCTGCCTGGACCAGACTTGCTCCCCTCCGCTCCTGGATTTCAAAGCCTCTGGGCCTTCTCATGCCCCTGCCTCCCCCTCCACCCACCCTCACCCGCCCTGGCCACTATCTCCTCCCTGAGCAACTGCTCCCTGTCGCAGCTAAGAATTTACAGTACATCCAGCTCCTTTCCCTCAGGTGGTCAGTGGGTGAGATCCCTTTCCAAAAAGTTACTTTAAAAAAACACATACACACCCACAGTAGGGATGCAGAATCACTGTAGAAAAACTAGAAATAGAAACATAAAGAAGAACCAAACTCTCTAGAGATAAACACAGTCCCACAGCCAGCCTGGAGCAGAGCTGGGTTTGAACCCAGGTGGTCCGGCCCCAGCATCCCAGTGCTAAGATCATGGTGCCCTGTGGACAGATGATGGGGGCTTAGAGACACTGCGCCCCAGCTCACAGCAAAGGACACCTGGTCCACACACAAGTGGGGCTTGGCTCTGGGGGCTTGACATGTATGTAGATATGTTGATGGTGTTGTTGGGCCAGAGTGCCCTGTTCTGTTTCCCTGCCCCCTGTCCCGAAGGCTCTACTCCTTTCTATTCTAGTCTGATCCTCTAAAGCATCTGTTGATCTTTGGCTCCTGGTTCAAAGTCAAGACCAGCCCTCCCCTCAGCCCACCCTGCCGACCTGGGCTTCTGTCTCCTAAGCATTCCTGGCCTTCCTGCCCTGGGCCTAGTTTTCTTCCCTTCTTCTCTCTGCTTGGGGTCTAAGTCTGGCCCAGGCCCACCTCTTCTACTGGGTTTTCCTGCCCCTTCCACCAACTAACTGCCTGCCCTGCGGCCCTGGACAGCTCCATCCCCGGCCTGTGTTTCCTCCATCCCCGGCCTCTGTTTCCTCACGCGTACACAGACCATAGTAATCCTCTCTTTCTCTGGGTTGTGGGGTGGGTTAAATGAGGTGATGTCTGTAAAGTGCTGAGCCTGTGGGAACACTAAAAATAAAAACCAGCTCCTACTATTGCTCTGATCATTAGATTTTCTCCTTCCCCGTCACTGGGTTAACCCTGAACTGTAGGGTGCAAGGATCTGGGGGTGCAGGGGGATAGGTGAAAGGATGGGTGGGGGCACCCAGCTCCACGATGGGTCTCACCTTCGCCCTTTGCACGGTGTTCCCCCTTTTGGACCCATTACCCTGGAGTCATCTGGTAACACCCAGTATCATTTTGGTCTCCACTTGTATGTTGCTCCTCCACGAGGTTCCGTGACCTCCAACAAAAATCCTGGGTTGGGTCCTTTCTGTTGATGACGTCAGTATGTTGATGCCCAGCTTCACCCCTTGGCTGGAAGATGAAAAGGGAGATTTGGCTGTCTCTTAAGCCCAGGCCAGGACCAGGGGAAGAATAAGTGATTTCTACAATCGCGCCGTCCACCCCCCACTTCCTATCTTGGGATCTTGCTCTCAGGGAGTGGAAGCTGGATTGGGGAGGGGGGTCTGAGATTGGGGGCCTTTGCTCCCCAGGCTAGGGCTTCCATTTTCATGAGAATGAGCCCTCCCCCCATTCACTCCCTAGGTGCTCCTGGGTGGCCCTTGGTTCTGGGAGAGGGCCAGCCAGGTCTGATGCCAGTGGCAGCAACTGCCGCCTCACCCCATCATGAGAGAGAGCAGTTTTCAAGACCTCCTGTGAGCCCTCCATCCACCCAGCACCTGCTCTCAGCCTCTCCCGGCCCTGAACCAGCACTTGTCCTCAGAGGTGGGTCTTGCTTGCCTCCTTGAGCTTGGGTTCCCTGCCCCTGTTCCCTCTGCCTTGGTGACCCTGCCTGGCCTTAACACAGATGGGGTGCTCTTAGTTACTCACCGAGAGGGTTTCTTCTCCCTCCTGGAGCTGCTTCAAGTTCTTCACACTCCCCAGTTTTTTTCAAGTCTTCTTATGCTTGCGTGTGCAGTCCTCTGCTTCGGACCCCTTCTCCCCGCGTCTTCACCTGGCTGTTTACTACCTACCTGCTGATGGTAATCATAAACGATACTAATAACAGCTACCACTTGGTCAGGTACTAGGACGACCCTGGCACCTTATTGGTACAATCCGTGGTACAACCCCTTGTACAATCCATGGAATTAACCTGTTTTTCAGAGGAGGAAACTGAGTCTCAGCGGGATGTGCCCTAGGCGTCAGAGTTAAGGGATAAATCTCAGATATTGGGATCCGAAGACTGGAACGATATCGTTAACCCTCCTTATGAGGGCAGCAGAGCTGTCCTTTGATCATGACATCCCTAGGCTAGGTAGGGTGGCCCCATCATGGCTACCACTTGTCTCCTTGCCTTGTAATTGCCCCTCTGATGCCCCCTCCCCTCCGTCAGGGTCTGTTACTGCCTCAGCCTCACACACAGTAGGTGCTTAATTTGTCACGTGTCCAGAGGTTGGAGTGCTAGCGGCCCAGGGCAGATAACGTCGAGATTAGTTCCCATGGCGACTGACGTCACTAGGCTCCCAGGCTCCGCCCTGCCCCTTTCTTCAGGGCACTTGCGCTGGGAGCTGGCCGTGGTGCTGAAGGGCTCAGACGAGCTGCCCGCCCCTGGCAGCCACTGTCTGAGCCCTGCCTTGTGCTTCTGGCCCATCCTTCCTTCAGGAGATGGTTTCCTGGGAGCCCCCTGTGCACGGTCACTGGTCATAGCACCGTGAACCGAAGGAGGAGGGATCAGAGAGAGCCGCATGAGGAACTCCATTAATTTGATTATTGATCAAATGTTTATCAAGCACCTTGCGTGTCTCTGAGAAGCCCTTGCGGAACCTGGGCTTCAGTTGAAAGTCAAGTAGAATTTCAAGGAGTGGGTAGAGACTCAGGAAGGGGGCAAGCAGAAGGGATTCCACAGGCCTACAAGTGTGGCGGTGAGAAGCTCATGCCCACCTCAGGGCTCCAGCTGTGGCTGCCTGCCCTCTGGCATTCGTGATTATTGGTTCAGTTTTTGGTCTCTCCTGATAGCCCAGAACTACCCGCATGTCTGGCTCCAGTACCCACTGCAGGGCTGGGCCCAGACTGAATGGAAAGTTCTTGCCTCCCAAGCCCAGGTTTGGCATCTCTGCCAGGTATGCTTTGTGGCCAGATTTGCATTTTAGAGAGACTTCTGGCCCTGCCAGGGTGGGGATGGACGTGGCAATAATCCTGGTGGTAGATGAGGCCTCCTGTTGAAGGGGGCAATGCCCCTCCACCCCAACCTTTAAAAAAAAGAAAAGAGTGAAAATCCCCTTCTGGTGCTGCGGCCCAAATGGCAGTGGGGAAATAATCACTTTTCACAGACCCTTATCCACAGCCCGGCCCTGCACCAGTTTAATCAGCAGTGGCCGTGTGACTTGAAGATTCCCGGGCTTGAGAGATCAGGAGAGGGGTTAAAGAAAATTACCCTCGCCTCCTCCATGCTAATGTAATCTCTAACCAGATCTGCCTAGCTGCAGCTCAAATTGCTTTTTAGATTAACATTTAATTATTAACAGGGTCCCCTGGAAGGCCTCAGGCTCAGAACAGAAATGGGGGAGGGAGTGGCAGGAGGGGGATGGGGGTGGGCTTCTACTCTGGCTGCCTTGCAGAGAGACAGAGTGGGATGGGGGGTGGCGAGAGGGAGAGAGAGGGAAGGAATAGGCGAGAGTGGGGTCAGGAGGGGAACAAGAATGAGGGACAGCAGGAAAAAAGAAGGGAGACAGCAGGACAGGGAGGCAGAGTAAGGGAGAGGGAGAGAGACAGGGAAGAGGAAGAAAGAGACAGACGGTGGAGCCTCTTGTTGTGGGGGAGGGGGCTGTGCACCCAGACTCCTTATGGCACTGCTGGGCAAGGGTCCCTCTGCCCTGCCATCCTGGCCAGAGGCAGGCGATTTCCAGTCACTCACTGTTTAGGGAGGACTGAGCTTTCTGAGGCTTCGTGCTGGCCTGGCTTGTGGTGCTGAGGACTGTCACAGAAAAGTGACTCAGGGCCATAGAGCCAGGATCTGACTCCAGCTCTCCCAGGCTCCCAATCCGTGCTCATTCTCTTCCCCAGGCCCTGGGCCTCCCACCACCACTTCACAGTGTTCCCGGCACTTGGGGTCAGGCTCCACGGCCAGAACAGGGAGAAGGAGAACAAGGCCAAAATCCAAATCCAACCAAATCATAACCTCTCCTCATGTCCAAGCTGGAAGTCCCTCCTACGAAATCCACTGGGCTGTTCCCCCATCAAGATTCAGTGAGGGAAACAGAGTCAGGGAGGGACTGTGACTTCCTCCAAGTCACTGAGCCAGTCAGAGCCCTGGTGTAGGCCGGTGCCACCCAGAGGCATCCAGGGCTGGCTCTCCTCTGTGAAATCCTACTTCCACTGGACACTGGGAAAGGCCTGACGTGACCTTCCCCTCCAAGCCACAGCTGGTCTTTGGCCTTGGGTAGAGCCAGCGAGGCCAGATAGGCAGCTCCAGGGGCGGGGAAGGACAAGGGCTGGAAGTGGTGTAGCCATGGCCTTCATGAGGTCACAGCCTCACGTTTCTGTGGAGCCCAAGCATAGGTCTGCCCTGCTCTAGGGTCAGCCCAGCCTGGCAAGGGGCAGACTGCGGACCTGCAGGGTGCATGAGGGAAAGTTCTGCCCGCCTGCTACTTTCGGGAAATAGCAGCTGGAGGGAGAAGCCAGGAAAGTTCATTTCCTTTCTCTCTCTTTTTTTTTTAAGATTTTATTTATTCTTTTTTGAGAAAGAGAGAAAGAGCCCAGGAGTGGGGGGAGGGGCAGAGGGAGAAGCAGACTCCCCACTGAGCAGGGGGCCAACATGGGACTTGATCCCAAGACCCCTGGATCATGACCTGACCTGAGTCCAAGGCAGACACTTAAGGGACTGAGTCACCCACGCGCCCCCGGGAAAGTTCGTTTTCAGTGGGTTGGATTTGGGAGTCGGAAGTCCGTTCTTACTGGATGTTCTCTTTGGCTGGACATTTTTTTTTTTAAGATTTTATTTATTATTTGACAGAGAGAGCACAAGCAGGAGGAATGGCAGGCAGAGGGAGAGGGAGAAGCAGGCCCCAGGCATTGGTAGGACATTCTTACCAATTTTTCACAGTGCACATGGCATGGGGCTGGCCCTCAAAGGATGCTCGGGGAGTGTTTGCTGCCTGAATGAGTGAGCAAGTGAGAGTGAGTGAGTGAATGGGGGGGTAAATGACAGCCACCTCAGAATGGTTCTCCCAGAGGCAGGGTCTGCAATTTATTCCTCTCAGTATTGTTCTGCCCAACGCAGGCCTCACACACTGTCCTCCGCGAATGTTTATGGGATGAGTAAGTGGCCTCCTGGGAGCCCCTCCTCCTCCTTCCGCTCCTCACCTCTCTCCCTTTGATCCCAGGCCCTGCTGGAGTAGATTCAGAATCAAAGTGGATTTGGGCACTGGGGAGAAGCAGGCCTTTGCCTTGGCTCCTTCCTGCCCAGCTGCCCAGGAGCTGGGGGCGGAGGGCACCCCCTCCACCATGATGGAGCCAGGGGTGGGGGCTGCACGTGTGTGAGGCTGAAGGTGCAGGCTCTGGTTGGGGTGACACCTAAAAGCTGTGTGACCTTGTGCAGATTACTTCCCCTCTCTGTGACCATTTCCTAATCTGTGAAATGGGGCTAAAAGCAGAACCCACAGAGGCTGCTAGGAAGTGGCGGTGAGGTATCACGGACAGGACGCACATGGGACGCGACACAGAGGGAACATGGGAAAAATGGGCGGCGCTATTATTAGTACTAACGTGTGTACCGTTATTTGTGAGCTCCCCCTCCCGCTGGCTGGGGGCTTCCCGAGGCTCCCTGCAGCCAGACAGGCAGGGAGAGATGACAAAAGGCAGGCACGGCCAAAGGCCCCAATTCCCTGTTCTTTTAATAAAAATAAAGACAGCCTTTAGACAGCCTTCTCCTACGCATTGTTCTGCCAAGGCAAGCAGCAACAGACTCAATTCCTCCTCGGACTTGGAAAGTTCCTTCCTTTCTTTCCCCTCCCCTGTCACATTTCCTTTATCTAAATCCTCAGCCATGAAAGGGCATATCGACAGCTGGGGGCGTTATCTGGTGGAGGGGACCTTTTCCTAGGGGTGCCTCTGAGATAAGACGCCTTATCAGCCCCCACGTCAGGAATGATGCCAAAGCATTCTAATCATTGAGGCTTGTGACATTTTCTCCCTCCCTCCCCCCACCCCCTTTTTTTATTAAAGTCACAAAAGACCTTGGGCTTATAAACAGCCTGATTTGCAGATAGGGTTTCAAAATGAGCAGTGTTCCCAGGATGGTCCCTGGCTGGGGGAGTCATGAGTCAGGGTGGGGCCTCAGAGGAGCTAGCTTTCTGCAGATGGGCTGATGCCAAGCAAAGAGGGGGCAGGGTGGGGTCACGGGAAGAACATGAGTGTTTTAGGCGCCTGCCCTATTCCCGTCCCCAGCTTGCTGTGTGACCTTGTGCAGGATGCTTGGCTTCTCTGGGCCTTGGTCACTTCATCTGACAATTACTGATTCATTGATCCAGCCGGTCATTCAGCACCTATTTATTAAATGATTACTCTTTGCCAGACACCGGGAGAAAGAGACAAATAAGACATGGTCCTTGCCCCTGAGAAACTCACAGTCCAGTGGAGACAAACAGACATAAAAATTGGCAATCACAGCTTGATGTGATTAGTTAGGACTGTGGGGGGGATGCCCAGAGGAGGGACAGCTGAGCCAGAGTCTGAGTTAAAATGCTGGGGTGGCAGTGCTGTGGGCAGAGGGAGAGCTGGTGGGGATAGGCAAAGAAGGCTGGGCTCTGTTCTGGGGTTGGAGAGGGGTCTGACCGTCCTGTTGTAGATGGTTGGGATGATGTGGGAACTGGTGGTAACCCACTCGTCATCGTGCTCGGCTGGCTCCTGTGTCCTCCCACACTGACCCCCCACCTGCCCCAGCAGCAGGTCATGCGGTTCCTGGGAAAAAGAGCAGTGAGTTGGGATTAGAGGCACAGAGAGGAAAACCCCTCCCGTTCAAGGGAAGGTGGTCTCTGGGGCAATGGGGCCTCCAGAAGCAAGGGATGAAATGATCCAGGCTGTTGTACTGAGCTGAGGCCTGAACATGGATCCTGTCCCTTCCAGGGGAATCCTCCGTTGCCCCCTGAGCTGGTGACCTCTCAGCTCCCAGAACTGCTTAGGCGTCCACCATCGGAGCACTCTGAAAACCAGAGCCCCACCGAGAGGGCAGCTGATGGGGTCCAGAGAGGCCCCAGAGTAGGCAGCCGGCCCCTCATCCCCAACAACTACAGCCCCCAGCCTGCCCCTTTCAGCTGCAAAAGCATGCTGGAATGTGTGGCCCGTGGGGAGTTGCAGGGGAGGACCTGGACAGGGGCTCGGCTTCTTGGGCCCCTGGCATTTAGTGAAAGGCAAGAGGTGAGGAGGACCTGCAGGGGTAGGGGGTGCTGGGCACGGTCAGGATGCTGGTGGATAATGATCTGGGAGGGATCAGGGAGCCTCTCTCACAAGAGAGGGGCAGTAACTTCCCTGGGGTCACACAGTGGACACTGGGGCAGGGGTATGTAGGTTCCAGGGTTCCAGCCCGGTCCTGGCGGCTACCCGCTGGTGAGGGGGCAGGCTCATGTAGCCACTGCCTGCTGGGTGGCCCTGGGTGGGGTGCTGCCTCTCTGTCTCTGGTTTCCGTATCTGCGGGGGGAGAGGACTTTCACCTGTGGCTGGCCGCCCTCTCCGGCTCTCCCCTCTGTCCCCCACACCCTGTGTCAGAGCCGTGAGAAGTGGATACCCGGCCGGGCCGGCGTGACGGGGAGAGAGGCTGAGCCGCCGGCCTCGTACCTTGCAGGTGCGCACGCGGTTGTGCGTGACCGTGGGCAGGCTGCATGTGCATGCGAGGGCGCCAGGGGGCGCAGAGGGGCGCGGCACTGTGGGCACAGGTGGATGGCGGCGTGCCTGTCTCCGGAGATGTACGTAGTGCGCGTGGACGGTGCCCTGCCCGTGTGTCCCCAGGTGTCCGGGTGGGGCAGAGCGTGCGTGCGCCTATGTCCTAAAGGGCCCGGGTCCCCTGTCTCCCAGGAGCAGTGCCTCCTTCCTGCTGTCAAGGGCTTTCATCCCTGCAATAAACCCCACTTCATTCCCTTTTTATACTGTGTAATTTCTGCCTGATTGTAATGGCATATTTTAAAATTACCAGAAATCAAAGCCGAGAAGTGGATACTGCAGCTCTGACTGCGTCGTGGCTGCGTTAAGGCTGGCGATTGGGGGGTGGGGGGATGAGAACCTCCTCCCCTCCCCCATACACCCCCTACTTTCTTTTTCTTTTTTTCTTTCTTTCTTTTCTTTTTTTTTTTTTTTTTTTTGAGACAGTAATAGGAGAAAATTGGTTTTGAAACTGAATAAAAGTCCCTTTCAGAGTAAATCATTTCTTTCAGGGTACCTTTGCTGAAAGTAAAATAGAGCATAATGAAAGGTGGTTACGTGATTGTCTTTCATTTACCGAGAGGCCAGGACAGACAGGAGGCTGCAACCGTCTCGGGGAAATTCAAGATTGGAATAATTGCGCCGTAACAAGGAGCTTGTTGTGAAATTAGTATCTTAAGAAAGTAGTGAAAAAAGGCTTTTCCTCATGAATACTTCATTATTAGAAGAAAGCAGCAGAATTTAAGGGCTCCAGACACCTGTTTAGTATTAAATAACTCCCCTTTCTTCCCCTTAAACACACGGCCCCCCCACCCCCTCCCAGTCTTTCTTCCTTTTTTTTTTTTTTTTTTTTTTTTTTAAGAACGAGCAGGAGGACTGAGCTGGCCCAGCTTGGCTGCTCAGGACACTGGTGGGGGTGGGGTGGGGTCAGGAGGTGGTGGGGGGCCGGGGTCAGGCTGGGTGGACAGCAGGGCTGTCTGGCCACTGGCTCTGGCTCCTTACCGGGAAGAGAGGAAGGGAGGGCCCTGCAGAGAAGCCCCTCCCTCTCTTCATGGCCTCCAGGACGGACCCCACCTGGCCTGTGTGCACCTGCCCCTCAGGGGCTCTGTGTTCTGGGAAGCCGGGGGGCCCTTGGGACCTGGGCTCAGGGCTCAGGCTCAGCACCGGTCAGGGTTGGAGACTGCGTGTTCTCCCAGGAATGCTGTCCTGGACGTCTCCCCATGCAGGTGCTGTGAGAATGCTCCAGAACAACATTTCAGCACGCTGGGACACCCGTGCGCCCTCTGGCAGTTCCTGGGCGCCCCCCACCCCACCCCGCCGTGTAGCTCCCAAAGGTGACCACATGGGGTCTGTGCTCTCCAGGAGCTCAAAACTGAAGGGCAGGGACAGACCCACTCACAGGTGGTGACCAGAGAGCCACAGGGCCCCCCCTCCCCCCGGCTGGATGGGTAACCTGCTGAGGAAGCAGGAAGGGGTGAGGATCTAACCAGGCCTGGGGGCATCAGGGAAGCCCCTTGCAGGAAGTGACCCACACAGGGAGCAGGGCCAGGGCATGTGGGACTGCTCAGTTCTGTCCCCGTCACGGGCCCACCCGAGACCTGGATTCTTTTCCTTTTTTTTTTTTTTTTTAATATTTTTAAAAAGATTTTATTTATTTGGCAGAGCGAGAGAACACAAGCAGGAAGGAGGACAAGAGCTGGAGAGGGAGAAGCAGACTCCCCGCTGAGCAGGGAGCCTGATGTGGGGCTTGATCCCAGGACCCTGGGATCATGACCCGAGCCAAAGGCAGATGCTTAACCGACTGAGCCACCCAGGCGCCCCGATTCTTTTCCTTTCTTTCCTTTGATGCCTCCAGGCCTCAGTGTCCTCACCTGTCAGATAAGGGAGAAGGGGTATCTGCTTGGAGAGTCTCCGATGTTCTGCCGGATAGTGGGGAGGCTGCTGGAAGCAACTCCCAGCCAAGGGAAGTGGGAGGCGGGCACGAAGCAGTCCGAGTGACAAGCGCCTCATCTCCCTCCTCACAGGGACCCTGCTGTGCAGTGTGCCCCACCGCGGGCCCCCAGCTCAGCCATGCTGGCCTGTCTGCAGAGGACCCAGAACCCACCGGGCCAGCACCTGGCCTGCCCGAGCAAGAGCCTGGAGCTGCGCAAGTGTGAGTGCACACCGTCCCTCTGCCCGTGCCTCTCCAGCCCCCGCCCCGTCCCCTGCCTCTGCCCACTGAGTCCGGGCCGAGGGACTGTCTTTCCTGGACACACCCAGCTTTTCCCACCTCAGGCCTCAGCGGGTCCGATCCCTGCAGGGAATGCCGTCTGAATCCCAGAACGTCCACCCACCATGACCCTGCCCGGGGCTCTCCATGGTCTAGGCCTTTGCCTGTGCCGCGCCCCCACCCCCTTTGGCTGACTCCCAAGGGATGTGATGACCACCCCAGGAGCTGTCTCTGACCCCAACCCCAGCTCCCTGCCTGGGACCCCACGATGCACCATGTCTGTCTCACCATGATTTTCCGGCGCTGTTGGCCAAGAGGAGGACGATGTGGAAGCACATAGTCCTCGGGGGGACCCCAGCTTGGAGCCTGATTTGCTGTGTGATCTCGGGCATGTCTTTCCTCTCTCTGGGCCTTGCTTTTTCAGTGTGTTAAATTAGGGACTTGGTGTGGACTTGGTGATCTCCAGGGCTCTGTCTTCCTTGACCATCTAGGACAGGAAGACCAAACCCTCTGATCCCATTTTTTTTTTAAGCCACCATAGGGTCTTTTTTAAAATTTGAAGTATTTGGAAACATTTGAAAATAGGGAGATTTGCATAAAATCTGGATTTGTAATGTCTCTTGGGGAAAAAACAAACCAAAACAGAGGATCTGGTAACACAGGCCCGGGTCCCTGAGCTACAGCCCTCGGAGATGAACTAGTATCGTCTCTTCAAAGGGGACACTCTTGGGGCACCTGGGGGGCTCAGCCAGTTAAGCGTCCAACTCTTAATTTCAGCTCAGGTCATGAGCTCAGGGTTGGGATCTCAGGGTTGTGAGATCGAGCCCCATGTCCGGCTCCACCCTGGGTGTGGTGAAGTCTGCTCAAGATTCATCAACCCCCCCACCCCGGCTCATGCGTGTGCGCTCTAAGAAAAAGGGTAGGGGGCCGCTGTCTCCCTGTCGGCTCTGTCCTATAGCTCAGGATTGGTTGCCGTTCATCATTGTGCTTACACCGTTGCTCTTTTTCCTTCCTTAATGTGTATCTTTGTAATTTTTTTTTAGATTTTGTTTGAGAGAGAGCACAAGCAGGCGGAGGGGCGGAGGGAGAGGGAGAAACAGACTCACTGCTGAGCAGGGAGCCCAGTGTGGGGCTTGATCCCAGGACCCTGGGATCATGCCCTGAGCCAAAGGCGGATGCTTAACCCACGGAGCAACCCAGGCGTCCCTGGTGTTTGTCTTTAGACAAGGTAGTACATTCATGTGGTCCAGGATACAAAAGGAATGAAGGGGTATACAGACCGAAGTCTCCGTCTCGTTCCTATTGTACAGCTATCTGCTCCCCTTCTCAGACGCAGCCAGTGTTGTCCTGGGTGTCCTTCCAGATGGTTTTCCGCACGACCCAGCACACTTGGGACATCGTCCTGCACCTCCCTTTTTCACTTAGCCTTACAGCCTAATCTAAAGAGCTGCTTCCTTCTGTGGGCTCTTAGTTTTCCGTAGCAAGGGGGAGCTGTAATTTATTTGACCAGTCCTCTGTATACACTGGACCCAGCCTGTTGCCTTTACAAGCAGTGTGACAATACGTAACCATGCACGTGTCACCGAGCTGTGAATAAAACTACAAGATAAATTTCTAGAAGTGGAAACACTGGATCAAAGGTCTTCGCCTTTGTAATTTTGAGAGATGTAGTCTGAGTGACATCTTCAGATGACTGTGGGTGAGACGGCCTGTTCACCTGTACCCTCGCCATCACAACATGCTATCACACTTCTTGGCTGGGTCACCTCATCGGTGAAAGTAGGATCACAGTGTAGTTTTAAATTAAGTTTAACATGAATGAGGATGAATGTCTTTTCATGTTGGAGCTATTTTATCTTTGAACTCATCTCCTTGGTCCATTTTTTCAATGGGGGGGGTTGTCCTTATTAAATTACAGCAGCTCTTTGTATATGATGGAATTAGGCCTCTGTCATCGGAATTGCATATAGTTTCCCCAGTTTATCATTTGTCTTTGTGAAATCTGTATTTTCCTTTTAGGGCCTTTGGATTTTTGTGTCATACTTAGAATGTCCTTCCTCATGCTGAGATTTTTTTTTTAAGTTCCCTAGTGTTTCTTCTGTTTTTTTAAAGTGTGAGGTACGGACCTAAGTAAGTATCTTCAAATCATTAGGGCAGTGCTGTTTTAATTGTGAGAGTTATAATACATTAAGAATTTTAACTTTATTGAAATAGAATTCACATACCATATAACCCACCCATGTGAAGTGTACAATTAATGGTTTTTTAGTATATTTAACGGAATTTTGCAACCATCCCCCCAACATTCTTATCACTTCAAGAAGAAACCCCTTACCCATCAGCGGTCACTCCCTGACCCCCCCACCCCACTCCGCTTCTTTGTAGATTCCCTACTCTGGACTTTCCTAACAAGGGAGCCCTAGAGCATGTGGTCTTTGGCAACTGGCTTCACGTAGCATCGTTTTCAAGGTTCGTTCTTTAATATCTCATGGTGCTTGTATGTTTCTTGTTAGGCCCCCTCCCTCCCCACATAATTTCCTTGGCTATTTTTCTGACTGAACAATAGAATCAACTCATCTGGGTAAAAACAAAAATCCTGTTTTTTTCTGTGATTGCATGAAATTTATAATAAAAAAATTTTTTTTTCTGTTAATGCCCTCCAGGACCATGAGAAACCCTCAGTTCAGACTTTATTGTGTCCCTGGGAATGTTTTAATATTTGCTTCACCTAGATCTTGCACATTTTAAAAGTTCTGGATAGTTTTGTTTTGGGTTTTTTTGGCTAGTCTTTTCTTCCTGAAATGGAGGTTATTTATATAAAGGCTATTAACTCCTGCCCCCTTCCTGAATTCTTTTATTGTTTGTAATGGTTTTTCCATTTGGTTTTAGATTTTCCAGTGACTCTATTTTATCACGTGCAAATGATAATCTTACCTCCTAGTTTGGAAGTTTTATACCTTAATTTCTTTAACTCACTTAATAGTGTTGGCTGCCATCCTTGGAACAATGAAAAAAAATGGTGGTGATAATGGACACTCTTGCTTCATTCCTGACTTTAATGAGAAGGTTTTAGGATGTCCCCATCATGCAAAATGCTGGTTTCAGGGGCAGATGTTTTATCAGGTTAAATAAGTATCCATGTAGTCCTGTTTTTTAAAAAATTAAGAATGGAAGCTAAAGCTTACCAAATGCCTATTCAGTGTCTATGAAGATGATATGTTTTTTTTCCTTTAATCTTTCAATAATAATGATAGAGCTCCCTTAACATCAAACTATCCTTGCATTCCTGGTTGAATCCCACTTGGTCATGGTGAATATTTCAATATATTCCTGGATTGGCTTGGCTACTTAGGGGTTTTGCTGCAACTTCATCTGTGAGATTAGTCTTCAGTTTTTTTTGGAACAAATTTGTGTTGGGTTTCACGATCAGTGTTATGCTTGCCTCATAAAGAAAGTGGAGGCTTCCCTCCTTTCTCTGTGCTTTGTAGCAGTTTACGTAGAAATGGATTATCTGTTCTTTAACAATTACTTGCTCCTCTATGAAACCGTCTGGGCCAGTGCCTTTCTTTGGGGCGGGAGAGTAGCTCTTTGATTCTTCTGTAATAATTGATCTGTTAGAATTGTTCTACTGCTCCTTGAATGAGTTTGGTAGATTATGTCTGTCTAGAAAAGTATTCATTTTATCCAGTTGTCAAATTTACTTGCATGAGGTTGAACAAATTAATTTACCGTCCTTTTAAATGATGACGTCCTCCTTATTTTTTGCATATTTTGTGCTTCTCTCCCCCACCCCATCCCCCTTTTTCTTGATTAGGTTAGTTAGCTAAGAGGTTACCAACCAACCTCCCCTCCCCTAAGATCCATCTTTAGGATTGATTTATTTGTAATTACCCTTTTTTGGCTTCTAATTCATTTATGCTTTTATTTTTATTAAAATCTTCTTTGTACTTTCCTTGTTTCCTAAAAAATTTGAGTTAGAGGCTTAATTCTTTATATTGATAAACAAGAAAAAAAAATATTAAGGCTGTGAATTCTCTGAGCACTGCTTTAGTTGTACCCTATAGGTCCTGATAGAAGGTATTTCTGTCACTAATTTTTAAATCTCTTATAATTTGGTTTTGATTTCTTCTTTGACCTCAGGCTTGAGTTCCACCTCTCCACTCAGGTAGTAAAGTGCTTTCATAATCCATTATTTCCAGTTATAACGCATCGTGATCAGAGAATGTTGTCCGTGATTTCTACTTTTTGGGACTTGAATTTTTCTTTGTGATGTAATCGGTTTTTTGTGCGTTTGGTGTATACCAATTATGTCTCCCCCATTAATTATGTTAGTTATGTCTTCCATATCCTTGCTTACCTGTCACGGATGGAGAAATGAATTAGATACTTTCTACTCACGTGTTCCCAGTCTCTTTCTTCTTGCAGCATTTACAGTCGTGGCCTTATGCGTGGTGAGGCAATGTCATTTAACACAGAGATATTAATACTTTAAATCTTTGTAGTAAATTGCATTTTTCTTTGCCATGTTTAATATTGATAGTTACCGCTGCTTTTTTAATTCACATTTTCCTTGAAACTTTACCGATCTTTTGATTTCAGCCTGAGTTACTTGGTTTAGACATGACTCATATACCGTAGAGTTGGATTAAGCTTTGTGAGACAATCTGAACGGCTTTTTAAACATTTTTTAATGTTTTAGCCCATTTACATTTATTGATATGACAGGTGTCTGATCTATTTTGTGCTTTATTTTAATTGCTTTGAAGTCTATGTCAGGGCGCCTGGGTGGCTCAGTTGGTGAAGCGTCTGCCTTCAGTTCAGGTCATGATCCCAGGGTCCTGAGATCGAGTCCTGTGTCAGGCTCCCTGCTCAATGGGGAGTCTGCTTCTCTTGCTGTCTCTCGCTCTCTCTCTCAAAAAATTGATAAAATCTTTTTTAAAAAGTCTTATCTCTATGTGATCTGTCTGCTTTGTGTAACTACTAGTCATGAAGAAGGTTGTTTTTGTTCTC